>NW_027439214.1:255000-577500 GCF_964188355.1 Buteo buteo
AGGGATGGGCCTTTCCTCGGGGGAGAAGGATCCGACCATTCGCCTTTTCAGAAAGAGGCTCTGCCGAGGCTGAGCGCCGTGAGATGTTCCATCTCTGGGAAAGCACAGATCCCCAGTGCTGTTGTGCCTGTAGGTAGGGCGCCAAGGGACAGTGAAGAGCAGCAAGAGCTTTCAGGGCTGGGCCCTTCCTCGTGGGAGAAGGATCCGACCGTTCGCCTTTTTTCTGAAAGAGACTTGCCGAGGCGGAGCGCCGTGAGATGTTCCGTCTCTGGGAAAGCACAGATCCCCAGTGCTGTTGTGCCTGTAGGTAGGGTGCCAAGGGACGGTGAAGAGCAGCAAGAGCTTTCAGGGGTGGCACCTTCCTTGTGGGACAAGGAGCCGGACGTTTGCCTTTTCAGAAAAATGCTATGCCGAGAACGGACACCGTGAGGTGTACCGTTGCTGGGCAAGCACAGATCCCCAATGCTGTTGTGCCTGTGCATAGGCTGCAGGGGGACAGTGAAGAGCAGCAAGAGCTTTCAGGGCTGACACCTTCCTTCTGGGAAAACGAGCCAGACATTTGCCTTTTCAGAAAAATGCTATGCCGAGAACGGACACCGTGAGGTGTACCGATCCTGGCCAAGCACAGATCCCCAATGCTGTTGTGCCTGTGCATAGGCTGCAACGGGACAGTGAAGAGCAGCAAGAGCTTTCAGGGCTGGGCCCTTCCTCGTGGGAGAAGGATCCGACCGTTCGCCATTTCAGAAAAATGCTATGCCGAGAACGGACACCGAGAGGTGTACCGATCCTGAGCAAGCACAGATCCCCAATGCTGTTGTGCCTGTGCATAGGCTGCACGGGGACAGTGAAGAGCAGCAAGAGCTTTCA
Source organism: Buteo buteo (assembly GCF_964188355.1). Classification (NCBI taxonomy): domain Eukaryota; kingdom Metazoa; phylum Chordata; class Aves; order Accipitriformes; family Accipitridae; genus Buteo; species Buteo buteo. The sequence continues at coordinate 255,868 of NW_027439214.1, forward strand.
GGGCTGGGCCCTTCCTCGTGGGAGAAGGATCCGACCGTTCGCCTTTTCAGAAAGAGGCTCTGCCGAGGCTGAGCGCCGAGAGATGTTCCGTCTCTGGGAAAGCACAGATCCCCAGTGCTGTTGTGCCTGTAGGTAGGGTGCCAAGGGACGGTGAAGAGCAGCAAGAGCTTTCAGGGCTGGGCCCTTCCTCGTGGGAGAAGGATCCGACCGTTCGCCTTTTCAGAAAGAGGCTCTGCCGAGGCGGAGCGCCGTGAGATGTTCCGTGTCTGGGAAAGCACAGATGCCCAGTGCTGTTGTGCCTGTGCATAGGCTGCACGGGGACGGTGAAGAGCAGCAAGAGCTTTCAGGGCTGGGCCCTTCCTCGTGGGAGAAGGATCCGACCGTTCGCCTTTTCAGAAAGAGGCTCTGCCGAGACTGAGCGCCGTGAGATGTTCCGTCTCTGGGAAAGCACAGATCCCCAGTGCTGTTGTGCCTGTAGGTAGGGTGCCAAGGGACGGTGAAGAGCAGCAAGAGCTTTCAGGGCTGGGCCCTTCCTCGTGGGAGAAGGATGCGACCGTTCGCCTTTTTCTGAAAGAGACTTGCCGAGGCGGAGCGCCGTGAGATGTTCCGTGTCTGGGAAAGCACAGATGCCCAGTGCTGTTGTGCCTGTGCATAGGCTGCACGGGGACGGTGAAGAGCAGCAAGAGCTTTCAGGGCTGGCACCTTCCTTCTGGGAAAACGAGCCGGACGTTTGCCTTTTCAGAAAAATGCTATGCCGAGAACGGACACCGTGAGGTGTACCGATCCTGGCCAAGCACAGATCCCCAATGCTGTTGTGCCTGTGCATAGGCTGCACGGGGACAGTGAAGAGCAGCAAGAGCTTTCAGGGATGGGCCTTTCCTCGGGGGAGAAGGATCCGACCATTCGACTTTTCAGGAAGAGGCTCTGCCGAGGCTGAGCGCCGTGAGATGTTCCGTCTCTGGGAAAGCACAGATCCCCAGTGCTGTTGTGCCTGTAGGTAGGGTGCCAAGGGACGGTGAAGAGCAGCAAGAGCTTTCAGGGCTGGGCCCTTCCTCGTGGAGAAGGATCCGACCGTTCACCTATTCAGAAAGAGGCTCTGCCGAGACTGAGCGCCGTGAGATGTTCCGTGTCTGGGAAAGCACAGATCCTCAGTGCTGTTGTGCCTGTAGGTAGGGTGCCAAGGGACGGTGAAGAGCAGCAAGAGCTTTCAGGGCTGGCACCTTCCTTGTGGGACAAGGAGCCGGACGTTTGCCTTTTCAGAAAAATGCTATGCCGAGAACGGACACCGTGAGGTGTACCGTTCCTGGGCAAGCACAGATCCCCAATGCTGTTGTGCCTGTGATTAGGCTGCAAGGGGACAGTGAAGAGCAGCAAGAGCTTTCAGGGCTGGCACCATCCTTGTGGGAGAAGGATCCGACCGTTCGCCTTTTCAGAAAAATGCTATGCAAAGAACGGAAACCGAGAGGTGTACCGTTCCTGGGCAAGCACAGATCCCCAATGCTGTTGTGCCTGTGCATAGGCTGCACGGGGACAGTGAAGAGCAGCAAGAGCTTTCAGGGCTGGGCCCTTCCTCGTGGGAGAAGGATCCGACCGTTCGCCTTTTCAGAAAGAGGCTCTGCCGAGGCTGAGCGCCGTGAGAGGTTCCGTCTCTGGGAAAGCACAGATCCCCAGTGCTGTTGTGCCTGTAGGTAGGGTGCCAAGGGACGGTGAAGAGCAGCAAGAGCTTTCAGGGCTGGGCCCTTCCTCGTGGGAGAAGGATCCGACCGTTCGCCTTTTCAGAAAGAGGCTCTGCCGAGGCTGAGCGCCGTGAGATGTTCCGTGTCTGGGAAAGCACAGATCCCCAGTGCTGTTGTGCCTGTAGGTAGGGTGCCAAGGGACGGTGAAGAGCAGCAAGAGCTTTCAGGGCTGGGCCCTTCCTCGTGGGAGAAGGATGCGACCGTTCGCCTTTTTCTGAAAGAGACTTGCCGAGGCGGAGCGCCGTGAGATGTTCCGTGTCTGGGAAAGCACAGATGCCCAGTGCTGTTGTGCCTGTGCATAGGCTGCACGGGGACGGTGAAGAGCAGCAAGAGCTTTCAGGGCTGGCACCTTCCTTCTGGGAAAACGAGCCGGACGTTTGCCTTTTCAGAAAAATGCTATGCCGAGAACGGACACCGTGAGGTGTACCGATCCTGGCCAAGCACAGATCCCCAATGCTGTTGTGCCTGTGCATAGGCTGCACGGGGACAGTGAAGAGCAGCAAGAGCTTTCAGGGATGGGCCTTTCGTCGGGGGAGAAGGATCCGACCATTCGCCTTTTCAGGAAGAGGCTCTGCCGAGGCTGAGCGCCGTGAGATGTTCCGTCTCTGGGAAAGCACAGATCCCCAGTGCTGTTGTGCCTGTAGGTAGGGTGCCAAGGGACGGTGAAGAGCAGCAAGAGCTTTCAGGGCTGGGCCCTTCCTCGTGGGAGAAGGATCCGATCGTTCGCCTTTTCAGAAAGAGGCTCTGCCGAGGCTGAGAGCCGTGAGATGTTCCGTCTCTGCGAAAGCACAGATCCCCAGTGCTGTTGTGCCTGTAGGTAGGGTGCCAAGGGACGTTGAAGAGCAGCAAGAGCTTTCAGGGCTGGGCCCTTCCTCGTGGGAAAAGGATCCGACCGTTCGCCTTTTCAGAAAGAGGCTCTGCCGAGGCTGAGCGCCGTGAGATGTTCCGTGTCTGGGAAAGCACAGATCCCCAGTGCTGTTGTGCCTGTAGGTAGGGTGCCAAGGGACGGTGAAGAGCAGCAAGAGCTTTCAGGGCTGGGCCCTTCCTCGTGGGAGAAGGATGAGACCGTTCGCCTTTTTCTGAAAGAGACTTGCCGAGGCGGAGCGCCGTGAGATGTTCCGTGTCTGGGAAACCACAGATGCCCAGTGCTGTTGTGCCTGTGCATAGGCTGCACGGGGACGGTGAAGAGCAGCAAGAGCTTTCAGGAATGGGCCTTTCCTCAGGGGAGAAGGACCCGACCAGTCGCCTATTCAGAAAGAGGCTCTGCCGAGGCGGAGCGCCGTGAGATGTTCCGTCTCTGGGAAAGCACAGATCCCCAGTGCTGTTGTGCCTGTAGGTAGGGTGCCAAGGGACGGTGAAGAGCAGCAAGAGCTTTCAGGGCTGGGCCCTTCCTCGTGGAGAAGGATCCGACCGTTCGCCTATTCAGAAAGAGGCTCTGCCGAGGCTGAGCGCCGTGAGATGTTCCGTCTCTGGGAAAGCAGAGATCCCCAGTGCTGTTGTGCCTGTAGGTAGGGTGCCAAGGGACGGTGAAGAGCAGCAAGAGCTTTCAGGGCTGGGCCCTTCCTCGTGGGAGAAGGATCCGACCGTTCGCCTTTTCAGAAAGAGGCTCTGCCGAGGCTGAGCGCCGTGAGATGTTCCGTGTCTGGGAAAGCACAGATCCCCAGTGCTGTTGTGCCTGTAGGTAGGGTGCCAAGGGACGGTGAAGAGCAGCAAGAGCTTTCAGGGCTGGGCCCTTCCTCGTGGGAGAAGGATCCGACCGTTCGCCTTTTCAGAAAGAGGCTCTGCCGAGGCGGAGCGCCGTGAGATGTTCCGTCTCTGGGAAAGCACAGATCCCCAGTGCTGTTGTGCCTGTAGGTAGGGTGCCAAGGGACGGTGAAGAGCAGCAAGAGCTTTCAGGGCTGGGCCCTTCCTCGTGGGAGAAGGATGCGACCGTTCGCCTTTTTCTGAAAGAGACTTGCCGAGGCGGAGCGCCGTGAGATGTTCCGTGTCTGGGAAAGCACAGATGCCCAGTGCTGTTGTGCCTGTGCATAGGCTGCACGGGGATGGTGAAGAGCAGCAAGAGCTTTCAGGGCTGGCACCTTCCTTCTGGGAAAACGAGCCGGACGTTTGCCTTTTCAGAAAAATGCTATGCCGAGAACGGACACCGTGAGGTGTACCGATCCTGGCCAAGCACAGATCCCCAATGCTGTTGTGCCTGTGCATAGGCTGCACGGGGACAGTGAAGAGCAGCAAGAGCTTTCAGGGATGGGCCTTTCCTCGGGGGAGAAGGATCCGACCATTCGCCTTTTCAGGAAGAGGCTCTGCCGAGGCTGAGCGCCGTGAGATGTTCCGTCTCTGGGAAAGCACAGATCCCCAGTGCTGTTGTGCCTGTAGGTAGGGTGCCAAGGGACGGTGAAGAGCAGCAAGAGCTTTCAGGGCTGGGCCCTTCCTCGTGGGAGAAGGATCCGATCTTTCGCCTTTTCAGAAAGAGGCTCTGCCGAGGTGGAGCGCCGTGAGATGTTCCGTGTCTGGGAAAGCACAGATCCCCAGTGCTGTTGTGCCTGTAGGTAGGGTGCCAAGGGACGGTGAAGAGCAGCAAGAGCTTTCAGGGCTGGGCCCTTCCTCGTGGGAGAAGGATCCGACCGTTCGCCTTTTCAGAAAGAGGCTCTGCCGAGGCTGAGCGCCGTGAGATGTTCCGTGTCTGGGAAAGCACAGATCCCCAGTGCTGTTGTGCCTGTAGGTAGGGTGCCAAGGGACGGTGAAGAGCAGCAAGAGCTTTCAGGGCTGGGCCCTTCCTCGTGGGAGAAGGATGAGACCGTTCGCCTTTTTCTGAAAGAGACTTGCCGAGGCGGAGCGCCGTGAGATGTTCCGTGTCTGGGAAACCACAGATGCCCAGTGCTGTTGTGCCTGTGCATAGGCTGCACGGGGACGGTGAAGAGCAGCAAGAGCTTTCAGGAATGGGCCTTTCCTCAGGGGAGAAGGACCCGACCAGTCGCCTATTCAGAAAGAGGCTCTGCCGAGGCGGAGCGCCGTGAGATGTTCCGTCTCTGGGAAAGCACAGATCCCCAGTGCTGTTGTGCCTGTAGGTAGGGTGCCAAGGGACGGTGAAGAGCAGCAAGAGCTTTCAGGGCTGGGCCCTTCCTCGTGGAGAAGGATCCGACCGTTCGCCTATTCAGAAAGAGGCTCTGCCGAGGCTGAGCGCCGTGAGATGTTCCGTGTCTGGGAAAGCACAGATCCGCAGTGCTGTTGTGCCTGTAGGTAGGGTGCCAAGGGACGGTGAAGAGCAGCAAGAGCTTTCAGGGCTGGGCCCTTCCTCGTGGGAGAAGGATCCGACCGTTCGCCTTTTCAGAAAGAGGCTCTGCCGAGGCGGAGCGCCGTGAGATGTTCCGTCTCTGGGAAAGCACAGATCCCCAGTGCTGTTGTGCCTGTAGGTAGGGTGCCAAGGGACGGTGAAGAGCAGCAAGAGCTTTCAGGGCTGGGCCCTTCCTCGTGGGAGAAGGATGCGACCGTTCGCCTTTTTCTGAAAGAGACTTGCCGAGGCGGAGCGCCGTGAGATGTTCCGTGTCTGGGAAAGCACAGATGCCCAGTGCTGTTGTGCCTGTGCATAGGCTGCACGGGGACGGTGAAGAGCAGCAAGAGCTTTCAGGGCTGGCACCTTCCTTCTGGGAAAACGAGCCGGACGTTTGCCTTTTCAGAAAAATGCTATGCCGAGAACGGACACCGTGAGGTGTACCGATCCTGGCCAAGCACAGATCCCCAATGCTGTTGTGCCTGTGCATAGGCTGCACGGGGACAGTGAAGAGCAGCAAGAGCTTTCAGGGATGTGCCTTTCCTCGGGGGAGAAGGATCCGACCATTCGCCTTTTCAGGAAGAGGCTCTGCCGAGGCTGAGCGCCGTGAGATGTTCCGTCTCTGGGAAAGCACAGATCCCCAGTGCTGTTGTGCCTGTAGGTAGGGTGCCAAGGGACGGTGAAGAGCAGCAAGAGCTTTCAGGGCTGGGCCCTTCCTCGTGGGAGAAGGATCCGATCGTTCGCCTTTTCAGAAAGAGGCTCTGCCGAGGTGGAGCGCCGTGAGATGTTCCGTGTCTGGGAAAGCACAGATCCCCAGTGCTGTTGTGCCTGTAGGTAGGGTGCCAAGGGACGGTGAAGAGCAGCAAGAGCTTTCAGGGCTGGGCCCTTCCTCGTGGGAGAAGGATCCGACCGTTCGCCTTTTCAGAAAGAGGCTCTGCCGAGGCTGAGCGCCGTGAGATGTTCCGTCTCTGGGAAAGCACAGATCCCCAGTGCTGTTGTGCCTGTAGGTAGGGTGCCAAGGGACGGTGAAGAGCAGCAAGAGCTTTCAGGGCTGGGCCCTTCCTCGTGGGAGAAGGATGCGACCGTTCGCCTTTTTCTGAAAGAGACTTGCCGAGGCGGAGCGCCGTGAGATGTTCCGTGTCTGGGAAAGCACAGATGCCCAGTGCTGTTGTGCCTGTGCATAGGCTGCACGGGGACGGTGAAGAGCAGCAAGAGCTTTCAGGGCTGGCACCTTCCTTCTGGGAAAACGAGCCGGACGTTTGCCTTTTCAGAAAAATGCTATGCCGAGAACGGACACCGTGAGGTGTACCGATCCTGGCCAAGCACAGATCCCCAATGCTGTTGTGCCTGTGCATAGGCTGCACGGGGACAGTGAAGAGCAGCAAGAGCTTTCAGGGATGGGCCTTTCGTCGGGGGAGAAGGATCCGACCATTCGCCTTTTCAGGAAGAGGCTCTGCCGAGGCTGAGCGCCGTGAGATGTTCCGTCTCTGGGAAAGCACAGATCCCCAGTGCTGTTGTGCCTGTAGGTAGGGTGCCAAGGGACGGTGAAGAGCAGCAAGAGCTTTCAGGGCTGGGCCCTTCCTCGTGGGAGAAGGATCCGATCGTTCGCCTTTTCAGAAAGAGGCTCTGCCGAGGCTGAGAGCCGTGAGATGTTCCGTCTCTGCGAAAGCACAGATCCCCAGTGCTGTTGTGCCTGTAGGTAGGGTGCCAAGGGACGTTGAAGAGCAGCAAGAGCTTTCAGGGCTGGGCCCTTCCTCGTGGGAAAAGGATCCGACCGTTCGCCTTTTCAGAAAGAGGCTCTGCCGAGGCTGAGCGCCGTGAGATGTTCCGTGTCTGGGAAAGCACAGATCCCCAGTGCTGTTGTGCCTGTAGGTAGGGTGCCAAGGGACGGTGAAGAGCAGCAAGAGCTTTCAGGGCTGGGCCCTTCCTCGTGGGAGAAGGATGAGACCGTTCACCTTTTTCTGAAAGAGACTTGCCGAGGCGGAGCGCCGTGAGATGTTCCGTGTCTGGGAAACCACAGATGCCCAGTGCTGTTGTGCCTGTGCATAGGCTGCACGGGGACGGTGAAGAGCAGCAAGAGCTTTCAGGAATGGGCCTTTCCTCAGGGGAGAAGGACCCGACCAGTCGCCTATTCAGAAAGAGGCTCTGCCGAGGCGGAGCGCCGTGAGATGTTCCGTGTCTGGGAAAGCACAGATCCCCAGTGCTGTTGTGCCTGTAGGTAGGGTGCCAAGGGACGGTGAAGAGCAGCAAGAGCTTTCAGGGCTGGGCCCTTCCTCGTGGAGAAGGATCCGACCGTTCGCCTATTCAGAAAGAGGCTCTGCCGAGGCTGAGCGCCGTGAGATGTTCCGTGTCTGGGAAAGCACAGATCCCCAGTGCTGTTGTGCCTGTAGGTAGGGTGCCAAGGGACGGTGAAGAGCAGCAAGAGCTTTCAGGGCTGGGCCCTTCCTCGTGGGAGAAGGATCCGACCGTTCGCCTTTTCAGAAAGAGGCTCTGCCGAGGCTGAGCGCCGTGAGATGTTCCGTGTCTGGGAAAGCACAGATCCCCAGTGCTGTTGTGCCTGTAGGTAGGGTGCCAAGGGACGGTGAAGAGCAGCAAGAGCTTTCAGGGCTGGGCCCTTCCTCGTGGGAGAAGGATCCGACCGTTCGCCTTTTCAGAAAGAGGCTCTGCCGAGGCGGAGCGCCGTGAGATGTTCCGTCTCTGGGAAAGCACAGATCCCCAGTGCTGTTGTGCCTGTAGGTAGGGTGCCAAGGGACGGTGAAGAGCAGCAAGAGCTTTCAGGGCTGGGCCCTTCCTCGTGGGAGAAGGATGCGACCATTCGCCTTTTTCTGAAAGAGACTTGCCGAGGCGGAGCGCCGTGAGATGTTCCGTGTCTGGGAAAGCACAGATGCCCAGTGCTGTTGTGCCTGTGCATAGGCTGCACGGGGATGGTGAAGAGCAGCAAGAGCTTTCAGGGCTGGCACCTTCCTTCTGGGAAAACGAGCCGGACGTTTGCCTTTTCAGAAAAATGCTATGCCGAGAACGGACACCGTGAGGTGTACCGATCCTGGCCAAGCACAGATCCCCAATGCTGTTGTGCCTGTGCATAGGCTGCACGGGGACAGTGAAGAGCAGCAAGAGCTTTCAGGGATGGGCCTTTCCTCGGGGGAGAAGGATCCGACCATTCGCCTTTTCAGGAAGAGGCTCTGCCGAGGCTGAGCGCCGTGAGATGTTCCGTCTCTGGGAAAGCACAGATCCCCAGTGCTGTTGTGCCTGTAGGTAGGGTGCCAAGGGACGGTGAAGAGCAGCAAGAGCTTTCAGGGCTGGGCCCTTCCTCGTGGGAGAAGGATCCGATCTTTCGCCTTTTCAGAAAGAGGCTCTGCCGAGGTGGAGCGCCGTGAGATGTTCCGTGTCTGGGAAAGCACAGATCCCCAGTGCTGTTGTGCCTGTAGGTAGGGTGCCAAGGGACGGTGAAGAGCAGCAAGAGCTTTCAGGGCTGGGCCCTTCCTCGTGGGAGAAGGATCCGACCGTTCGCCTTTTCAGAAAGAGGCTCTGCCGAGGCTGAGCGCCGTGAGATGTTCCGTGTCTGGGAAAGCACAGATCCCCAGTGCTGTTGTGCCTGTAGGTAGGGTGCCAAGGGACGGTGAAGAGCAGCAAGAGCTTTCAGGGCTGGGCCCTTCCTCGTGGGAGAAGGATGAGACCGTTCGCCTTTTTCTGAAAGAGACTTGCCGAGGCGGAGCGCCGTGAGATGTTCCGTGTCTGGGAAACCACAGATGCCCAGTGCTGTTGTGCCTGTGCATAGGCTGCACGGGGACGGTGAAGAGCAGCAAGAGCTTTCAGGAATGGGCCTTTCCTCAGGGGAGAAGGACCCGACCAGTCGCCTATTCAGAAAGAGGCTCTGCCGAGGCGGAGCGCCGTGAGATGTTCCGTCTCTGGGAAAGCACAGATCCCCAGTGCTGTTGTGCCTGTAGGTAGGGTGCCAAGGGACGGTGAAGAGCAGCAAGAGCTTTCAGGGCTGGGCCCTTCCTCGTGGGAGAAGGATCCGACCGTTCGCCTTTTCAGAAAGAGGCTCTGCCGAGGCTGAGCGCCGTGAGATGTTCCGTGTCTGGGAAAGCACAGATCCCCAGTGCTGTTGTGCCTGTAGGTAGGGTGCCAAGGGACGGTGAAGAGCAGCAAGAGCTTTCAGGGCTGGGCCCTTCCTCGTGGGAGAAGGATCCGACCGTTCGCCTTTTCAGAAAGAGGCTCTGCCGAGGCGGAGCGCCGTGAGATGTTCCGTCTCTGGGAAAGCACAGATCCCCAGTGCTGTTGTGCCTGTAGGTAGGGTGCCAAGGGACGGTGAAGAGCAGCAAGAGCTTTCAGGGCTGGGCCCTTCCTCGTGGGAGAAGGATGCGACCGTTCGCCTTTTTCTGAAAGAGACTTGCCGAGGCGGAGCGCCGTGAGATGTTCCGTGTCTGGGAAAGCACAGATGCCCAGTGCTGTTGTGCCTGTGCATAGGCTGCACGGGGACGGTGAAGAGCAGCAAGAGCTTTCAGGGCTGGCACCTTCCTTCTGGGAAAACGAGCCGGACGTTTGCCTTTTCAGAAAAATGCTATGCCGAGAACGGACACCGTGAGGTGTACCGATCCTGGCCAAGCACAGATCCCCAATGCTGTTGTGCCTGTGCATAGGCTGCACGGGGACAGTGAAGAGCAGCAAGAGCTTTCAGGGATGTGCCTTTCCTCGGGGGAGAAGGATCCGACCATTCGCCTTTTCAGGAAGAGGCTCTGCCGAGGCTGAGCGCCGTGAGATGTTCCGTCTCTGGGAAAGCACAGATCCCCAGTGCTGTTGTGCCTGTAGGTAGGGTGCCAAGGGACGGTGAAGAGCAGCAAGAGCTTTCAGGGCTGGGCCCTTCCTCGTGGGAGAAGGATCCGATCGTTCGCCTTTTCAGAAAGAGGCTCTGCCGAGGTGGAGCGCCGTGAGATGTTCCGTGTCTGGGAAAGCACAGATCCCCAGTGCTGTTGTGCCTGTAGGTAGGGTGCCAAGGGACGGTGAAGAGCAGCAAGAGCTTTCAGGGCTGGGCCCTTCATCGTGGAGAAGGATCCGACCGTTCGCCTATTCAGAAAGAGGCTCTGCCGAGACTGAGCGCCGTGAGATGTTCCGTGTCTGGGAAAGCACAGATCCTCAGTGCTGTTGTGCCTGTAGGTAGGGTGCCAAGGGACGGTGAAGAGCAGCAAGAGCTTTCAGGGTTTGCACCTTCCTTGTGGGACAAGGAGCCGGACGTTTGCCTTTTCAGAAAAATGCTATGCCGAGAACGGACACCGTGAGGTGTACCGTTTCTGGGCAAGCACAGATCCCCAATGCTGTTGTGCCTGTGATTAGGCTGCAAGGGGACAGTGAAGAGCAGCAAGAGCTTTCAGGTCTGGCACCATCCTTGTGGGAGAAGGATCCGACCGTTCGCCTTTTCAGAAAAATGCTATGCAAAGAACGGACACCGAGAGGTGTACCGTTCCTGGGCAAGCACAGATCCCCAATGCTGTTGTGCCTGTGCATAGGCTGCACGGGGACAGTGAAGAGCAGCAAGACCTTTCAGGGCTGGGCCCTTCCTCGTGGGAGAAGGATCCGACCGTTCGCCTTTTCAGAAAGAGGCTCTGCCGAGGCTGAGCGCCGTGAGATGTTCCGTCTCTGGGAAAGCACAGATCCCCAGTGCTGTTGTGCCTGTGCATAGGCTGCACGGGGACAGTGAAGAGCAGCAAGAGCTTTCAGGGCTGGGCCCTTCCTCGTGGGAGAAGGATCCGATCTTTCGCCTTTTCAGAAAGAGGCTCTGCCGAGGTGGAGCGCCGTGAGATGTTCCGTGTCTGGGAAAGCACAGATCCCCAGTGCTGTTGTGCCTGTAGGTAGGGTGCCAAGGGACGGTGAAGAGCAGCAAGAGCTTTCAGGGCTGGGCCCTTCCTCGTGGGAGAAGGATCCGACCGTTCGCCTTTTCAGAAAGAGGCTCTGCCGAGGCTGAGCGCCGTGAGATGTTCCGTGTCTGGGAAAGCACAGATCCCCAGTGCTGTTGTGCCTGTAGGTAGGGTGCCAAGGGACGGTGAAGAGCAGCAAGAGCTTTCAGGGCTGGGCCCTTCCTCGTGGGAGAAGGATGAGACCGTTCGCCTTTTTCTGAAAGAGACTTGCCGAGGCGGAGCGCCGTGAGATGTTCCGTGTCTGGGAAACCACAGATCCCCAGTGCTGTTGTGCCTGTGCATAGGCTGCACGGGGACGGTGAAGAGCAGCAAGAGCTTTCAGGAATGGGCCTTTCCTCAGGGGAGAAGGACCCGACCAGTCGCCTATTCAGAAAGAGGCTCTGCCGAGGCGGAGCGCCGTGAGATGTTCCGTCTCTGGGAAAGCACAGATCCCCAGTGCTGTTGTGCCTGTAGGTAGGGTGCCAAGGGACGGTGAAGAGCAGCAAGAGCTTTCAGGGCTGGGCCCTTCCTCGTGGAGAAGGATCCGACCGTTCGCCTATTCAGAAAGAGGCTCTGCCGAGGCTGAGCGCCGTGAGATGTTCCGTGTCTGGGAAAGCACAGATCCGCAGTGCTGTTGTGCCTGTAGGTAGGGTGCCAAGGGACGGTGAAGAGCAGCAAGAGCTTTCAGGGCTGGGCCCTTCCTCGTGGGAGAAGGATCCGACCGTTCGCCTTTTCAGAAAGAGGCTCTGCCGAGGCGGAGCGCCGTGAGATGTTCTGTCTCTGGGAAAGCACAGATCCCCAGTGCTGTTGTGCCTGTAGGTAGGGTGCCAAGGGACGGTGAAGAGCAGCAAGAGCTTTCAGGGCTGGGCCCTTCCTCGTGGGAGAAGGATGCGACCGTTCGCCTTTTTCTGAAAGAGACTTGCCGAGGCGGAGCGCCGTGAGATGTTCCGTGTCTGGGAAAGCACAGATCCCCAGTGCTGTTGTGCCTGTGCATAGGCTGCACGGGGACGGTGAAGAGCAGCAAGAGCTTTCAGGGCTGGCACCTTCCTTCTGGGAAAACGAGCCGGACGTTTGCCTTTTCAGAAAAATGCTATGCCGAGAACGGACACCGTGAGGTGTACCGATCCTGGCCAAGCACAGATCCCCAATGCTGTTGTGCCTGTGCATAGGCTGCACGGGGACAGTGAAGAGCAGCAAGAGCTTTCAGGGATGTGCCTTTCCTCGGGGGAGAAGGATCCGACCATTCGCCTTTTCAGGAAGAGGCTCTGCCGAGGCTGAGCGCCGTGAGATGTTCCGTCTCTGGGAAAGCACAGATCCCCAGTGCTGTTGTGCCTGTAGGTAGGGTGCCAAGGGACGGTGAAGAGCAGCAAGAGCTTTCAGGGCTGGGCCCTTCCTCGTGGGAGAAGGATCCGATCGTTCGCCTTTTCAGAAAGAGGCTCTGCCGAGGTGGAGCGCCGTGAGATGTTCCGTGTCTGGGAAAGCACAGATCCCCAGTGCTGTTGTGCCTGTAGGTAGGGTGCCAAGGGACGGTGAAGAGCAGCAAGAGCTTTCAGGGCTGGGCCCTTCCTCGTGGAGAAGGATCCGACCGTTCGCCTATTCAGAAAGAGGCTCTGCCGACACTGAGCGCCGTGAGATGTTCCGTGTCTGGGAAAGCACAGATCCTCAGTGCTGTTGTGCCTGTAGGTAGGGTGCCAAGGGACGGTGAAGAGCAGCAAGAGCTTTCAGGGTTTGCACCTTCCTTGTGGGACAAGGAGCCGGACGTTTGCCTTTTCAGAAAAATGCTATGCCGAGAACGGACACCGTGAGGTGTACCGTTTCTGGGCAAGCACAGATCCCCAATGCTGTTGTGCCTGTGATTAGGCTGCAAGGGGACAGTGAAGAGCAGCAAGAGCTTTCAGGTCTGGCACCATCCTTGTGGGAGAAGGATCCGACCGTTCGCCTTTTCAGAAAAATGCTATGCAAAGAACGGACACCGAGAGGTGTACCGTTCCTGGGCAAGCACAGATCCCCAGTGCTGTTGTGCCTGTGCATAGGCTGCACGGGGACAGTGAAGAGCAGCAAGACCTTTCAGGGCTGGGCCCTTCCTCGTGGGAGAAGGATCCGACCGTTCGCCTTTTCAGAAAGAGGCTCTGCCGAGGCTGAGCGCCGTGAGATGTTCCGTCTCTGGGAAAGCACAGATCCCCAGTGCTGTTGTGCCTGTGCATAGGCTGCACGGGGACAGTGAAGAGCAGCAAGAGCTTTCAGGGCTGGGCCCTTCCTCGTGGGAGAAGGATCCGACCGTTCGCCTTTTCAGAAAGAGGCTCTGCCGAGGCTGAGCGCCGTGAGATGTTCCGTCTCTGGGAAAGCACAGATCCCCAGTGCTGTTGTGCCTTTGCATAGGCTGCACGGGGACAGTGAAGAGCAGCAAGAGCTTTCAGGGCTGGGCCCTTCCTCGTGGGAGAAGGATCCGACCGTTCGCCTTTTCAGAAAGAGGCTCTGCCGAGGCGGAGCGCCGTGAGATGTTCCGTCTCTGGGAAAGCACAGATCCCCAGTGCTGTTGTGCCTGTAGGTAGGGTGCCAAGGGACGGTGAAGAGCAGCAAGAGCTTTCAGGGCTGGGCCCTTCCTCGTGGGAGAAGGATGCGACCGTTCGCCTTTTTCTGAAAGAGACTTGCCGAGGCGGAGCGCCGTGAGATGTTCCGTGTCTGGGAAACCACAGATGCCCAGTGCTGTTGTGCCTGTGCATAGGCTGCACGGGGACGGTGAAGAGCAGCAAGAGCTTTCAGGAATGGGCCTTTCCTCAGGGGAGAAGGACCCGACCAGTCGCCTATTCAGAAAGAGTCTCTGCCGAGGCGGAGCGCCGTGAGATGTTCCGTGTCTGGGAAAGCGCAGATCCCCAGTGCTGTTGTGCCTGTAGGTAGGGTGCCAAGGGACGGTGAAGAGCAGCAAGAGCTTTCAGGGCTGGGCCCTTCCTCGTGGAGAAGGATCCGACCGTTCGCCTATTCAGAAAGAGGCTCTGCCGAGACTGAGCGCCGTGAGATGTTCGGTGTCTGGGAAAGCACAGATCCCCAGTGCTGTTGTGCCTGTAGGTAGGGTGCCAAGGGACGGTGAAGAGCAGCAAGAGCTTTCAGGGCTGGGCCCTTCCTCGTGGAGAAGGATCCGACCGTTTGCCTTTTCAGAAAGAGGCTCTGCCGAGGCGGAGCGCCGAGAGATGTTCCGTGTCTGGGAAAGCACAGATCCCCAGTGCTGTTGGACGTGTAGGTAGGGTGCCAAGGGACGGTGAAGAGCAGCAAGAGCTTTCAGGGCTGGGCCCTTCCTCGTGGGAGAAGGATCCGACCGTTCGCCTTTTCAGAAAAATGCTATGCCGAGAACGGACACCGTGAGGTGTACCGTTCCTGGGCAAGCACAGATCCCCAATGCTGTTGTGCCTGTGCATAGGCTGCACGGGGACAGTGAAGAGTAGCAAGAGCTTTCAGGGCTGGCACCTTCCTTCTGGGACAAGGAGCCGGACGTTTGCCTTTTCAGAAGAGCCTCTGCCGAGAAAGAACACCATGAGGTGTACCGTTCCTGGGCAAGCACAGATCCCCAATGCTGTTGTGCCTGTGCATAGGCTGCACGGGGACAGTGAAGAGCAGCAAGAGCTTTCAGGGCTGGGCCCTTCCTCGTGGGAGAAGGATGCGACCGTTCGCCTTTTTCTGAAAGAGACTTGCCGAGGCGGAGCGCCGTGAGATGTTCCGTCTCTGGGAAAGCACAGATCCCCAGTGCTGTTGTGCCTGTAGGTAGGGTGCCAAGGGACGGTGAAGAGCAGCAAGAGCTTTCAGGGCTGGCACCTTCCTTGCAGGACAAGGAGCCGGACGTTGGCCTTTTCGGAAGAGCCTCTGCCGAGAACGAGCGCCGTGAGATGTGCCGCCTGTGGGCAAGCACAGATCCCCAGTGCTGTTGTGCCTGTAGGTAGGGCGACAAGGGACGGTGAAGAGCAGCAAGAGCTTTCAGGGCTGGGCCCTTCCTCGTGGGAGAAGGATCCGACCGTTCGCCTTTTCAGAAAGAGACTTGCCGAGGCGGAGCGCCGTGAGATGTTCTGTCTCTGGGAAAGCACAGATCCCCAGTGCTGTTGTGCCTGTAGGTAGGGCGCCAAGGGACGGTGAAGAGCAGCAAGAGCTTTCAGGGCTGGGCCCTTCCTCGTGGGAGAAGGATCCGACCGTTCGCCTTTTCAGAAAGAGGCTCTGCCGAGGCTGAGCGCCGTGAGATGTTCCGTGTCTGGGAAAGCACAGATCCGCAGTGCTGTTGTGCCTGTAGGTAGGGTGCCAAGGGACGGTGAAGAGCAGCAAGAGCTTTCAGGGCTGGGCCCTTCCTCGGGGGAGAAGGATCCGACCGTTCGCCTTTTCAGAAAGAGGCTCTGCCGAGGCGGAGCGCCGTGAGATGTTCCGTCTCTGGGAAAGCACAGATCCCCAGTGCTGTTGGACGTGTAGGTAGGGTGCCAAGGGACGGTGAAGAGCAGCAAGAGCTTTCAGGGCTGGGCCCTTCCTCGTGGGAGAAGGATCCGACCGTTCGCCTTTTCAGAAAAATGCTATGCCGAGAACGGACACCGTGAGGTGTACCGTTCCTGGGCAAGCACAGATCCCCAATGCTGTTGTGCCTGTGCATAGGCTGCACGGGGACAGTGAAGAGTAGCAAGAGCTTTCAGGGCTGGCACCTTCCTTCTGGGACAAGGAGCCGGACGTTTGCCTTTTCAGAAGAGCCTCTGCCGAGAAAGAACACCATGAGGTGTACCGTTCCTGGGCAAGCACAGATCCCCAATGCTGTTGTGCCTGTGCATAGGCTGCACGGGGACAGTGAAGAGCAGCAAGAGCTTTCAGGGCTGGGCCCTTCCTCGTGGGAGAAGGATGCGACCGTTCGCCTTTTTCTGAAAGAGACTTGCCGAGGCGGAGCGCCGTGAGATGTTCCGTCTCTGGGAAAGCACAGATCCCCAGTGCTGTTGTGCCTGTAGGTAGGGTGCCAAGGGACGGTGAAGAGCAGCAAGAGCTTTCAGGGCTGGCACCTTCCTTGCAGGACAAGGAGCCGGACGTTGGCCTTTTCGGAAGAGCCTCTGCCGAGAACGAGCGCCGTGAGATGTGCCGCCTGTGGGCAAGCACAGATCCCCAGTGCTGTTGTGCCTGTAGGTAGGGCGACAAGGGACGGTGAAGAGCAGCAAGAGCTTTCAGGGCTGGGCCCTTCCTCGTGGGAGAAGGATCCGACCGTTCGCCTTTTCAGAAAGAGACTTGCCGAGGCGGAGCGCCGTGAGATGTTCTGTCTCTGGGAAAGCACAGATCCCCAGTGCTGTTGTGCCTGTAGGTAGGGCGCCAAGGGACGGTGAAGAGCAGCAAGAGCTTTCAGGGCTGGGCCCTTCCTCGTGGGAGAAGGATCCGACCGTTCGCCTTTTCAGAAAGAGGCTCTGCCGAGGCTGAGCGCCGTGAGATGTTCCGTGTCTGGGAAAGCACAGATCCGCAGTGCTGTTGTGCCTGTAGGTAGGGTGCCAAGGGACGGTGAAGAGCAGCAAGAGCTTTCAGGGCTGGGCCCTTCCTCGGGGGAGAAGGATCCGACCGTTCGCCTTTTCAGAAAGAGGCTCTGCCGAGGCGGAGCGCCGTGAGATGTTCCGTCTCTGGGAAAGCACAGATCCCCAGTGCTGTTGTGCCTGTAGGTAGGGTGCCAAGGGACGGTGAAGAGCAGCAAGAGCTTTCAGGGCTGGGCCCTTCCTCGTGGAGAAGGATCCGACCGTTCACCTATTCAGAAAAATGCTATGCCGAGAACGGACACCGTGAGGTGTACCGATCCTGGGCAAGCACAGATCCCCAGTGCTGTTGTGCCTGTGCATAGGCTGCACAGGGACAGTGAAGAGCAGCAAGAGCTTTCAGGGCTGGCAACTTCCTTCTGGGACAAGGAGCCAGACGTTTGCCTTTTCGGAAGAGCCTCTGCCGAGAACGAACACCCTGAGGTGTACCGTTCCTGGGCAAGCACAGATCCCCAATGCTGTTGTGCCTGTGCATAGGCTGCACGGGGACAGTGAAGAGCAGCAAGAGCTTTCAGGGCTGGGCCCTTCCTCGTGGGAGAAGGATCCGACCGTTCGCCTTTTCAGAAAGAGTCTCTGCCGAGGCTAGAGCGCCGTGAGATGTTCCGTGTCTGGGAAAGCACAGATCCCCAGTGCTGTTGTGCCTGTAGGTAGGGTGCCAAGGGACGGTGAAGAGCAGCAAGAGCTTTCAGGGCTGGGCCCTTCCTCGTGGGAGAAGGATCCGACCGTTCGCCTTTTCAGAAAGAGGCTCTACCGAGGCTGAGCGCCGTGAGATGTTCTGTCTCTGGGAAAGCACAGATCCCCAGTGCTGTTGTGCCTGTAGGTAGGGTGCCAAGGGATGGTGAAGAGCAGCAAGAGCTTTCAGGGCTGGGCCCTTCCTCGTGGGAGAAGGATCCGACCGTTCGCCTTTTCAGAAAGAGGCTCTGCCGAGGCTGAGCGCCGTGAGATGTTCCGTCTCTGGGAAAGCACAGATCCCCAGTGCTGTTGTGCCTGTAGGTAGGGTGCCAAGGGATGGTGAAGAGCAGCAAGAGCTTTCAGGGCTGGGCCCTTCCTCGTGGGAGAAGGATCCGACCGTTCGCCTTTTCAGAAAGAGGCTCTGCCGAGGCTGAGCGCCGTGAGATGTTCCGTCTCTGGGAAAGCACAGATCCCCAGTGCTGTTGTGCCAGTAGGTAGGGTGCCAAGGGACGGTGAAGAGCAGCAAGAGCTTTCAGGGCTGGGCCCTTCCTCGTGGGAGAAGGATCCGACCGTTCGCCTTTTCAGAAAGAGTCTCTGCCGAGGCTGAGCGCCGTGAGATGTTCCGTCTCTGGGAAAGCACAGATCCCCAGTGCTGTTGTGCCTGTAGGTAGGGCGACAAGGGACGGTGAAGAGCAGCAAGAGCTTTCAGGGCTGGGCCCTTCCTCGTGGGAGAAGGATCCGACCGTTCGCCTTTTCAGAAAGAGACTTGCCGAGGCGGAGCGCCGTGAGATGTTCTGTCTCTGGGAAAGCACAGATCCCCAGTGCTGTTGTGCCTGTAGGTAGGGCGCCAAGGGACGGTGAAGAGCAGCAAGAGCTTTCAGGGCTGGGCCCTTCCTCGTGGGAGAAGGATCCGACCGTTCGCCTTTTCAGAAAGAGGCTCTGCCGAGGCTGAGCGCCGTGAGATGTTCCGTGTCTGGGAAAGCACAGATCCGCAGTGCTGTTGTGCCTGTAGGTAGGGTGCCAAGGGACGGTGAAGAGCAGCAAGAGCTTTCAGGGCTGGGCCCTTCCTCGGGGGAGAAGGATCCGACCGTTCGCCTTTTCAGAAAGAGGCTCTGCCGAGGCGGAGCGCCGTGAGATGTTCCGTCTCTGGGAAAGCACAGATCCCCAGTGCTGTTGTGCCTGTAGGTAGGGTGCCAAGGGACGGTGAAGAGCAGCAAGAGCTTTCAGGGCTGGGCCCTTCCTCGTGGAGAAGGATCCGACCGTTCGCCTATTCAGAAAAATGCTATGCCGAGAACGGACACCGTGAGGTGTACCGATCCTGGGCAAGCACAGGTCCCCAGTGCTGTTGTGCCTGTGCATAGGCTGCACAGGGACAGTGAAGAGCAGCAAGAGCTTTCAGGGCTGGCAACTTCCTTCTGGGACAAGGAGCCAGACGTTTGCCTTTTCGGAAGAGCCTCTGCCGAGAACGAACACCCTGAGGTGTACCGTTCCTGGGCAAGCACAGATCCCCAATGCTGTTGTGCCTGTGCATAGGCTGCACGGGGACAGTGAAGAGCAGCAAGAGCTTTCAGGGCTGGGCCCTTCCTCGTGGGAGAAGGATCCGACCGTTCGCCTTTTCAGAAAGAGTCTCTGCCGAGGCTAGAGCGCCGTGAGATGTTCCGTGTCTGGGAAAGCACAGATCCCCAGTGCTGTTGTGCCTGTAGGTAGGGTGCCAAGGGACGGTGAAGAGCAGCAAGAGCTTTCAGGGCTGGGCCCTTCCTCGTGGGAGAAGGATCCGACCGTTCGCCTTTTCAGAAAGAGGCTCTACCGAGGCGGAGCGCCGTGAGATGTTCCGTCTCTGGGAAAGCACAGATCCCCAGTGCTGTTGTGCCTGTAGGTAGGGTGCCAAGGGACGGTGAAGAGCAGCAAGAGCTTTCAGGGCTGGGCCCTTCCTCGTGGGAGAAGGATCCGACCGTTCGCCTTTTCAGAAAGAGGCTCTGCCGAGGCTGAGCGCCGTGAGATGTTCCGTCTCTGGGAAAGCACAGATCCCCAGTGCTGTTGTGCCTGTAGGTAGGGTGCCAAGGGACGGTGAAGAGCAGCAAGAGCTTTCAGGGCTGGGCCCTTCCTCGTGGGAGAAGGATCCGACCGTTCGCCTTTTCAGAAAGAGGCTCTGCCGAGGCTAGAGCGCCGTGAGATGTTCCGTGTCTGGGAAAGCACAGATCCCCAGTGCTGTTGTGCCTGTAGGTAGGGTGCCAAGGGACGGTGAAGAGCAGCAAGAGCTTTCAGGGCTGGGCCCTTCCTCGTGGGAGAAGGATCCGACCGTTCGCCTTTTCAGAAAGAGGCTCTACCGAGGCTGAGCGCCGTGAGATGTTCTGTCTCTGGGAAAGCACAGATCCCCAGTGCTGTTGTGCCTGTAGGTAGGGTGCCAAGGGACGGTGAAGAGCAGCAAGAGCTTTCAGGGCTGGGCCCTTCCTCGTGGGAGAAGGATCCAACCGTTCGCCTTTTCAGAAAGAGGCTCTGCCGAGGCTGAGCGCCGTGAGATGTTCCGTCTCTGGGAAAGCACAGATCCCCAGTGCTGTTGTGCCTGTAGGTAGGGTGCCAAGGGATGGTGAAGAGCAGCAAGAGCTTTCAGGGCTGGGCCCTTCCTCGTGGGAGAAGGATCCGACCGTTCGCCTTTTCAGAAAGAGGCTCTGCCGAGGCTGAGCGCCGTGAGATGTTCCGTCTCTGGGAAAGCACAGATCCCCAGTGCTGTTGTGCCAGTAGGTAGGGTGCCAAGGGACGGTGAAGAGCAGCAAGAGCTTTCAGGGCTGGGCCCTTCCTCGTGGGAGAAGGATCCGACCGTTCGCCTTTTCAGAAAGAGTCTCTGCCGAGGCTGAGCGCCGTGAGATGTTCCGTCTCTGGGAAAGCACAGATCCCCAGTGCTGTTGTGCCTGTAGGTAGGGCGACAAGGGACGGTGAAGAGCAGCAAGAGCTTTCAGGGCTGGGCCCTTCCTCGTGGGAGAAGGATCCGACCGTTCGCCTTTTCAGAAAGAGACTTGCCGAGGCGGAGCGCCGTGAGATGTTCTGTCTCTGGGAAAGCACAGATCCCCAGTGCTGTTGTGCCTGTAGGTAGGGTGCCAAGGGATGGTGAAGAGCAGCAAGAGCTTTCAGGGCTGGGCCCTTCCTCGTGGGAGAAGGATCCGACCGTTCGCCTTTTCAGAAAGAGGCTCTGCCGAGGCTGAGCGCCGTGAGATGTTCCGTCTCTGGGAAAGCACAGATCCCCAGTGCTGTTGTGCCAGTAGGTAGGGTGCCAAGGGACGGTGAAGAGCAGCAAGAGCTTTCAGGGCTGGGCCCTTCCTCGTGGGAGAAGGATCCGACCGTTCGCCTTTTCAGAAAGAGTCTCTGCCGAGGCTGAGCGCCGTGAGATGTTCCGTCTCTGGGAAAGCACAGATCCCCAGTGCTGTTGTGCCTGTAGGTAGGGTGCCAAGGGACGGTGAAGAGCAGCAAGAGCTTTCAGGGCTGGGCCCTTCCTCGTGGGAGAAGGATCCGACCGTTCGCCTTTTCAGAAAGAGACTTGCCGAGGCGGAGCGCCGTGAGATGTTCTGTCTCTGGGAAAGCACAGATCCCCAGTGCTGTTGTGCCTGTAGGTAGGGCGCCAAGGGACGGTGAACAGCAGCAAGAGCTTTCAGGGCTGGGCCCTTCCTCGTGGGAGAAGGATCCGACCGTTCGCCTTTTCAGAAAGAGGCTCTGCCGAGGCTGAGCGCCGTGAGATGTTCCGTGTCTGGGAAAGCACAGATCCGCAGTGCTGTTGTGCCTGTAGGTAGGGTGCCAAGGGACGGTGAAGAGCAGCAAGAGCTTTCAGGGCTGGGCCCTTCCTCGGGGGAGAAGGATCCGACCGTTCGCCTTTTCAGAAAGAGGCTCTGCCGAGGCGGAGCGCCGTGAGATGTTCCGTCTCTGGGAAAGCACAGATCCCCAGTGCTGTTGTGCCTGTAGGTAGGGTGCCAAGGGACGGTGAAGAGCAGCAAGAGCTTTCAGGGCTGGGCCCTTCCTCGTGGAGAAGGATCCGACCGTTCGCCTATTCAGAAAAATGCTATGCCGAGAACGGACACCGTGAGGTGTACCGATCCTGGGCAAGCACAGATCCCCAGTGCTGTTGTGCCTGTGCATAGGCTGCACAGGGACAGTGAAGAGCAGCAAGAGCTTTCAGGGCTGGCAACTTCCTTCTGGGACAAGGAGCCAGACGTTTGCCTTTTCGGAAGAGCCTCTGCCGAGAACGAACACCCTGAGGTGTACCGTTCCTGGGCAAGCACAGATCCCCAATGCTGTTGTGCCTGTGCATAGGCTGCACGGGGACAGTGAAGAGCAGCAAGAGCTTTCAGGGCTGGGCCCTTCCTCGTGGGAGAAGGATCCGACCGTTCGCCTTTTCAGAAAGAGTCTCTGCCGAGGCTAGAGCGCCGTGAGATGTTCCGTGTCTGGGAAAGCACAGATCCCCAGTGCTGTTGTGCCTGTAGGTAGGGTGCCAAGGGACGGTGAAGAGCAGCAAGAGCTTTCAGGGCTGGGCCCTTCCTCGTGGGAGAAGGATCCGACCGTTCGCCTTTTCAGAAAGAGGCTCTACCGAGGCGGAGCGCCGTGAGATGTTCCGTCTCTGGGAAAGCACAGATCCCCAGTGCTGTTGTGCCTGTAGGTAGGGCGACAAGGGACGGTGAAGAGCAGCAAGAGCTTTCAGGGCTGGGCCCTTCCTCGTGGGAGAAGGATCCGACCGTTCGCCTTTTCAGAAAGAGGCTCTGCCGAGGCTGAGCGCCGTGAGATGTTCCGTCTCTGGGAAAGCACAGATCCCCAGTGCTGTTGTGCCTGTAGGTAGGGTGCCAAGGGACGGTGAAGAGCAGCAAGAGCTTTCAGGGCTGGGCCCTTCCTCGTGGGAGAAGGATCCGACCGTTCGCCTTTTCAGAAAGAGGCTCTGCCGAGGCTAGAGCGCCGTGAGATGTTCCGTGTCTGGGAAAGCACAGATCCCCAGTGCTGTTGTGCCTGTAGGTAGGGTGCCAAGGGACGGTGAAGAGCAGCAAGAGCTTTCAGGGCTGGGCCCTTCCTCGTGGGAGAAGGATCCGACCGTTCGCCTTTTCAGAAAGAGGCTCTACCGAGGCTGAGCGCCGTGAGATGTTCTGTCTCTGGGAAAGCACAGATCCCCAGTGCTGTTGTGCCTGTAGGTAGGGTGCCAAGGGACGGTGAAGAGCAGCAAGAGCTTTCAGGGCTGGGCCCTTCCTCGTGGGAGAAGGATCCAACCGTTCGCCTTTTCAGAAAGAGGCTCTGCCGAGGCTGAGCGCCGTGAGATGTTCCGTCTCTGGGAAAGCACAGATCCCCAGTGCTGTTGTGCCTGTAGGTAGGGTGCCAAGGGATGGTGAAGAGCAGCAAGAGCTTTCAGGGCTGGGCCCTTCCTCGTGGGAGAAGGATCCGACCGTTCGCCTTTTCAGAAAGAGGCTCTGCCGAGGCTGAGCGCCGTGAGATGTTCCGTCTCTGGGAAAGCACAGATCCCCAGTGCTGTTGTGCCAGTAGGTAGGGTGCCAAGGGACGGTGAAGAGCAGCAAGAGCTTTCAGGGCTGGGCCCTTCCTCGTGGGAGAAGGATCCGACCGTTCGCCTTTTCAGAAAGAGTCTCTGCCGAGGCTGAGCGCCGTGAGATGTTCCGTCTCTGGGAAAGCACAGATCCCCAGTGCTGTTGTGCCTGTAGGTAGGGCGACAAGGGACGGTGAAGAGCAGCAAGAGCTTTCAGGGCTGGGCCCTTCCTCGTGGGAGAAGGATCCGACCGTTCGCCTTTTCAGAAAGAGACTTGCCGAGGCGGAGCGCCGTGAGATGTTCTGTCTCTGGGAAAGCACAGATCCCCAGTGCTGTTGTGCCTGTAGGTAGGGTGCCAAGGGATGGTGAAGAGCAGCAAGAGCTTTCAGGGCTGGGCCCTTCCTCGTGGGAGAAGGATCCGACCGTTCGCCTTTTCAGAAAGAGGCTCTGCCGAGGCTGAGCGCCGTGAGATGTTCCGTCTCTGGGAAAGCACAGATCCCCAGTGCTGTTGTGCCAGTAGGTAGGGTGCCAAGGGACGGTGAAGAGCAGCAAGAGCTTTCAGGGCTGGGCCCTTCCTCGTGGGAGAAGGATCCGACCGTTCGCCTTTTCAGAAAGAGTCTCTGCCGAGGCTGAGCGCCGTGAGATGTTCCGTCTCTGGGAAAGCACAGATCCCCAGTGCTGTTGTGCCTGTAGGTAGGGTGCCAAGGGACGGTGAAGAGCAGCAAGAGCTTTCAGGGCTGGGCCCTTCCTCGTGGGAGAAGGATCCGACCGTTCGCCTTTTCAGAAAGAGACTTGCCGAGGCGGAGCGCCGTGAGATGTTCTGTCTCTGGGAAAGCACAGATCCCCAGTGCTGTTGTGCCTGTAGGTAGGGCGCCAAGGGACGGTGAACAGCAGCAAGAGCTTTCAGGGCTGGGCCCTTCCTCGTGGGAGAAGGATCCGACCGTTCGCCTTTTCAGAAAGAGGCTCTGCCGAGGCTGAGCGCCGTGAGATGTTCCGTGTCTGGGAAAGCACAGATCCGCAGTGCTGTTGTGCCTGTAGGTAGGGTGCCAAGGGACGGTGAAGAGCAGCAAGAGCTTTCAGGGCTGGGCCCTTCCTCGGGGGAGAAGGATCCGACCGTTCGCCTTTTCAGAAAGAGGCTCTGCCGAGGCGGAGCGCCGTGAGATGTTCCGTCTCTGGGAAAGCACAGATCCCCAGTGCTGTTGTGCCTGTAGGTAGGGTGCCAAGGGACGGTGAAGAGCAGCAAGAGCTTTCAGGGCTGGGCCCTTCCTCGTGGAGAAGGATCCGACCGTTCGCCTATTCAGAAAAATGCTATGCCGAGAACGGACACCGTGAGGTGTACCGATCCTGGGCAAGCACAGATCCCCAGTGCTGTTGTGCCTGTGCATAGGCTGCACAGGGACAGTGAAGAGCAGCAAGAGCTTTCAGGGCTGGCAACTTCCTTCTGGGACAAGGAGCCAGACGTTTGCCTTTTCGGAAGAGCCTCTGCCGAGAACGAACACCCTGAGGTGTACCGTTCCTGGGCAAGCACAGATCCCCAATGCTGTTGTGCCTGTGCATAGGCTGCACGGGGACAGTGAAGAGCAGCAAGAGCTTTCAGGGCTGGGCCCTTCCTCGTGGGAGAAGGATCCGACCGTTCGCCTTTTCAGAAAGAGTCTCTGCCGAGGCTAGAGCGCCGTGAGATGTTCCGTGTCTGGGAAAGCACAGATCCCCAGTGCTGTTGTGCCTGTAGGTAGGGTGCCAAGGGACGGTGAAGAGCAGCAAGAGCTTTCAGGGCTGGGCCCTTCCTCGTGGGAGAAGGATCCGACCGTTCGCCTTTTCAGAAAGAGGCTCTACCGAGGCGGAGCGCCGTGAGATGTTCCGTCTCTGGGAAAGCACAGATCCCCAGTGCTGTTGTGCCTGTAGGTAGGGCGACAAGGGACGGTGAAGAGCAGCAAGAGCTTTCAGGGCTGGGCCCTTCCTCGTGGGAGAAGGATCCGACCGTTCGCCTTTTCAGAAAGAGACTTGCCGAGGCGGAGCGCCGTGAGATGTTCTGTCTCTGGGAAAGCACAGATCCCCAGTGCTGTTGTGCCTGTAGGTAGGGCGCCAAGGGACGGTGAAGAGCAGCAAGAGCTTTCAGGGCTGGGCCCTTCCTCGTGGGAGAAGGATCCGACCGTTCGCCTTTTCAGAAAGAGGCTCTGCCGAGGCTGAGCGCCGTGAGATGTTCCGTGTCTGGGAAAGCACAGATCCGCAGTGCTGTTGTGCCTGTAGGTAGGGTGCCAAGGGACGGTGAAGAGCAGCAAGAGCTTTCAGGGCTGGGCCCTTCCTCGGGGGAGAAGGATCCGACCGTTCGCCTTTTCAGAAAGAGGCTCTGCCGAGGCGGAGCGCCGTGAGATGTTCCGTCTCTGGGAAAGCACAGATCCCCAGTGCTGTTGTGCCTGTAGGTAGGGTGCCAAGGGACGGTGAAGAGCAGCAAGAGCTTTCAGGGCTGGGCCCTTCCTCGTGGAGAAGGATCCGACCGTTCGCCTATTCAGAAAAATGCTATGCCGAGAACGGACACCGTGAGGTGTACCGATCCTGGGCAAGCACAGATCCCCAGTGCTGTTGTGCCTGTGCATAGGCTGCACAGGGACAGTGAAGAGCAGCAAGAGCTTTCAGGGCTGGCAACTTCCTTCTGGGACAAGGAGCCAGACGTTTGCCTTTTCGGAAGAGCCTCTGCCGAGAACGAACACCCTGAGGTGTACCGTTCCTGGGCAAGCACAGATCCCCAATGCTGTTGTGCCTGTGCATAGGCTGCACGGGGACAGTGAAGAGCAGCAAGAGCTTTCAGGGCTGGGCCCTTCCTCGTGGGAGAAGGATCCGACCGTTCGCCTTTTCAGAAAGAGTCTCTGCCGAGGCTAGAGCGCCGTGAGATGTTCCGTGTCTGGGAAAGCACAGATCCCCAGTGCTGTTGTGCCTGTAGGTAGGGTGCCAAGGGACGGTGAAGAGCAGCAAGAGCTTTCAGGGCTGGGCCCTTCCTCGTGGGAGAAGGATCCGACCGTTCGCCTTTTCAGAAAGAGGCTCTACCGAGGCGGAGCGCCGTGAGATGTTCCGTCTCTGGGAAAGCAGAGATCCCCAGTGCTGTTGTGCCTGTAGGTAGGGTGCCAAGGGACGGTGAAGAGCAGCAAGAGCTTTCAGGGCTGGGCCCTTCCTCGTGGGAGAAGGATCCGACCGTTCGCCTTTTCAGAAAGAGGCTCTGCCGAGGCTGAGCGCCGTGAGATGTTCCGTCTCTGGGAAAGCACAGATCCCCAGTGCTGTTGTGCCTGTAGGTAGGGTGCCAAGGGACGGTGAAGAGCAGCAAGAGCTTTCAGGGCTGGGCCCTTCCTCGTGGGAGAAGGATCCGACCGTTCGCCTTTTCAGAAAGAGGCTCTGCCGAGGCTAGAGCGCCGTGAGATGTTCCGTGTCTGGGAAAGCACAGATCCCCAGTGCTGTTGTGCCTGTAGGTAGGGTGCCAAGGGACGGTGAAGAGCAGCAAGAGCTTTCAGGGCTGGGCCCTTCCTCGTGGGAGAAGGATCCGACCGTTCGCCTTTTCAGAAAGAGGCTCTACCGAGGCTGAGCGCCGTGAGATGTTCTGTCTCTGGGAAAGCACAGATCCCCAGTGCTGTTGTGCCTGTAGGTAGGGTGCCAAGGGACGGTGAAGAGCAGCAAGAGCTTTCAGGGCTGGGCCCTTTCTCGTGGGAGAAGGATCCGACCGTTCGCCTTTTCAGAAAGAGGCTCTGCCGAGGCTGAGCGCCGTGAGATGTTCCGTCTCTGGGAAAGCACAGATCCCCAGTGCTGTTGTGCCTGTAGGTAGGGTGCCAAGGGATGGTGAAGAGCAGCAAGAGCTTTCAGGGCTGGGCCCTTCCTCGTGGGAGAAGGATCCGACCGTTCGCCTTTTCAGAAAGAGGCTCTGCCGAGGCTGAGCGCCGTGAGATGTTCCGTCTCTGGGAAAGCACAGATCCCCAGTGCTGTTGTGCCTGTAGGTAGGGCGACAAGGGACGGTGAAGAGCAGCAAGAGCTTTCAGGGCTGGGCCCTTCCTCGTGGGAGAAGGATCCGACCGTTCGCCTTTTCAGAAAGAGACTTGCCGAGGCGGAGCGCCGTGAGATGTTCTGTCTCTGGGAAAGCACAGATCCCCAGTGCTGTTGTGCCTGTAGGTAGGGCGCCAAGGGACGGTGAAGAGCAGCAAGAGCTTTCAGGGCTGGGCCCTTCCTCGTGGGAGAAGGATCCGACCGTTCGCCTTTTCAGAAAGAGGCTCTGCCGAGGCTGAGCGCCGTGAGATGTTCCGTGTCTGGGAAAGCACAGATCCGCAGTGCTGTTGTGCCTGTAGGTAGGGTGCCAAGGGACGGTGAAGAGCAGCAAGAGCTTTCAGGGCTGGGCCCTTCCTCGTGGGAGAAGGATCCGACCGTTCGCCTTTTCAGAAAGAGGCTCTGCCGAGGCGGAGCGCCGTGAGATGTTCCGTCTCTGGGAAAGCACAGATCCCCAGTGCTGTTGTGCCTGTAGGTAGGGTGCCAAGGGACGGTGAAGAGCAGCAAGAGCTTTCAGGGCTGGGCCCTTTCTCGTGGGAGAAGGATCCGACCGTTCGCCTTTTCAGAAAGAGGCTCTGCCGAGGCTGAGCGCCGTGAGATGTTCCGTCTCTGGGAAAGCACAGATCCCCAGTGCTGTTGTGCCTGTAGGTAGGGTGCCAAGGGATGGTGAAGAGCAGCAAGAGCTTTCAGGGCTGGGCCCTTCCTCGTGGGAGAAGGATCCGACCGTTCGCCTTTTCAGAAAGAGGCTCTGCCGAGGCTGAGCGCCGTGAGATGTTCCGTCTCTGGGAAAGCACAGATCCCCAGTGCTGTTGTGCCTGTAGGTAGGGCGACAAGGGACGGTGAAGAGCAGCAAGAGCTTTCAGGGCTGGGCCCTTCCTCGTGGGAGAAGGATCCGACCGTTCGCCTTTTCAGAAAGAGACTTGCCGAGGCGGAGCGCCGTGAGATGTTCTGTCTCTGGGAAAGCACAGATCCCCAGTGCTGTTGTGCCTGTAGGTAGGGCGCCAAGGGACGGTGAAGAGCAGCAAGAGCTTTCAGGGCTGGGCCCTTCCTCGTGGGAGAAGGATCCGACCGTTCGCCTTTTCAGAAAGAGGCTCTGCCGAGGCTGAGCGCCGTGAGATGTTCCGTGTCTGGGAAAGCACAGATCCGCAGTGCTGTTGTGCCTGTAGGTAGGGTGCCAAGGGACGGTGAAGAGCAGCAAGAGCTTTCAGGGCTGGGCCCTTCCTCGTGGGAGAAGGATCCGACCGTTCGCCTTTTCAGAAAGAGGCTCTGCCGAGGCGGAGCGCCGTGAGATGTTCCGTCTCTGGGAAAGCACAGATCCCCAGTGCTGTTGTGCCTGTAGGTAGGGTGCCAAGGGACGGTGAAGAGCAACAAGAGCTTTCAGGGCTGGGCCCTTCCTCGTTGGAGAAGGATCCGACCGTTCGCCTTTTCAGAAAGAGGCTCTGCCGAGGCGGAGCTCCATGAGATGTGCCTTCTCTGGGAAAGCATTCATCCCCAGTGCTGTTGTGCCTGTAGGTAGGGTGCCAAGGGACGGTGAAGAGCAGCAAGAGCTTTCAGGGCTGGGCCCTTCCTCGGGGGAGAAGGATCCGACCGTTCGCCTTTTCAGAAAGAGGCTTGCCGAGACTGAGCGCCGTGAGATGTTCCGTCTCTGGGAAAGCAGAGATCCCCAGTGCTGTTGTGCCTGTAGGTAGGGTGCCAAGGAACGGTGAAGAGCAGCAAGAGCTTTCAGGGCTGGGCCCTTCCTCGTGGGAGAAGGGTCCGACCGTTCGCCTTTTCAGAAAGAGGCTCTGCCGAGGTGGAGCGCCATGAGATGTTCCGTCTCTGGGAAAGCAGAGATCCCCAGTGCTGTTGTGCCTCTAGGTAGGGTGCCAAGGGACGGTGAAGAGCAGCAAGAGCTTTCAGGGCTGGGCCCTTCCTCGGGGGAGAAGGATCCGACCGTTCGCCTTTTTCTGAAAGAGACATGCCAAGACTGAGCGCCGTGAGATGTTCCGTGTCTGGGAAAGCACAGATCCCCAGTGCTGTTGTGCCTGTAGGTAGGGCGCCAAGGGACGGTGAAGAGCAGCAAGAGCTTTCAGGGCTGGGCCCTTCCTCGTGGGACAAGGATCCGACCGTTCGCCTTTTCAGAAAGAGGCTCTGCGGAGGTGGAGCGCCATGAGATGTTCCGTCTCTGGGAAAGCATTCATCCCCAGTGTTGTTGTGCCTGTAGGTAGGGTGCCAAGGGACGGTGAAGAGCAGCAAGAGCTTTCAGGGCTGGGCCCTTCCTCGTGGGAGCAGGATCCGAGCGTTCGGCTTTTCAGAAAGAGGCTCTGCAGAGGTGGAGCGCCGTGAGATGTTCCGTGTCTGGGAAAGCACAGATCCCCAGTGCTGTTGTGCCTGTAGGTAGGGTGCCAAGGGACGGTGAAGAGCAGCAAGAGCTTTCAGGGCTGGGCCCTTCCTCGTGGGAGCAGGATCCGAGCGTTCGGCTTTTCAGAAAGAGGCTCTGCCGAGGTGGAGCGCCGTGAGATGTTCCGTCTCTGGGAAAGCACAGATCCCCAGTGCTGTTGTGCCTGTAGGTAGGGTGCCAAGGGACGGTGAAGAGCAGCAAGAGCTTTCAGGGCTGGGCCCTCCCTCGGGGGAGAAGGATCCGACCGTTCGCCTTTTCAGAAAGAGGCTCTGCCGAGGCGGAGCTCCATGAGATGTTCCTCCTCTGCGAAAGCATTCATCCCCAGTGCTGTTGTGCCTGTAGGTAGGGTGCCAAGGGACGGTGAAGAGCAGCAAGAGCTTTCAGGGCTGGGCCCTTCCTCGTGGGGGAAGGATCCGACCGTTCGCCTTTTTCTGAAAGAGACTTGCCGAGACTGAGCGCCGTGAGATGTTCCGTCACTGGGAAAGCAGAGCTCCCCAGTGCTGTTGTGCCTGTAGGTAGGGTGCCAAGGGACGGTGAAGAGCAGCAAGAGCTTTCAGGGCTGGGCCCTTCCTCGTGGGGGAAGGATCCGACCGTTCGCCTTTTTCTGAAAGAGACTTGCCGAGACTGAGCGCCGTGAGATGTTCCGTCACTGGGAAAGCAGAGCTCCCCAGTGCTGTTGTGCCTGTAGGTAGGGTGCCAAGGGACGGTGAAGAGCAGCAAGAGCTTTCAGGGCTGGGCCCTTCCTCGGGGGAGAAGGATCCGACCGTTCGCCTTTTCAGAAAGAGGCTCTGCCGAGACTGAGTGCCATGAGATGTTCCGTGTCTGGGAAAGCACAGATCCCCAGTGCTGTTGTGCCTGTAGGTAGGGTGCCAAGGGACGGTGAAGAGCAGCAAGAGCTTTCAGGGCTGGGCCCTTCCTCGGGGGAGAAGGGTCCGACCGTTCGCCTTTTCAGAAAGAGGCTCTGCCGAGGTGCAGCGCCATGAGATGTTCCGTCTCTGGGAAAGCACAGATCCCCAGTGCTGTTGTGCCTGTAGGTAGGGTGCCAAGGGACGGTGAAGAGCAGCAAGAGCTTTCAGGGCTGGGCCCTTCCTCGTGGGAGAAGGATCCAACCGTTCGCCTTTTCAGAAAGAGGCCCTGCCGAGACTTAGCACCGTGAGATGTTCCATGTCTGGGAAAGCACAAATGCCCAGTGCTGTTGTGCCTGTAGGTAGGGCGCCAAGGGACAGTGAAGAGCAGCAAGAGCTTTCAGGGCTGGGCCCTTCCTCGGGGGAGAAGGATCCGACCGTTCGCCTTTTCAGAAAGAGGCTCTGTCGAGGTGGAGCGCCATGAGATGTTCCGTCTCTGGGAAAGCAGAGATCCGCAGTGCTGTTGTGCCTCTAGGTAGGGTGCCAAGGGACGGTGAAGAGCAGCAAGAGCTTTCAGGGCTGGGCCCTCCCTCGGGGGAGAAGGATCCGACCGTTCGCCTTTTCAGAAAGAGACTTTCCGAGACTGAGCGCCGTGAGATGTTCCGTGTCTGGGAAAGCACAGATCCAAAGTGCTGTTGTGCCTGTATGTAGGGCGCCAAGGGACGGTGAAGAGCAGCAAGAGCTTTCAGGGCTGGGCCCTTTCTCGTGGGACAAGGATCCGACCGTTCGCCTTTTCAGAAAGAGGCTCTGCGGAGGTGGAGCGCCATGAGATGTTCCGTCTCTGGGAAAGCATTCATCCCCAGTGCTGTTGTGCCTGTAGGTAGGGTGCCAAGGGACGGTGAAGAGCAGCAAGAGCTTTCAGGGCTGGGCCCTTCCTCGTGGGAGAGGGATCCGACCGTTCGCCTTTTCAGAACGAGGCTCTGCCGAGGTGGAGCGCCATGAGATGTTCCGTGTCTGGGAAAGCACAGATCCCCAGTGCTGTTGTGCCTGTAGGTAGGGTGCCAAGGGACGGTGAAGAGCAGCAAGAGCTTTCAGGGCTGGGCCCTCCCTCGGGGGAGAAGGATCCGACCGTTCACCTTTTCAGAAAGAGGCTCTGCCGAGGCGGAGCTCCATGAGATGTGCCTTCTCTGGGAAAGCATTCATCCCCAGTGCTGTTGTGCCTGTAGGTAGGGTGCCAAGGGACGGTGAAGAGCAGCAAGAGCTTTCAGGGCTGGGCCCTTCCACGTGGGAGAAGGGTCCGACCGTTCGCCTTTTCAGAAAGAGGCTCTGCCGAGGCGGAGCGCCATGAGATGTTCCGTGTCTGGGAAAGCACAAATCCCCAGTGCTGTTGTGCCTGTAGGTAGGGTGCCAAGGGACGGTGAAGAGCAGCAAGAGCTTTCAGGGCTGGGCCCTTCCTCGTGGGAGCAGGATCCGAGCGTTCGGCTTTTCAGAAAGAGGCTCTGCCGAGGTGGAGCGCCGTGAGATGTTCCGTGTCTGGGAAAGCACAGATCCCCAGTGCTGTTGTGCCTGTAGGTAGGGTGCCAAGGGACGGTGAAGAGCAGCAAGCGCTTTCAGGGCTGGGCCCTTCCTCGTGGGAGAAGGATCCGACCGTTCGCCTTTTCAGAAAGAGGTTCTGCCGAGGCGGAGCTCCATGAGATGTTCCTCCTCTGCGAAAGCATTCATCCCCAGTGCTGTTGTGCCTGTAGGTAGGGTGCCAAGGGACGGTGAAGAGCAGCAAGAGCTTTCAGGGCTGGGCCCTTCCTCGTGGGGGAAGGATCCGACCGTTAGCCTTTTTCTGAAAGAGACTTGCCGAGACTGAGCGCCGTGAGATGTTCCGTCACTGGGAAAGCAGAGCTCCCCAGTGCTGTTGTGCCTGTAGGTAGGGTGCCAAGGGACGGTGAAGAGCAGCAAGAGCTTTCAGGGCTGGGCCCTTCCTCGGGGGAGAAGGATCCGACCGTTCGCCTTTTCAGAAAGAGGCTCTGCCGAGACTGAGCGCCATGAGATGTTCCGTGTCTGGGAAAGCACAGATCCCCAGTGCTGTTGTGCCTGTAGGTAGGGTGCCAAGGGACGGTGAAGAGCAGCAAGAGCTTTCAGGGCTGGGCCCTTCCTCGTGTGAGAAGGGTCCGACCGTTCGCCTTTTCAGAAAGAGGCTCTGCCGAGGTGCAGCGCCATGAGATGTTCCGTCTCTGGGAAAGCACAGATCCCCAGTGCTGTTGTGCCTGTAGGTAGGGTGCCAAGGGACGGTGAAGAGCAGCAAGAGCTTTCAGGGCTGGGCCCTTCCTCGTGGGAGAAGGATCCAACCGTTCGCCTTTTCAGAAAGAGGCCCTGCCGAGACTTAGCACCGTGAGATGTTCCATGTCTGGGAAAGCACAAATGCCCAGTGCTGTTGTGCCTGTAGGTAGGGCGCCAAGGGACAGTGAAGAGCAGCAAGAGCTTTCAGGGCTGGGCCCTTCCTCGGGGGAGAAGGATCCGACCGTTCGCCTTTTCAGAAAGAGGCTCTGTCGAGGTGGAGCGCCATGAGATGTTCCGTCTCTGGGAAAGCAGAGATCCCCAGTGCTGTTGTGCCTCTAGGTAGGGTGCCAAGGGACGGTGAAGAGCAGCAAGAGCTTTCAGGGCTGGGCCCTTCCTCGGGGGAGAAGGATCCGACCGTTCGCCTTTTTCCGAAAGAGACTTGCCGAGACTGAGCGCCGTGAGATGTTCCGTCTCTGGGAAAGCAGAGATCCCCAGTGCTGTTGTGCCTGTAGGTAGGGCGCCAAGGGACGGTGAAGAGCAGCAAGAGCTTTCAGGGCTGGGCCCTTCCTCGTCGGAGAAGGATCCGACCGTTCGCCTTTTCAGAAAGAGGCTCTGCCGAGGTGGAGCGCCATGAGATGTTCCGTGTCTGGGAAAGCATTCATCCCCAGTGCTGTTGTGCCTGTAGGTAGGGTGCCAAGGGACGGTGAAGAGCAGCAAGAGCTTTCAGGGCTGGGCCCTTCCTCGTGGGAGAGGGATCCGACCGTTCGCCTTTTCAGAACGAGGCTCTGCCGAGGTGGAGCGCCATGAGATGTTCCGTGTCTGGGAAAGCACAGATCCCCAGTGCTGTTGTGCCTGTAGGTAGGGTGCCAAGGGACGGTGAAGAGCAGCAAGCGCTTTCAGGGCTGGGCCCTTCCTCGTGGGAGAAGGATCCGACCGTTCGCCTTTTCAGAAAGAGGTTCTGCCGAGGCGGAGCTCCATGAGATGTTCCTCCTCTGCGAAAGCATTCATCCCCAGTGCTGTTGTGCCTGTAGGTAGGGTGCCAAGGGACGGTGAAGAGCAGCAAGAGCTTTCAGGGCTGGGCCCTTCCTCGTGGGAGAAGGATCCGACCGTTCGCCTTTTCAGAAAGAGGCTCTGCCGAGGTGCAGCGCCATGAGATGTTCCGTCTCTGGGAAAGCACAGATCCCCAGTGCTGTTGTGCCTGTAGGTAGGGTGCCAAGGGACGGTGAAGAGCAGCAAGAGCTTTCAGGGCTGGGCCCTTCCTCGTGGGAGAGGGATCCGACCGTTCGCCTTTTCAGAAAGAGGCTCTGCCGAGGTGGAGCGCCATGAGATGTTCCGTCTCTGGGAAAGCACAGATCCCCAGTGCTGTTGTGCCTGTAGGTAGGGTGCCAAGGGACGGTGAAGAGCAGCAAGAGCTTTCAGGGCTGGGCCCTCCCTCGGGGGAGAAGGAACCGACCGTTCGCCTTTTCAGAAAGAGGATCTGCCGAGGCGGAGCTCCATGAGATGTGCCTTCTCTGGGAAAGCATTCATCCCCAGTGCTGTTGTGCCTGTAGGTAGGGTGCCAAGGGACGGTGAAGAGCAGCAAGAGCTTTCAGGGCTGGGCCCTTCCTCGTGGGGGAAGGATCCGACCGTTCGCCTTTTTCTGAAAGAGACTTGCCGAGACTGAGCGCCGTGAGATGTTCCGTCACTGGGAAAGCAGAGCTCCCCAGTGCTGTTGTGCCTGTAGGTAGGGTGCCAAGGGACGGTGAAGAGCAGCAAGAGCTTTCAGGGCTGGGCCCTCCCTCGTGGGAGAGGGATCCGACCGTTCGCCTTTTCAGAAAGAGGCTCTGTCGAGACTGAGCGCCGTGAGATGTTCCGTCTCTGGGAAAGCACAGATCCCCAGTGCTGTTGTGCCTGTAGGTAGGGTGCCAAGGGATGGTGAAGAGCAGCAAGAGCTTTCAGGGCTGGGCCCTTCCTCGGGGGAGAAGGATCCGACCATTCGCCTTTTCAGAAAGAGGCTCTGCCGAGGCAGAGCGCCATGAGATGTGCCTTCTCTGGGAAAGCATTCATCCCCAGTGCTGTTGTGCCTGTAGGTAGGGTGCCAAGGGACGGTGAAGAGCAGCAAGAGCTTTCAGGGCTGGGCCCTCCCTCGGGGGAGAAGGATCCGACCGTTCGCCTTTTCAGAAAGAGGCTCTGCCAAGGCGGAGCTCCATGAGATGTGCCTTCTCTGGGAAAGCATTCATCCCCAGTGCTGTTGTGCCTGTAGGTAGGGTGCCAAGGGACGGTGAAGAGCAGCAAGAGCTTTCAGGGCTGGGCCCTTCCTCGGGGGAGAAGGGTCCGACCGTTCGCCTTTTCAGAAAGAGGCTCTGCTGAGGCGGAGCGCCGTGAGATGTTCCGTGTCTGGGAAAGCACAAATCCCCAGTGCTGTTGTGCCTGTAGGTAGGGTGCCAAGGGACGGTGAAGAGCAGCAAGAGCTTTCAGGGCTGGGCCCTTCCTCGTGGGAGCAGGATCCGAGCCTTCGGCTTTTCAGAAAGAGGCTCTGCCGAGGTGGAGCGCCGTGAGATGTTCCGTGTCTGGGAAAGCACAGATCCCCAGTGCTGTTGTGCCTGTAGGTAGGGTGCCAAGGGACGGTGAAGAGCAGCAAGCGCTTTCAGGGCTGGGCCCTTCCTCGTGGGAGAAGGATCCGACCGTTCGCCTTTTCAGAAAGAGGTTCTGCCGAGGCGGAGCTCCATGAGATGTTCCTCCTCTGCGAAAGCATTCATCCCCAGTGCTGTTGTGCCTGTAGGTAGGGTGCCAAGGGACGGTGAAGAGCAGCAAGAGCTTTCAGGGCTGGGCCCTTCCTCGTGGGGGAAGGATCCGACCGTTCGTCTTTTTCTGAAAGAGACTTGCCGAGACTGAGCGCCGTGAGATGTTCCGTCACTGGGAAAGCAGAGATCCCCAGTGCTGTTGTGCCTGTAGGTAGGGTGCCAAGGGACGGTGAAGAGCAGCAAGAGCTTTCAGGGCTGGGCCCTTCCTCGGGGGAGAAGGATCCGACCGTTCGCCTTTTCAGAAAGAGGCTCTGCCGAGACTGAGCGCCATGAGATGTTCCGTGTCTGGGAAAGCACAGATCCCCACTGCTGTTGTGCCTGTAGGTACGGTGCCAAGGGACGGTGAAGAGCAGCAAGAGCTTTCAGGGCTGGGCCCTTCCTCGTGAGAAGGGTCTGACCGTTCGCCTTTTCAGAAAGAGGCTCTGCCGAGGTGCAGCGCCATGAGATGTTCCGTCTCTGGGAAAGCAGAGATCCCCAGTGCTGTTGTGCCTGTAGGTAGGGTGCCAAGGGACGGTGAAGAGCAGCAAGAGCTTTCAGGGCTGGGCCCTTCCTCGTGGGAGAAGGATCCAACCGTTCGCCTTTTCAGAAAGAGGCCCTGCCGAGACTTAGCACCGTGAGATGTTCCATGTCTGGGAAAGCACAAATGCCCAGTGCTGTTGTGCCTGTAGGTAGGGCGCCAAGGGACAGTGAAGAGCAGCAAGAGCTTTCAGGGCTGGGCCCTTCCTCGGGGGAGAAGGATCCGACCGTTCGCCTTTTCAGAAAGAGGCTCTGTCGAGGTGGAGCGCCATGAGATGTTCCGTCTCTGGGAAAGCAGAGATCCCCAGTGCTGTTGTGCCTCTAGGTAGGGTGCCAAGGGACGGTGAAGAGCAGCAAGAGCTTTCAGGGCTGGGCCCTTCCTCGGGGGAGAAGGATCCGACCGTTCGCCTTTTTCCGAAAGAGACTTGCCGAGACTGAGCGCCGTGAGATGTTCCGTCTCTGGGAAAGCAGAGATCCCCAGTGCTGTTGTGCCTGTAGGTAGGGCGCCAAGGGACGGTGAAGAGCAGCAAGAGCTTTCAGGGCTGGGCCCTTCCTCGTCGGAGAAGGATCCGACCGTTCGCCTTTTCAGAAAGAGGCTCTGCCGAGGTGGAGCGCCATGAGATGTTCCGTGTCTGGGAAAGCATTCATCCCCAGTGCTGTTGTGCCTGTAGGTAGGGTGCCAAGGGACGGTGAAGAGCAGCAAGAGCTTTCAGGGCTGGGCCCTTCCTCGTGGGACAAGGATCCGACCGTTCGCCTTTTCAGAAAGAGGCTCTGCGGAGGTGGAGCGCCATGAGATGTTCTGTCTCTGGGAAAGCATTCATCCCCAGTGCTGTTGTGCCTGTAGGTAGGGTGCCAAGGGACGGTGAAGAGCAGCAAGAGCTTTCAGGGCTGGGCCCTTCCTCGTGGGAGAAGGATCCAACCGTTCGCCTTTTTCTGAAAGAGACTTGCCGAGACTGAGCGCCGTGAGATGTTCCGTCTATGGGAAAGCACAGATCCCCAGTGCTGTTGTGCCTGTACGTAGGGCGTCAAGGGACGGTGAAGAGCAGCAAGAGCTTTCAGGGCTGGGCCCTTCCTCGGGGGAGAAGGATCCGACCGTTCGCCTTTTCAGAAAGAGGCTCTGCCGAGGTGGAGCGCCATAAGATGTTCCGTCTCTGGGAAAGCATTCATCCCCAGTGCTGTTGTGCCTGTAGGTAGGGTGCCAAGGGACGGTGAAGAGCAGCAAGAGCTTTCAGGGCTGGGCCCTCCCTCGTGGGAGAGGGATCCGACCGTTCGCCTTTTCAGAAAGAGGCTCTGTCGAGACTGAGCGCTGTGAGATGTTCCGTCTCTGGGAAAGCACAGATCCCCAGTGCTGTTGTGCCTGTAGGTAGGGTGCCAAGGGACGGTGAAGAGCAGCAAGAGCTTTCAGGGCTGGGCCCTTCCTCGGGGGAGAAGGATCCGACCGTTCGCCTTTTCAGAAAGAGGCTCTGCCGAGGCAGAGCGCCATGAGATGTGCCTTCTCTGGGAAAGCATTCATGCCCAGTGCTGTTGTGCCTGTAGGTAGGGTGCCAAGGGACGGTGAAGAGCAGCAAAGCTTTCAGGGCTGGGCCGTTCCTCGTGGGAGAAGGATCCGACCGTTCGCCTTTTCAGAAAGAGGCTCTGTCGAGGTGGAGCGCGATCAGATGTTCCATCTCTGGGAAAGCACAGATCCCCAGTGCTGTTGTGCCTGTAGGTAGGGTGCCAAGGGACGGTGAAGAGCAGCAAGAGCTTTCAGGGCTGGGCCCTTCCTCGGGGGAGAAGGATCCGACCATTCGCCTTTTCAGAAAGAGGCTCTGCCGAGGCGGAGCGCCATGAGATATTCCTTCTCTGGGAAAACATTCATCCCCAGTGCTGTTGTGCCTGTAGGTAGGGTGCCAAGGGACGGTGAAGAGCAGCAAGAGCTTTCAGGGCTGGGCCCTTCCTCGGGGGAGAAGGATCCGACCGTTCGCCTTTTCAGAAAGAGGCTCTGCCGAG
The DNA here is from genome assembly GCF_964188355.1 of Buteo buteo. Lineage (NCBI taxonomy): Eukaryota > Metazoa > Chordata > Aves > Accipitriformes > Accipitridae > Buteo > Buteo buteo. Next base: position 293,273 of record NW_027439214.1, read on the forward strand.
GTGCAGCGCCATGAGATGTTCCGTCTCTGGGAAAGCAGAGATCCCCAGTGCTGTTGTGCCTGTAGGTAGGGTGCCAAGGGACGGTGAAGAGCAGCAAGAGCTTTCAGGGCTGGGCCATACCTCGTGGGAGAAGGATCCGACCGTTCGCCTTTTCAGAAAGAGGCTTGCCGAGACTGAGCGCCGTGAGATGTTCCGTGTCTGGGAAAGCACAGATCCCCAGTGCTGTTGTGCCTGTAGGTAGGGTGCCAAGGGACGGTGAAGAGCAGCAAGAGCTTTCAGGGCTGGGCCCTTCCTCGCGGGAGAAGGATCCGACTGTTCGCCTTTTCAGAAAGAGGCTCTGCCGAGGTGCTGCGCCATGAGATGTTCCGTGTCTGGGAAAGCACAAATGCCCAGTGCTGTTGTGCCTGTAGGTAGGGCGCCAAGGGACAGTGAAGAGCAGCAAGAGCTTTCAGGGCTGGGCCCTTCCTCGGGGGAGAAGGATCCGACCGTTCGCCTTTTCAGAAAGAGGCTCTGACGAGGTGGAGCGCCATGAGATGTTCCGTCTCTGGGAAAGCACAGATCCCCAGTGCTGTTGTGCCTCTAGGTAGGGTGCCAAGGGACGGTGAAGAGCAGCAAGAGCTTTCAGGGCTGGGCCCTTCCTCGGGGGAGAAGGATCCGACCGTTCGCCTTTTTCCGAAAGAGACTTGCCGAGACTGAGCGCCGTGAGATGTTCCGTCTCTGGGAAAGCAGAGATCCCCAGTGCTGTTGTGCCTGTAGGTAGGGCGCCAAGGGACGGTGAAGAGCAGCAAGAGCTTTCAGGGCTGGGCCCTTCCTCGTCGGAGAAGGATCCGACCGTTCGCCTTTTCAGAAAGCGGCTCTGCTGAGGTGGAGCGCCATGAGATGTTCCGTGTCTGGGAAAGCATTCATCCCCAGTGCTGTTGTGCCTGTAGGTAGGGTGCCAAGGGACGGTGAAGAGCAGCAAGAGCTTTCAGGGCTGGGCCCTTCCTCGGGGGAGAAGGATCCGACCGTTCGCCTTTTCAGAAAGAGGCTCTGCCGAGGTGGAGCGCCATGAGATGTTCCGTCTCTGGGAAAGCAGAGATCCCCAGTGCTGTTGTGCCTGTAGGTAGGGTGCCAAGGGACGGTGAAGAGCAGCAAGAGCTTTCAGGGCTGGGCCCTTCCTCGGGGGAGAAGGATCCGACCGTTCGCCTTTTTCTGAAAGAGACTTGCCGAGACTGAGCGCCGTGAGATGTTCCGTGTCTGAGAAAGCACAGATCCCCAGTGCTGTTGTGCCTGTAGGTAGGGTGCCAAGGGACGGTGAAGAGCAGCAAGAGCTTTCAGGGCTGGGCCCTTCCTCGTGGGAGAAGGATCCGACCGTTCGCCTTTTCAGAAAGAGGCTCTGCCGAGACTGAGCGCCATGAGATGTTCCGTGTCTGGGAAAGCACAGATCCCCAGTGCTGTTGTGCCTGTAGGTAGGGTGCCAAGGGACGGTGAAGAGCAGCAAGAGCTTTCAGGGCTGGGCCCTTCCTCGTGGGAGAAGGATCCGACCGTTCGCCTTTTCAGAAAGAGGCTCTGCCGAGGTGCAGCGCCATGAGATGTTCCGTCTCTGGGAAAGCACAGATCCCCAGTGCTGTTGTGCCTGTAGGTAGGGTGCCAAGGGACGGTGAAGAGCAGCAAGAGCTTTCAGGGCTGGGCCCTTCCTCGTGGGAGAAGGATCCAACCGTTCGCCTTTTCAGAAAGAGGCCCTGCCGACACTTAGCACCGTGAGATGTTCCATGTCTGGGAAAGCACAAATGCCCAGTGCTGTTGTGCCTGTAGGTAGGGCGCCAAGGGACAGTGAAGAGCAGCAAGAGCTTTCAGGGCTGGGCCCTTCCTCGGGGGAGAAGGATCCGACCATTCGCCTTTTCAGAAAGAGGCTCTGCCGAGGCGGAGCTCCATGAGATATTCCTTCTCTGGGAAAACATTCATCCCCAGTGCTGTTGTGCCTCTAGGTAGGGTTCCAAGGGACGGTGAAGAGCAGCAAGAGCTTTCAGGGCTGGGCCCTTCCTCGGGGGAGAAGGATCCGACCGTTCGCCTTTTCAGAAAGAGGCTCTGCCGAGGTGGAGAGCCATGAGATGTTCCGTCTCTGGGAAAGCATTCATCCCCAGTGCTGTTGTGCCTGTAGGTAGGGTGCCAAGGGACGGTGAAGAGCAGCAAGAGCTTTCAGGGCTGGGCCCTTCCTCGTGGGAGAAGGATCCAACCGTTCGCCTTTTTCTGAAAGAGACTTGCCGAGACTGAGCGCCGTGAGATGTTCCGTCTATGGGAAAGCACAGATCCCCAGTGCTGTTGTGCCTGTACGTAGGGCGTCAAGGGACGGTGAAGAGCAGCAAGAGCTTTCAGGGCTGGGCCCTTCCTCGGGGGAGAAGGATCCGACCGTTCGCCTTTTCAGAAAGAGGCTCTGCCGAGGTGGAGCGCCATAAGATGTTCCGTCTCTGGGAAAGCATTCATCCCCAGTGCTGTTGTGCCTGTAGGTAGGGTGCCAAGGGACGGTGAAGAGCAGCAAGAGCTTTCAGGGCTGGGCCCTCCCTCGTGGGAGAGGGATCCGACCGTTCGCTTTTTCAGAAAGAGGCTCTGTCGAGACTGAGCGCCGTGAGATGTTCCGTCTCTGGGAAAGCAGAGATCCCCAGTGCTGTTGTGCCTGTAGGTAGGGCGCCAAGGGACGGTGAAGAGCAGCAAGAGCTTTCAGGGCTGGGCCCTTCCTCGTCGGAGAAGGATCCGACCGTTCGCCTTTTCAGAAAGCGGCTCTGCTGAGGTGGAGCGCCATGAGATGTTCCGTGTCTGGGAAAGCATTCATCCCCAGTGCTGTTGTGCCTGTAGGTAGGGTGCCAAGGGACGGTGAAGAGCAGCAAGAGCTTTCAGGGCTGGGCCCTTCCTCGTGGGAGAAGGATCCGACCGTTCGCCTTTTCAGAAAGAGGCTCTGCCGAGGCTAAGAGCCGTGAGATGTTCCGTCTCTGGGAAAGCAGAGATCCCCAGTGCTGTTGTGCCTGTAGGTAGGGTGCCAAGGGACGGTGAAGAGCAGCAAGAGCTTTCAGGGCTGGGCCCTTCCTCGGGGGAGAAGGATCCAACCGTTCGCCTTTTTCTGAAAGAGACTTGCCGAGACTGAGCGCCGTGAGATGTTCCGTGTCTGAGAAAGCACAGATCCCCAGTGCTGTTGTGCCTGTAGGTAGGGTGCCAAGGGACGGTGAAGAGCAGCAAGAGCTTTCAGGGCTGGGCCCTTCCTCGTGGGAGAAGGATCCGACCGTTCGCCTTTTCAGAAAGAGGCTCTGCCGAGACTGAGCGCCATGAGATGTTCCGTGTCTGGGAAAGCACAGATCCCCAGTGCTGTTGTGCCTGTAGGTAGGGTGCCAAGGGACGGTGAAGAGCAGCAAGAGCTTTCAGGGCTGGGCCCTTCCTCGTGGGAGAAGGATCCGACCGTTCGCCTTTTCAGAAAGAGGCTCTGCCGAGGTGCAGCGCCATGAGATGTTCCGTCTCTGGGAAAGCACAGATCCCCAGTGCTGTTGTGCCTGTAGGTAGGGTGCCAAGGGACGGTGAAGAGCAGCAAGAGCTTTCAGGGCTGGGCCCTTCCTCGTGGGAGAAGGATCCAACCGTTCGCCTTTTCAGAAAGAGGCCCTGCCGACACTTAGCACCGTGAGATGTTCCATGTCTGGGAAAGCACAAATGCCCAGTGCTGTTGTGCCTGTAGGTAGGGCGCCAAGGGACAGTGAAGAGCAGCAAGAGCTTTCAGGGCTGGGCCCTTCCTCGGGGGAGAAGGATCCGACCATTCGCCTTTTCAGAAAGAGGCTCTGCCGAGGCGGAGCTCCATGAGATATTCCTTCTCTGGGAAAACATTCATCCCCAGTGCTGTTGTGCCTCTAGGTAGGGTTCCAAGGGACGGTGAAGAGCAGCAAGAGCTTTCAGCGCTGGGCCCTTCCTCGGGGGAGAAGGATCCGACCGTTCGCCTTTTCAGAAAGAGGCTCTGCCGAGGTGGAGAGCCATGAGATGTTCTGTCTCTGGGAAAGCATTCATCCCCAGTGCTGTTGTGCCTGTAGGTAGGGTGCCAAGGGACGGTGAAGAGCAGCAAGAGCTTTCAGGGCTGGGCCCTTCCTCGTGGGAGAAGGATCCAACCGTTCGCCTTTTTCTGAAAGAGACTTGCCGAGACTGAGCGCCGTGAGATGTTCCGTCTATGGGAAAGCACAGATCCCCAGTGCTGTTGTGCCTGTACGTAGGGCGTCAAGGGACGGTGAAGAGCAGCAAGAGCTTTCAGGGCTGGGCCCTTCCTCGGGGGAGAAGGATCCGACCGTTCGCCTTTTCAGAAAGAGGCTCTGCCGAGGTGGAGCGCCATAAGATGTTCCGTCTCTGGGAAAGCATTCATCCCCAGTGCTGTTGTGCCTGTAGGTAGGGTGCCAAGGGACGGTGAAGAGCAGCAAGAGCTTTCAGGGCTGGGCCCTCCCTCGTGGGAGAGGGATCCGACCGTTCGCCTTTTCAGAAAGAGGCTCTGTCGAGACTGAGCGCCGTGAGATGTTCCGTCTCTGGGAAAGCACAGATCCCCAGTGCTGTTGTGCCTGTAGGTAGGGTGCCAAGGGACGGTGAAGAGCAGCAAGAGCTTTCAGGGCTGGGCCCTTCCTCGGGGGAGAAGGATCCGACCGTTCGCCTTTTCAGAAAGAGGCTCTGCCGAGGCAGAGCGCCATGAGATGTGCCTTCTCTGGGAAAGCATTCATGCCCAGTGCTGTTGTGCCTGTAGGTAGGGTGCCAAGGGACGGTGAAGAGCAGCAAAGCTTTCAGGGCTGGGCCGTTCCTCGTGGGAGAAGGATCCGACCATTCGCCTTTTCAGAAAGAGGCTCTGTCGAGGTGGAGCGCCATCAGATGTTCCATCTCTGGGAAAGCACAGATCCCCAGTGCTGTTGTGCCTGTAGGTAGGGTGCCAAGGAACGGTGAAGAGCAGCAAGAGCTTTCAGGGCTGGGCCCTTCCTCGGGGGAGAAGGATCCGACCATTCGCCTTTTCAGAAAGAGGCTCTGCCGAGGCGGAGCGCCATGAGATATTCCTTCTCTGGGAAAACATTCATCCCCAGTGCTGTTGTGCCTGTAGGTAGGGTGCCAAGGGACGGTGAAGAGCAGCAAGAGCTTTCAGGGCTGGGCCCTTCCTCGGGGGAGAAGGATCCGACCGTTCGCCTTTTCAGAAAGAGGCTCTGCCGAGGTGCAGCGCCATGAGATGTTCCGTCTCTGGGAAAGCAGAGATCCCCAGTGCTGTTGTGCCTGTAGGTAGGGTGCCAAGGGACGGTGAAGAGCAGAAAGAGCTTTCAGGGCTGGGCCATTCCTCGTGGGAGAAGGATCCGACCGTTCGCCTTTTCAGAAAGAGGCTTGCCGAGACTGAGCGCCGTGAGATGTTCCGTGTCTGGGAAAGCACAGATCCCCAGTGCTGTTGTGCCTGTAGGTAGGGTGCCAAGGGACGGTGAAGAGCAGCAAGAGCTTTCAGGGCTGGGCCCTTCCTCGCGGGAGAAGGATCCGACTGTTCGCCTTTTCAGAAAGAGGCTCTGCCGAGGTGGAGCGCCATGAGATGTTCCGTGTCTGGGAAAGCACAGATCCCCAGTGCTGTTGTGCCTGTAGGTAGGGTGCCAAGGAACGGTGAAGAGCAGCAAGAGCTTTCAGGGCTGGGCCCTTCCTCGTGGGAGAAGGATCCAACCGTTCGCCTTTTCAGAAAGAGGCCCTGCCGAGACTTAGCACCGTGAGATGTTCCATGTCTGGGAAAGCACAAATGCCCAGTGCTGTTGTGCCTGTAGGTAGGGTGCCAAGGGACGGTGAAGAGCAGCAAGAGCTTTCAGGGCTGGGCCCTCCCTCGGGGGAGAAGGATCCGACCGTTCGCCTTTTTCTGAAGGAGACTTGCCGAGACTGAGCGCTGTGAGATGTTCCGTCTCTTGGAAAGCAGATATCCCCAGTGCTGTTGTGCCTCTAGGTAGGGTGCCAAGGGACTGTGAAGAGCAGCAAGAGCTTTCAGGGCTGGGCCCTTCCTCGTGGGAGAAGGATCCGACCGTTCGCCTTTTCAGAAAGAGGCTCTGCTGAGACTGAGCGCCATGAGATGTTCCGTGTCTGGGAAAGCACAGATCCCCAGTGCTGTTGTGCCTGTAGGTAGGGTGCCAAGGGACGGTGAAGAGCAGCAAGAGCTTTCAGGGCTGGGCCCTTCCTCGGGGGAGAAGGATCCGACCGTTCGCCTTTTCAGAAAGAGGCTCTGCCGAGGTGCAGCGCCATGAGATGTTCCGTCTCTGGGAAAGCACAGATCCCCAGTGCTGTTGTGCCTGTAGGTAGGGTGCCAAGGGACGGTGAAGAGCAGCAAGAGCTTTCAGGGCTGGGCCCTTCCTCGTGGGAGAAGGATCCAACCGTTCGCCTTTTCAGAAAGAGGCCCTGCCGAGACTTAGCACCGTGAGATGTTCCATGTCTGGGAAAGCACAAATGCCCAGTGCTGTTGTGCCTGTAGGTAGGGCGCCTAGGGACAGTGAAGAGCAGCAAGAGCTTTCAGGGCTGGGCCCTTCCTCGGGGGAGAAGGATCCGACCGTTCGCCTTTTCAGAAAGAGGCTCTGCCGAGGCTGAGCTCCATGAGATATTCCTTCTCTGGGAAAACATTCATCCCCAGTGCTGTTGTGCCTCTAGGTAGGGTTCCAAGGGACGGTGAAGAGCAGCAAGAGCTTTCAGGGCTGGGCCGTTCCTCGTGGGAGAAGGATCCGACCGTTCGCCTTTTCAGAAAGAGGCTCTGCCGAGGTGGAGCGCCATGAGATGTTCCGTCTCTGGGAAAGCACAGATCCCCAGTGCTGTTGTGCCTGTAGGTAGGGTGCCAAGGGATGGTGAATACCAGCAAGAGCTTTCAGGGCTGGGCCCTTCCTCGTGGGAGAAGGATCCAACCGTTTGCCTTTTTCTGGAAGAGACCTGCCGAGACTGAGCGCCATGAGATGTTCCGTCTATGGGAAAGCACAGATCCCCAGTGCTGTTGTGCCTGTACGTAGGGCGTCAAGGGACGGTGAAGAGCAGCAAGAGCTTTCAGGGCTGGGCCCTTCCTCGTGTGAGAAGGATCCGACCGTTCGCCTTTTCAGAAAGAGGCTCTGCCGAGGTGGAGCGGCATAAGATGTTCCGTCTCTGGGAAAGCATTCATCCCCAGTGCTGTTGTGCCTGTAGGTAGGGTGCCAAGGGACGGTGAAGAGCAGCAAGAGCTTTCAGGGCTGGGCCCTTCCTCGTGGGAGAAGGATCCGACCGTTCGCCTTTTCAGAAAGAGGCTTGCCGAGACTGAGCGCCGTGAGATGTTCCGTGTCTGGGAAAGCACAGATCCCCAGTGCTGTTGTGCCTGTAGGTAGGGTGCCAAGGGACGGTGAAGAGCAGCAAGAGCTTTCAGGGCTGGGCCCTTCCTCGGGGGAGAAGGATCCGACCATTCGCCTTTTCAGAAAGAGGCTCTGTCGAGGTGGAGCGCCATCAGATGTTCCGTCTCTGGGAAAGCAGAGATCCCCAGTGCTGTTGTGCCTGTAGGTAGGGTGCCAAGGAACGGTGAAGAGCAGCAAGAGCTTTCAGGGCTGGGCCCTTCCTCGGGGGAGAAGGATCCGACCATTCGCCTTTTCAGAAAGAGGCTCTGTCGAGGTGGAGCGCCATGAGATGTTCCGTCTCTGGGAAAGCATTCATCCCCAGTGCTGTTGTGCCTGTAGGTAGGGTGCCAATGAACGGTGAAGAGCAGCAAGAGCTTTCAGGGCTGGGCCGTTCCTCGTGGGAGAAGGATCCGACCATTCGCCTTTTCAGAAAGAGGCTCTGCCGAGACTGAGCGCCATGAGATGTTCCGTGTCTGGGAAAGCACAGATCCCCAGTGCTGTTGTGCCTGTAGGTAGGGTGCCAAGGGACGGTGAAGAGCAGCAAGAGCTTTCAGGGCTGGGCCCTTCCTCGTGGGAGAAGGATCCGACTGTTCGCCTTTTCAGAAAGAGGCTCTGCCGAGGTGCAGCGCCATGAGATGTTCCGTGTCTGGGAAAGCACAGATCCCCAGTGCTGTTGTGCCTGTAGGTAGGGTGCCAAGGGACGGTGAAGAGCAGCAAGAGCTTTCAGGGCTGGGCCCTTCCTCGTGGGAGAAGGATCCAACCGTTCGCCTTTTCAGAAAGAGGCCCTGCCGAGACTTAGCACCGTGAGATGTTCCATGTCTGGGAAAGCACAAATGCCCAGTGCTGTTGTGCCTGTAGGTAGGGCGCCAAGGGACAGTGAAGAGCAGCAAGAGCTTTCAGGGCTGGGCCCTTCCTCGTGGGAGAAGGATCCGACCGTTCGCCTTTTCAGAAAGAGACTCTGTCGAGATGGAGCGCCATGAGATGTTCCGTCTCTGGGAAAGCACAGATCCCCAGTGCTGTTGTGCCTGTAGGTAGGATGCCAAGGGACGGTGAAGAGCTGCAAGAGCTTTCAGGGCTGGGCCCTTCCTCGTGGGGGAAGGATCCGACCGTTCGCCTTTTCAGAAAGAGGCTCTGCCGAGGTGGAGCTCCATGAGATGTTCCTTCTCTGGGAAAGCATTCATCCCCAGTGCTGTTGTGCCTGTAGGTAGGGTGCCAAGGGACGGTGAAGAGCAGCAAGAGCTTTCAGGGCTGGGCCCTTCCTCGTGGGAGAAGGATCCGACTGTTCGCCTTTTCAGAAAGAGGCCCTGCCGAGGCGGAGCGCCATGAGATGTTCCTTCTCTGGGAAAGCACAAATCCCCAGTGCTGTTGTGCCTGTAGGTAGGGCGCCAAGGGACAGTGAAGAGCAGCAAGAGCTTTCAGGGCTGGGCCCTTCCTCGTGGGAGAAGGATCCGACTGTTCGCCTTTTCAGAAAGAGGCTCTGCCGAGGTGCAGCGCCATGAGATGTTCCGTCTCTGGGAAAGCACAGATCCCCAGTGCTGTTGTGCCTGTAGGTAGGGTGCCAATGAACGGTGAAGAGCAGCAAGAGCTTTCAGGGCTGGGCCGTTCCTCGTGGGAGAAGGATCCGACCATTCGCCTTTTCAGAAAGAGGCTCTGCCGAGGCTGAGCGCCATCAGATGTTCTGTCTCTGGGAAAGCAGAGCACCCCAGTGCTGTTGTGCCTGTAGGTAGGGTGCCAAGGGACGGTGAAGAGCAGCAAGAGCTTTCAGGGCTGGGCCCTTCCTCGTGGGAGAAGGATCCGACCGTTCGCCTTTTCAGAAAGAGGCTCTGCCGAGGCTGAGCGCCGTGAGATGTTCTGTCTCTGGGAAAGCACAGATCCCCAGTGCTGTTGTGCCTGTAGGTAGGGTGCCAAGGGACGGTGAAGAGCAGCAAGAGCTTTCAGGTCTGGGCCGTTCCTCGTGGGAGAAGGATCCGACCGTTCACCTTTTCTGAAAGAGACTTGCCGAGACTGAGCGCCGTGAGATGTTTCGTCTCTTGGAAAGCAGAGATCCCCAGTGCTGTTGTGCCTGTGCATAGGCTGCACGGGGACAGTGAAGAGCAGCACAAGCTTTCAGGGCTGGCACCTTCCTTGTGGCACAAGGAGCCGGACGTTTGCCTTTTCGGAAGAGCCTCTGCCGAGAACGAACACCGTGAGATGTTCCGTCTCTGGGAAAGCACAGATCCCCAGTGCTGTTGTGCCTGTGCATAGGCTGCACGGGGACAGGTAAGAGCAGCACGAGCTTTCAGGGCTGGCACCTTCCTTGTGGGACAAGGAGCCGGACCTTTGCCTTTTCGGAAGAGCCTCTGCCGAGAACGAACACCGTGAGGTGTACCGATCCTGGGCAAGCACAGATCCCCAATGCTGTTGTGCCTGTGCATAGGCTGCACGGGGACAGTGAAGAGCAGCACGAGCTTTCAGGGCTGGCACCTTCCTTGTGGGACAAGGAGCCGGACGTTTGCCTTTTCAGAAAAATGCTATGCCGAGAACGGACACCGTGAGGTGTACCGTTCCTGGGCAAGCAGAGATCCCCAATGCTGTTGTGCCTGTGCATAGGCTGCACGGGGACAATGAAGAGCAGCACGAGCTTTCAGGGCTGGCACCTTCCTTGTGGGACAAGGAGCCGGAAGTTTGCCTTTTCAGAAAAATGCTATGCCTAGAACGGACACCGTGAAGTGTACCGATCCTGGCAAGCACAGATCCCCAGTGCTGTTGTGCCTGTGCATAGGCTGCACGGGGACAGTGAAGAGCAGCACGAGCTTTCAGGGCTGGCACCTTCCTTGTGGCACAAGGAGGGGGACGTTTGCCTTTTCAGAAAAATGTTATGCCGAGAACGGACACCGAGAGGTGTACCGATCCTGGGCAAGCACAGATCCCGTATGCTGTTGTGCCTGTGCATAGGCTGCACGGGGACAGTGAAGAGCAGCACGAGCTTTCAGGGCTGGCACCTTCCTTGTGGGAAAAGGAGCCGGACGTTTGCCTTTTCGGAAAGAGGCTCTGCTGACAACGAACACCGTGAGGTGTACCGATCCTGGGCAAGCACAGATCCCGTATGCTGTTGTGCCTGTGCATAGGCTGCACGGGGACAGTGAAGAGCAGCACGAGCTTTCAGGGCTGGCACCTTCCTTGTGGGACAAGGAGCCGGACGTTTGCCTTTTCAGAAAAATGCTATGCCGAGAACGGACACCGTGAGGTGTACCGTTCCTGGGCAGGCACAGATCCCCAATGCTGTTGTGCCTGTGCATAGGCTGCACGGGGACAGTGAAGAGCAGCACGAGCTTTCAGGGCTGGCACCTTCCTTGTGGCACAAGGAGCCGGACGTTTGCCTTTTCGGAATAGCCTCTGCCGAGAACGAACATCGTGAAGTGTACCGTTCCTGGGCAAGCACAGCTCCCCAGAGCTGTTGTGCCTGTGCATAGGCTGCACGGGGACAGTGAAGAGCAGCACGAGCTTTCAGGGCTGGCACCTTCCTTGTGGCACAAGGAGCCGGACGTTTGCCTTTTCGGAATAGCCTCAGCCGAGAACGAACATCGTGAAGTGTACCGTTCCTGGGCAAGCACAGATCCCGTATGCTGTTGTGCCTGTGCATAGGCTGCACGGGGACAGTGAAGAGCAGCAAGAGCTTTCAGGGCTGGCACCTTCATTGTGGCACAAGGAGCCGGACGTTTACCTTTTCGGAAAAATGCTATACCGAGAACGGACACCGAGAGGTGTACCGATTCTGGGCAAGCACAGATCCCGTATGCTGTTGTGCCTGTGCATAGGCTGCACGGGGACAGTGAAGAGCAGCACGAGCTTTCAGGGCTGGCACCTTCCTTGTGGCACAAGGAGGGGGACGTTTGCCTTTTCGGAAGAGCCTCTGCCGAGAACGAACATCGTGAAGTGTACCGTTCCTGGGCAAGCACAGATCCCCAGTGCTGTTGTGCCTGTGCATAGGCTGCATGGGGACAGTGAAGAGCAGCACGAGCTTTCAGGGCTGGCACCTTCCTTGTGGGACAAGGAGCCGGACGTTTGCCTTTTCGGAAGAGCCTCTGCCGAGAACGAACACCGAGAGGTGTACCGATCCTGGGCAAGCACAGATCCCGTATGCTGTTGTGCCTGTGCATAGGCTGCACGGGGACAGTGAAGAGCAGCACGAGCTTTCAGGGCTGGCACCTTCCTTGTGGCACAAGGAGCCGGACGTTTGCCTTTTCAGAAAAATGTTATGCCGAGAACGGACACCGAGAGGTGTACCGATCCTGGGTAAGCACAGATCCCGTATGCTGTTGTGCCTGTGCATAGGCTGCACGGGGACAGTGAAGAGGAGCACGAGCTTTCAGGGCTGGCACCTTCCTTGTGGGACAAGGAGCCGGACGTTTGCCTTTTCGGAAAGAGGCTCTGCTGACAACGGACACCGAGAGGTGTACTGATCCTGGGCAAGCACAGATCCCGTATGCTGTTGTGCCTGTGCATAGGCTGCACGGGGACAGTGAAGAGCAGCAAGAGCTTTCAGGGCTGGCACCTTCCTTGTGGGACAAGGAGCCGGACGTTTGCCTTTTCGGAAGAGCCTCTGCCGAGAACGAACACCGTGAGATGTTCCGTCTCTGGGAAAGCACAGATCCCCAGTGCTGTTGTGCCTGTGCATAGGCTGCACGGGGACAGGTAAGAGCAGCACGAGCTTTCAGGGCTGGCACCTTCCTTGTGGGACAAGGAGCCGGACGTTTGCCTTTTCAGAAAAATGCTATGCCGAGAACGGACACCGTGAGGTGTACCGTTCCTGGGCAGGCACAGATCCCCAATGCTGTTGTGCCTGTGCATAGGCTGCACGGGGACAGTGAAGAGCAGCACGAGCTTTCAGGGCTGGCACCTTCCTTGTGGCACAAGGAGCCGGACGTTTGCCTTTTCGGAATAGCCTCTGCCGAGAACGAACATCGTGAAGTGTACCGATCCTGGGCAAGCACAGATCCCCAATGCTGTTGTGCCTGTGCATAGGCTGCATGGGGACAGTGAAGAGCAGCACGAGCTTTCAGGGCTGGCACCTTCCTTGTGGGACAAGGAGCCGGACGTTTGCCTTTTCAGAAAAATGCTATGCCGAGAACGGACACCGTGAGGTGTACCGTTCCTGGGCAAGCAGAGATCCCCAGTGCTGTTGTGCCTGTGCATAGGCTGCACGGGGACAATGAAGAGCAGCACGAGATTTCAGGGCTGGCACCTTCCTTGTGGGACAAGGAGCCGGAAGTTTGCCTTTTCAGAAAAATGCTATGCCTAGAACGGACACCGTGAAGTGTACCGATCCTGGCAAGCACAGATCCCCAGTGCTGTTGTGCCTGTGCATAGGCTGCACGGGGACAGTGAAGAGCAGCACGAGCTTTCAGGGCTGGCACCTTCCTTGTGGCACAAGGAGCCGGACGTTTGCCTTTTCGGAAAGAGGCTCTGCTGACAACGAACACCGAGACGTGTACCGATCCTGGGCAAGCACAGATCCCCAGTGCTGTTGTGCCTGTGCATAGGCTGCACGGGGACAGTGAAGAGCAGCACGAGCTTTCAGGGCTGGCACCTTCCTTGTGGGACAAGGAGGCGGACCTTTGCCTTTTCGGAATAGCCTCTGCCGAGAACGAACATCGTGAAGTGTACCGTTCCTGGGCAAGCACAGATCCCGTATGCTGTTGTGCCTGTGCATAGGCTGCACAGGGACAGTGAAGAGCAGCACGAGCTTTCAGGGCTGGCACCTTCCTTGTGGGACAAGGAGCCGGACCTATGCCTTTTCGGAATAGCCTCTGCCGAGAACGAACATCGTGAAGTGTACCGTTCCTGGGCAAGCACAGATCCCCAATGCTGTTGTGCCTGTGCATAGGCTGCACGGGGACAGTGAAGAGCAGCACGAGCTTTCAGGGCTGGCACCTTCATTGTGGCACAAGGAGGGGGACGTTTGCCTTTTCAGAAAAATGTTATGCCGAGAACGGACACCGAGAGGTGTACCGATCCTGGGCAAGCACAGATCCCCAATGCTGTTGTGCCTGTGCATAGGCTGCACGGGGACAGTGAAGAGCAGCACGAGCTTTCAGGGCTGGCACCTTCCTTGTGGCACAAGGAGGGGGACGTTTGCCTTTTCAGAAAAATGTTATGCCGAGAACGGACACCGAGAGGTGTACCGATCCTGGGCAAGCACAGATCCCGTATGCTGTTGTGCCTGTGCATAGGCTGCACGGGGACAGTGAAGAGCAGCACGAGCTTTCAGGGCTGGCACCTTCCTTGTGGGACAAGGAGCCGGACGTTTGCCTTTTCGGAAAGAGGCTCTGCTGACAACGAACACCGTGAGGTTTACCGATCCTGGGCAAGCACAGATCCCGTATGCTGTTGTGCCTGTGCATAGGCTGCACGGGGACAGTGAAGAGCAGCACGAGCTTTCAGGGCTGGCACCTTCCTTGTGGGACAAGGAGCCGGACGTTTGCCTTTTCAGAAAAATGCTATGCCGAGAACGGACACCGTGAGGTGTACCGTTCCTGGGCAGGCACAGATCCCCAATGCTGTTGTGCCTGTGCATAGGCTGCACGGGGACAGTGAAGAGCAGCACGAGCTTTCAGGGCTGGCACCTTCCTTGTGGCACAAGGAGCCGGACGTTTGCCTTTTCGGAATAGCCTCTGCCGAGAACGAACATCGTGAAGTGTACCGTTCCTGGGCAAGCACAGCTCCCCAGAGCTGTTGTGCCTGTGCATAGGCTGCACGGGGACAGTGAAGAGCAGCACGAGCTTTCAGGGCTGGCACCTTCCTTGTGGCACAAGGAGCCGGACCTTTGCCTTTTCGGAATAGCCTCAGCCGAGAACGAACATCGTGAAGTGTACCGTTCCTGGGCAAGCACAGATCCCGTATGCTGTTGTGCCTGTGCATAGGCTGCACGGGGACAGTGAAGAGCAGCAAGAGCTTTCAGGGCTGGCACCTTCATTGTGGCACAAGGAGCCGGACGTTTACCTTTTCGGAAAAATGCTATACCGAGAACGGACACCGAGAGGTGTACCGATTCTGGGCAAGCACAGATCCCCAATGCTGTTGTGCCTGTGCATAGGCTGCACGGGGACAGTGAAGAGCAGCACGAGCTTTCAGGGCTGGCACCTTCCTTGTGGCACAAGGAGGGGGACGTTTGCCTTTTCGGAAGAGCCTCTGCCGAGAACGAACATCGTGAAGTGTACCGTTCCTGGGCAAGCACAGATCCCCAGTGCTGTTGTGCCTGTGCATAGGCTGCATGGGGACAGTGAAGAGCAGCACGAGCTTTCAGGGCTGGCACCTTCCTTGTGGGACAAGGAGCCGGACGTTTGCCTTTTCGGAAGAGCCTCTGCCGAGAACGAACACCGAGAGGTGTACCGATCCTGGGCAAGCACAGATCCCGTATGCTGTTGTGCCTGTGCATAGGCTGCACGGGGACAGTGAAGAGCAGCACGAGCTTTCAGGGCTGGCACCTTCCTTGTGGGACAAGGAGCCGGACGTTTGCCTTTTCAGAAAAATGCTATGCCGAGAACGGACACCGTGAGGTGTACCGTTCCTGGGCAGGCACAGATCCCCAATGCTGTTGTGCCTGTGCATAGGCTGCACGGGGACAGTGAAGAGCAGCACGAGCTTTCAGGGCTGGCACCTTCCTTGTGGGACAAGGAGCCGGACGTTTGCCTTTTCGGAAGAGCCTCTGCCGAGAACGAACATCGTGAAGTGTACCGTTCCTGGGCAAGCACAGCTCCCCAGAGCTGTTGTGCCTGTGCATAGGCTGCACGGGGACAGTGAAGAGCAGCACGAGCTTTCAGGGCTGGCACCTTCCTTGTGGCACAAGGAGCCGGACCTTTGCCTTTTCGGAATAGCCTCAGCCGAGAACGAACATCGTGAAGTGTACCGTTCCTGGGCAAGCACAGATCCCGTATGCTGTTGTGCCTGTGCATAGGCTGCACGGGGACAGTGAAGAGCAGCAAGAGCTTTCAGGGCTGGCACCTTCATTGTGGCACAAGGAGCCGGACGTTTACCTTTTCGGAAAAATGCTATACCGAGAACGGACACCGAGAGGTGTACCGATTCTGGGCAAGCACAGATCCCCAATGCTGTTGTGCCTGTGCATAGGCTGCACGGGGACAGTGAAGAGCAGCACGAGCTTTCAGGGCTGGCACCTTCCTTGTGGCACAAGGAGGGGGACGTTTGCCTTTTCGGAAGAGCCTCTGCCGAGAACGAACATCGTGAAGTGTACCGTTCCTGGGCAAGCACAGATCCCCAGTGCTGTTGTGCCTGTGCATAGGCTGCATGGGGACAGTGAAGAGCAGCACGAGCTTTCAGGGCTGGCACCTTCCTTGTGGGACAAGGAGCCGGACGTTTGCCTTTTCGGAAGAGCCTCTGCCGAGAACGAACACCGAGAGGTGTACCGATCCTGGGCAAGCACAGATCCCGTATGCTGTTGTGCCTGTGCATAGGCTGCACGGGGACAGTGAAGAGCAGCACGAGCTTTCAGGGCTGGCACCTTCCTTGTGGCACAAGGAGCCGGACGTTTGCCTTTTCGGAAAGAGGCTCTGCTGACAACGAACACCGAGAGGTGTACCGATCCTGGGCAAGCACAGATCCCGTATGCTGTTGTGCCTGTGCATAGGCTGCACGGGGACAGTGAAGAGCAGCACGAGCTTTCAGGGCTGGCACCTTCCTTGTGGGACAAGGAGCCGGACGTTTGCCTTTTCGGAAGAGCCTCTGCCGAGAACGGACACCGAGAGGTGTACCGATCCTGGGCAAGCACAGATCCCCAATGCTGTTGTGCCTGTGCATAGGCTGCACGGGGACAGTGAAGAGCAGCACGAGCTTTCAGGGCTGGCACCTTCCTTGTGGGACAAGGAGCCGGACATTTGCCTTTTCAGAAAAATGTTATGCCGAGAACGGACACCGAGAGGTGTACCGATCCTGGGTAAGCACAGATCCCGTATGCTGTTGTGCCTGTGCATAGGCTGCACGGGGACAGTGAAGAGGAGCACGAGCTTTCAGGGCTGGCACCTTCCTTGTGGGACAAGGAGCCGGACGTTTGCCTTTTCGGAAAGAGGCTCTGCTGACAACGGACACCGAGAGGTGTACTGATCCTGGGCAAGCACAGATCCCGTATGCTGTTGTGCCTGTGCATAGGCTGCACGGGGACAGTGAAGAGCAGCAAGAGCTTTCAGGGCTGGCACCTTCCTTGTGGGACAAGGAGCCGGACGTTTGCCTTTTCAGAAAAATGCTATGCCGAGAACGGACACCGTGAGGTGTACCGTTCCTGGGCAGGCACAGATCCCGTATGCTGTTGTGCCTGTGCATAGGCTGCACGGGGACAGTGAAGAGCAGCACGAGCTTTCAGGGCTGGCACCTTCCTTGTGGGACAAGGAGCCGGACCTATGCCTTTTCGGAATAGCCTCTGCCGAGAACGAACATCGTGAAGTGTACCATTCCTGGGCAAGCACAGATCCCGTATGCTGTTGTGCCTGTGCATAGGCTGCACGGGGACAGTGAAGAGCAGCACGAGCTTTCAGGGCTGGCACCTTCATTGTGGCACAAGGAGCCGGACGTTTCCTTTTCAGAAAAATGCTATACCGAGAACGGACACCGAGAGGTGTACCGATCCTGGGCAAGCACAGATCCCCAATGCTGTTGTGCCTGTGCATAGGCTGCACGGGGACAGTGAAGAGCAGCACGAGCTTTCAGGGCTGGCACCTTCCTTGTGGGACAAGGAGCCGGACATTTGCGTTTTCAGAAAAATGTTATGCCGAGAACGGACACCGAGAGGTGTACCGATCCTGGGCAAGCACAGATCCCGTATGCTGTTGTGCCTGTGCATAGGCTGCACGGGGACAGTGAAGAGCAGCACGAGCTTTCAGGGCTGGCACCTTCCTTGTGGGACAAGGAGCCGGACGTTTGCCTTTTCGGAAAGAGGCTCTGCTGACAACGAACACCGTGAGGTGTACCGATCCTGGGCAAGCACAGATCCCGTATGCTGTTGTGCCTGTGCATAGGCTGCACGGGGACAGTGAAGAGCAGCACGAGCTTTCAGGGCTGGCACCTTCCTTGTGGGACAAGGAGCCGGACGTTTGCCTTTTCAGAAAAATGCTATGCCGAGAACGGACACCGTGAGGTGTACCGTTCCTGGGCAGGCACAGATCCCCAATGCTGTTGTGCCTGTGCATAGGCTGCACGGGGACAGTGAAGAGCAGCACGAGCTTTCAGGGCTGGCACCTTCCTTGTGGCACAAGGAGCCGGACGTTTGCCTTTTCGGAATAGCCTCTGCCGAGAACGAACATCGTGAAGTGTACCGTTCCTGGGCAAGCACAGATCCCGTATGCTGTTGTGCCTGTGCATAGGCTGCACGGGGACAGTGAAGAGCAGCAAGAGCTTTCAGGGCTGGCACCTTCCTTGTGGCACAAGGAGCCGGACGTTTACCTTTTCGGAAAAATGCTATACCGAGAACGGACACCGAGAGGTGTACCGATTCTGGGCAAGCACAGATCCCCAATGCTGTTGTGCCTGTGCATAGGCTGCACGGGGACAGTGAAGAGCAGCACGAGCTTTCAGGGCTGGCACCTTCCTTGTGGCACAAGGAGGGGGACGTTTGCCTTTTCGGAAGAGCCTCTGCCGAGAACGAACATCGTGAAGTGTACCGTTCCTGGGCAAGCAGAGATCCCCAGTGCTGTTGTGCCTGTGCATAGGCTGCATGGGGACAGTGAAGAGCAGCACGAGCTTTCAGGGCTGGCACCTTCCTTGTGGGACAAGGAGCCGGACGTTTGCCTTTTCGGAAGAGCCTCTGCCGAGAACGAACACCGAGAGGTGTACCGATCCTGGGCAAGCACAGATCCCGTATGCTGTTGTGCCTGTGCATAGGCTGCACGGGGACAGTGAAGAGCAGCACGAGCTTTCAGGGCTGGCACCTTCCTTGTGGCACAAGGAGCCGGACGTTTGCCTTTTCGGAAAGAGGCTCTGCTGACAACGAACACCGAGAGGTGTACCGATCCTGGGCAAGCACAGATCCCGTATGCTGTTGTGCCTGTGCATAGGCTGCACGGGGACAGTGAAGAGCAGCACGAGCTTTCAGGGCTGGCACCTTCCTTGTGGGACAAGGAGCCGGACGTTTGCCTTTTCGGAAGAGCCTCTGCCGAGAACGAACACCGAGAGGTGTACCGATCCTGGGCAAGCACAGATCCCGTATGCTGTTGTGCCTGTGCATAGGCTGCACGGGGACAGTGAAGAGCAGCACGAGCTTTCAGGGCTGGCACCTTCCTTGTGGGACAAGGAGCCGGACATTTGCCTTTTCAGAAAAATGTTATGCCGAGAACGGACACCGAGAGGTGTACCGATCCTGGGCAAGCACAGATCCCGTATGCTGTTGTGCCTGTGCATAGGCTGCACGGGGACAGTGAAGAGCAGCACGAGCTTTCAGGGCTGGCACCTTCCTTGTGGGACAAGGAGCCGGACGTTTGCCTTTTCGGAAAGAGGCTCTGCTGACAACGAACACCGTGAGGTGTACCGATCCTGGGCAAGCACAGATCCCGTATGCTGTTGTGCCTGTGCATAGGCTGCACGGGGACAGTGAAGAGCAGCACGAGCTTTCAGGGCTGGCACCTTCCTTGTGGGACAAGGAGCCGGACGTTTGCCTTTTCAGAAAAATGCTATGCCGAGAACGGACACCGTGAGGTGTACCGTTCCTGGGCAGGCACAGATCCCCAATGCTGTTGTGCCTGTGCATAGGCTGCACGGGGACAGTGAAGAGCAGCACGAGCTTTCAGGGCTGGCACCTTCCTTGTGGCACAAGGAGCCGGACGTTTGCCTTTTCGGAATAGCCTCTGCCGAGAACGAACATCGTGAAGTGTACCGTTCCTGGGCAAGCACAGATCCCGTATGCTGTTGTGCCTGTGCATAGGCTGCACGGGGACAGTGAAGAGCAGCAAGAGCTTTCAGGGCTGGCACCTTCCTTGTGGCACAAGGAGCCGGACGTTTGCCTTTTCGGAATAGCCTCAGCCGAGAACGAACATCGTGAAGTGTACCGTTCCTGGGCAAGCACAGATCCCGTATGCTGTTGTGCCTGTGCATAGGCTGCACGGGGACAGTGAAGAGCAGCACGAGCTTTCAGGGCTGGCACCATCCTTGTGGCACAAGGAGCCGGACGTTTACCTTTTCGGAAAAATGCTATACCGAGAACGGACACCGAGAGGTGTACCGATTCTGGGCAAGCACAGATCCCCAATGCTGTTGTGCCTGTGCATAGGCTGCACGGGGACAGTGAAGAGCAGCACGAGCTTTCAGGGCTGGCACCTTCCTTGTGGGACAAGGAGCCGGACGTTTGCCTTTTCGGAAAGAGGCTCTGCTGACAACGGACACCGAGAGGTGTACTGATCCTGGGCAAGCACAGATCCCGTATGCTGTTGTGCCTGTGCATAGGCTGCACGGGGACAGTGAAGAGCAGCAAGAGCTTTCAGGGCTGGCACCTTCCTTGTGGGACAAGGAGCCGGACGTTTGCCTTTTCAGAAAAATGCTATGCCGAGAACGGACACCGTGAGGTGTACCGTTCCTGGGCAGGCACAGATCCCGTATGCTGTTGTGCCTGTGCATAGGCTGCACGGGGACAGTGAAGAGCAGCACGAGCTTTCAGGGCTGGCACCTTCCTTGTGGGACAAGGAGCCGGACCTATGCCTTTTCGGAATAGCCTCTGCCGAGAACGAACATCGTGAAGTGTACCGTTCCTGGGCAAGCACAGATCCCGTATGCTGTTGTGCCTGTGCATAGGCTGCACGGGGACAGTGAAGAGCAGCACGAGCTTTCAGGGCTGGCACCTTCATTGTGGCACAAGGAGCCGGACGTTTGCCTTTTCAGAAAAATGCTATACCGAGAACGGACACCGAGAGGTGTACCGATCCTGGGCAAGCACAGATCCCCAATGCTGTTGTGCCTGTGCATAGGCTGCACGGGGACAGTGAAGAGCAGCACGAGCTTTCAGGGCTGGCACCTTCCTTGTGGGACAAGGAGCCGGACATTTGCCTTTTCAGAAAAATGCTATGCCGAGAACGGACACCGAGAGGTGTACCGATCCTGGGCAAGCACAGATCCCGTATGCTGTTGTGCCTGTGCATAGGCTGCACGGGGACAGTGAAGAGCAGCACGAGCTTTCAGGGCTGGCACCTTCATTGTGGCACAAGGAGCCGGACGTTTGCCTTTTCGGAAAGAGGCTCTGCTGACAACGAACACCGTGAGGTGTACCGATCCTGGGCAAGCACAGATCCCGTATGCTGTTGTGCCTGTGCATAGGCTGCACGGGGACAGTGAAGAGGAGCACGAGCTTTCAGGGCTGGCACCTTCCTTGTGGGACAAGGAGCCGGACGTTTGCCTTTTCAGAAAAATGCTATGCCGAGAACGGACACCGTGAGGTGTACCGTTCCTGGGCAGGCACAGATCCCCAATGCTGTTGTGCCTGTGCATAGGCTGCACGGGGACAGTGAAGAGCAGCACGAGCTTTCAGGGCTGGCACCTTCCTTGTGGCACAAGGAGCCGGACGTTTGCCTTTTCGGAATAGCCTCTGCCGAGAACGAACATCGTGAAGTGTACCGTTCCTGGGCAAGCACAGCTCCCCAGAGCTGTTGTGCCTGTGCATAGGCTGCACGGGGACAGTGAAGAGCAGCACGAGCTTTCAGGGCTGGCACCTTCCTTGTGGCACAAGGAGCCGGACGTTTGCCTTTTCGGAATAGCCTCAGCCGAGAACGAACATCGTGAAGTGTACCGTTCCTGGGCAAGCACAGATCCCGTATGCTGTTGTGCCTGTGCATAGGCTGCACGGGGACAGTGAAGAGCAGCAAGAGCTTTCAGGGCTGGCACCTTCATTGTGGCACAAGGAGCCGGACGTTTACCTTTTCGGAAAAATGCTATACCGAGAACGGACACCGAGAGGTGTACCGATTCTGGGCAAGCACAGATCCCCAATGCTGTTGTGCCTGTGCATAGGCTGCACGGGGACAGTGAAGAGCAGCACGAGCTTTCAGGGCTGGCACCTTCCTTGTGGCACAAGGAGGGGGACGTTTGCCTTTTCGGAATAGCCTCTGCCGAGAACGAACATCGTGAAGTGTACCGTTCCTGGGCAAGCACAGATCCCCAGTGCTGTTGTGCCTGTGCATAGGCTGCATGGGGACAGTGAAGAGCAGCACGAGCTTTCAGGGCTGGCACCTTCCTTGTGGGACAAGGAGCCGGACGTTTGCCTTTTCGGAAGAGCCTCTGCCGAGAACGAACACCGAGAGGTGTACCGATCCTGGGCAAGCACAGATCCCGTATGCTGTTGTGCCTGTGCATAGGCTGCACGGGGACAGTGAAGAGCAGCACGAGCTTTCAGGGCTGGCACCTTCCTTGTGGCACAAGGAGCCGGACGTTTGCCTTTTCGGAAAGAGGCTCTGCTGACAACGAACACCGAGAGGTGTACCGATCCTGGGCAAGCACAGATCCCGTATGCTGTTGTGCCTGTGCATAGGCTGCACGGGGACAGTGAAGAGCAGCACGAGCTTTCAGGGCTGGCACCTTCCTTGTGGGACAAGGAGCCGGACGTTTGCCTTTTCGGAAGAGCCTCTGCCGAGAACGGACACCGAGAGGTGTACCGATCCTGGGCAAGCACAGATCCCCAATGCTGTTGTGCCTGTGCATAGGCTGCACGGGGACAGTGAAGAGCAGCACGAGCTTTCAGGGCTGGCACCTTCCTTGTGGGACAAGGAGCCGGACATTTGCCTTTTCAGAAAAATGTTATGCCGAGAACGGACACCGAGAGGTGTACCGATCCTGGGCAAGCACAGATCCCGTATGCTGTTGTGCCTGTGCATAGGCTGCACGGGGACAGTGAAGAGCAGCACGAGCTTTCAGGGCTGGCACCTTCCTTGTGGGACAAGGAGCCGGACGTTTGCCTTTTCGGAAAGAGGCTCTGCTGACAACGAACACCGTGAGGTGTACCGATCCTGGGCAAGCACAGATCCCGTATGCTGTTGTGCCTGTGCATAGGCTGCACGGGGACAGTGAAGAGGAGCACGAGCTTTCAGGGCTGGCACCTTCCTTGTGGGACAAGGAGCCGGACGTTTGCCTTTTCAGAAAAATGCTATGCCGAGAACGGACACCGTGAGGTGTACCGTTCCTGGGCAGGCACAGATCCCCAATGCTGTTGTGCCTGTGCATAGGCTGCACGGGGACAGTGAAGAGCAGCAAGAGCTTTCAGGGCTGGCACCTTCCTTGTGGCACAAGGAGCCGGACGTTTGCCTTTTCGGAATAGCCTCTGCCGAGAACGAACATCGTGAAGTGTACCGTTCCTGGGCAAGCACAGATCCCGTATGCTGTTGTGCCTGTGCATAGGCTGCACGGGGACAGTGAAGAGCAGCAAGAGCTTTCAGGGCTGGCACCATCCTTGTGGCACAAGGAGCCGGACGTTTACCTTTTCGGAAAAATGCTATACCGAGAACGGACACCGAGAGGTGTACCGATTCTGGGCAAGCACAGATCCCCAATGCTGTTGTGCCTGTGCATAGGCTGCACGGGGACAGTGAAGAGCAGCAAGAGCTTTCAGGGCTGGCACCTTCCTTGTGGCACAAGGAGGGGGACGTTTGCCTTTTCGGAAGAGCCTCTGCCGAGAACGAACATCGTGAAGTGTACCGTTCCTGGGCAAGCACAGATCCCCAGTGCTGTTGTGCCTGTGCATAGGCTGCATGGGGACAGTGAAGAGCAGCACGAGCTTTCAGGGCTGGCACCTTCCTTGTGGGACAAGGAGCCGGACGTTTGCCTTTTCGGAAGAGCCTCTGCCGAGAACGAACACCGAGAGGTGTACCGATCCTGGGCAAGCACAGATCCCGTATGCTGTTGTGCCTGTGCATAGGCTGCACGGGGACAGTGAAGAGCAGCACGAGCTTTCAGGGCTGGCACCTTCCTTGTGGCACAAGGATCCGGACGTTTGCCTTTTCGGAAAGAGGCTCTGCTGACAACGAACACCGAGAGGTGTACCGATCCTGGGCAAGCACAGATCCCGTATGCTGTTGTGCCTGTGCATAGGCTGCACGGGGACAGTGAAGAGCAGCACGAGCTTTCAGGGCTGGCACCTTCCTTGTGGGACAAGGAGCCGGACGTTTGCCTTTTCGGAAGAGCCTCTGCCGAGAACGGACACCGAGAGGTGTACCGATCCTGGGCAAGCACAGATCCCCAATGCTGTTGTGCCTGTGCATAGGCTGCACGGGGACAGTGAAGAGCAGCACGAGCTTTCAGGGCTGGCACCTTCATTGTGGCACAAGGAGCCGGACATTTGCCTTCTCAGAAAAATGTTATGCCGAGAACGGACACCGAGAGGTGTACCGATCCTGGGTAAGCACAGATCCCGTATGCTGTTGTGCCTGTGCATAGGCTGCACGGGGACAGTGAAGAGCAGCACGAGCTTTCAGGGCTGGCACCTTCCTTGTGGGACAAGGAGCCGGACGTTTGCCTTTTCGGAAAGAGGCTCTGCTGACAACGGACACCGAGAGGTGTACTGATCCTGGGCAAGCACAGATCCCGTATGCTGTTGTGCCTGTGCATAGGCTGCACGGGGACAGTGAAGAGCAGCAAGAGCTTTCAGGGCTGGCACCTTCCTTGTGGGACAAGGAGCCGGACGTTTGCCTTTTCAGAAAAATGCTATGCCGAGAACGGACACCGTGAGGTGTACCGTTCCTGGGCAGGCACAGATCCCGTATGCTGTTGTGCCTGTGCATAGGCTGCATGGGGACAGTGAAGAGCAGCACGAGCTTTCAGGGCTGGCACCTTCCTTGTGGGACAAGGAGCCGGACGTTTGCCTTTTCGGAATAGCCTCTGCCGAGAACGAACATCGTGAAGTATTACCGTTCCTGGGCAAGCACAGATCCTGTATGCTGTTGTGCCTGTGCATAGGCTGCACGGGGACAGTGAAGAGCAGCACGAGCTTTCAGGGCTGGCACCTTCCTTGTGGGACAAGGAGCCGGACCTATGCCTTTTCGGAATAGCCTCTGCCGAGAACGAACATCGTGAAGTGTACCGTTCCTGGGCAAGCACAGATCCCGTATGCTGTTGTGCCTGTGCATAGGCTGCACGGGGACAGTGAAGAGCAGCACGAGCTTTCAGGGCTGGCACCTTCATTGTGGCACAAGTAGCCGGACGTTTGCCTTTTCAGAAAAATGCTATACCGAGAACGGACACCGAGAGGTGTACCGATCCTGGGCAAGCACAGATCCCGTATGCTGTTGTGCCTGTGCATAGGCTGCACGGGGACAGTGAAGAGCAGCACGAGCTTTCAGGGCTGGCACCTTCCTTGTGGGACAAGGAGCCGGACGTTTGCCTTTTCGGAAGAGCCTCTGCCGAGAACGAACACCGAGAGGTGTACCGATCCTGGGCAAGCACAGATCCCGTATGCTGTTGTGCCTGTGCATAGGCTGCACGGGGACAGTGAAGAGCAGCACGAGCTTTCAGGGCTGGCACCTTCCTTGTGGCACAAGGAGCCGGACGTTTGCCTTTTCGGAAAGAGGCTCTGCTGACAACGAACACCGAGAGGTGTACCGATCCTGGGCAAGCACAGATCCCGTATGCTGTTGTGCCTGTGCATAGGCTGCACGGGGACAGTGAAGAGCAGCACGAGCTTTCAGGGCTGGCACCTTCCTTGTGGGACAAGGAGCCGGACGTTTGCCTTTTCGGAAGAGCCTCTGCCGAGAACGGACACCGAGAGGTGTACCGATCCTGGGCAAGCACAGATCCCCAATGCTGTTGTGCCTGTGCATAGGCTGCACGGGGACAGTGAAGAGCAGCACGAGCTTTCAGGGCTGGCACCTTCCTTGTGTGACAAGGAGCCGGACATTTGCCTTTTCAGAAAAATGTTATGCCGAGAACGGACACCGAGAGGTGTACCGATCCTGGGCAAGCACAGATCCCGTATGCTGTTGTGCCTGTGCATAGGCTGCACGGGGACAGTGAAGAGCAGCACGAGCTTTCAGGGCTGGCACCTTCCTTGTGGGACAAGGAGCCGGACCTTTGCCTTTTCGGAAAGAGGCTCTGCTGACAACGAACACCGTGAGGTGTACCGATCCTGGGCAAGCACAGATCCCGTATGCTGTTGTGCCTGTGCATAGGCTGCACGGGGACAGTGAAGAGCAGCACGAGCTTTCAGGGCTGGCACCTTCCTTGTGGGACAAGGAGCCGGACGTTTGCTTTTTCAGAAAAATGCTATGCCGAGAACGGACACCGTGAGGTGTACCGTTCCTGGGCAGGCACAGATCCCCAATGCTGTTGTGCCTGTGCATAGGCTGCACGGGGACAGTGAAGAGCAGCACGAGCTTTCAGGGCTGGCACCTTCCTTGTGGCACAAGGAGCCGGACGTTTGCCTTTTCGGAATAGCCTCTGCCGAGAACGAACATCGTGAAGTGTACCGTTCCTGGGCAAGCACAGCTCCCCAGAGCTGTTGTGCCTGTGCATAGGCTGCACGGGGACAGTGAAGAGCAGCACGAGCTTTCAGGGCTGGCACCTTCATTGTGGCACAAGGAGCCGGACGTTTACCTTTTCGGAAAAATGCTATACCGAGAACGGACACCGAGAGGTGTACCGATTCTGGGCAAGCACAGATCCCCAATGCTGTTGTGCCTGTGCATAGGCTGCACGGGGACAGTGAAGAGCAGCAAGAGCTTTCAGGGCTGGCACCTTCCTTGTGGCACAAGGAGGGGGACGTTTGCCTTTTCGGAAGAGCCTCTGCCGAGAACGAACATCGTGAAGTGTACCGTTCCTGGGCAAGCACAGATCCCCAGTGCTGTTGTGCCTGTGCATAGGCTGCATGGGGACAGTGAAGAGCAGCACGAGCTTTCAGGGCTGGCACCTTCCTTGTGGGACAAGGAGCCGGACGTTTGCCTTTTCGGAAGAGCCTCTGCCGAGAACGAACACCGAGAGGTGTACCGATCCTGGGCAAGCACAGATCCCGTATGCTGTTGTGCCTGTGCATAGGCTGCACGGGGACAGTGAAGAGCAGCACGAGCTTTCAGGGCTGGCACCTTCCTTGTGGCACAAGGAGCCGGACGTTTGCCTTTTCGGAAAGAGGCTCTGCTGACAACGAACACCGAGAGGTGTACCGATCCTGGGCAAGCACAGATCCCGTATGCTGTTGTGCCTGTGCATAGGCTGCACGGGGACAGTGAAGAGCAGCACGAGCTTTCAGGGCTGGCACCTTCCTTGTGGGACAAGGAGCCGGACGTTTGCCTTTTCGGAAGAGCCTCTGCCGAGAACGGACACCGAGAGGTGTACCGATCCTGGGCAAGCACAGATCCCCAATGCTGTTGTGCCTGTGCATAGGCTGCACGGGGACAGTGAAGAGCAGCACGAGCTTTCAGGGCTGGCACCTTCATTGTGGCACAAGGAGCCGGACATTTGCCTTTTCAGAAAAATGTTATGCCGAGAACGGACACCGAGAGGTGTACCGATCCTGGGTAAGCACAGATCCCGTATGCTGTTGTGCCTGTGCATAGGCTGCACGGGGACAGTGAAGAGCAGCACGAGCTTTCAGGGCTGGCACCTTCCTTGTGGGACAAGGAGCCGGACGTTTGCCTTTTCGGAAAGAGGCTCTGCTGACAACGGACACCGAGAGGTGTACTGATCCTGGGCAAGCACAGATCCCGTATGCTGTTGTGCCTGTGCATAGGCTGCACGGGGACAGTGAAGAGCAGCACGAGCTTTCAGGGCTGGCACCTTCCTTGTGGGACAAGGAGCCGGACGTTTGCCTTTTCGGAATAGCCTCTGCCGAGAACGAACATCGTGAAGTATTACCGTTCCTGGGCAAGCACAGATCCTGTATGCTGTTGTGCCTGTGCATAGGCTGCACGGGGACAGTGAAGAGCAGCACGAGCTTTCAGGGCTGGCACCTTCCTTGTGGGACAAGGAGCCGGACCTTTGCCTTTTCGGAATAGCCTCTGCCGAGAACGAACATCGTGAAGTGTACCGTTCCTGGGCAAGCACAGATCCCCAGTGCTGTTGTGCCTGTGCATAGGCTGCACGGGGACAGTGAAGAGCAGCAAGAGCTTTCAGGGCTGGCACCTTCATTGTGGCACAAGGAGCCGGACGTTTGCCTTTTCGGAAAGAGGCTCTGCTGACAACGAACACCGTGAGGTGTACCGTTCCTGGGCAAGCACAGATCCCGTATGCTGTTGTGCCTGTGCATAGGCTGCACGGGGACAGTGAAGAGCAGCACGAGCTTTCAGGGCTGGCACCTTCCTTGTGGCACAAGGAGCCGGACGTTTGCCTTTTCGGAAAAATGCTATACCGAGAACGGACACCGAGAGGTGTACCGATCCTGGGCAAGCACAGATCCCCAATGCTGTTGTGCCTGTGCATAGGCTGCACGGGGACAGTGAAGAGCAGCAAGAGCTTTCAGGGCTGGCACCTTCCTTGTGGGACAAGGAGCCGGACGTTTGCCTTTTCGGAAGAGCCTCTGCCGAGAACGGACACCGAGAGGTGTACCGATCCTGGGTAAGCACAGATCCCGTATGCTGTTGTGCCTGTGCATAGGCTGCACGGGGACAGTGAAGAGGAGCACGAGCTTTCAGGGCTGGCACCTTCCTTGTGGGACAAGGAGCCGGACGTTTGCCTTTTCAGAAAAATGTTATGCCGAGAACGGACACCGAGAGGTGTACCGATCCTGGGCAAGCACAGATCCCCAATGCTGTTGTGCCTGTGCATAGGCTGCACGGGGACAGTGAAGAGGAGCACGAGCTTTCAGGGCTGGCACCTTCCTTGTGGCACAAGGAGCCGGACGTTTGCCTTTTCGGAATAGCCTCTGCCGAGAACGAACATCGTGAAGTATTACCGTTCCTGGGCAAGCACAGTCCCGTATGCTGTTGTGCCTGTGCATAGGCTGCACGGGGACAGTGAAGAGCAGCACGAGCTTTCAGGGCTGGCACCTTCCTTGTGGCACAAGGAGGGGGACGTTTGCCTTTTCGGAAGAGCCTCTGCCGAGAACGAACACCGTGAGGTGTACCGATCCTGGGCAAGCACAGATCCCCAATGCTGTTGTGCCTGTGCATAGGCTGCACGGGGACAGTGAAGAGCAGCACGAGCTTTCAGGGCTGGCACCTTCCTTGTGGCACAAGGAGCCGGACGTTTGCCTTTTCGGAATAGCCTCTGCCGAGAACGAACATCGTGAAGTGTACCGTTCCTGGGCAAGCACAGATCCCCAGTGCTGTTGTGCCTGTGCATAGGCTGCACGGGGACAGTGAAGAGCAGCACGAGCTTTCAGGGCTGGCACCTTCCTTGTGGGACAAGGAGCCGGACATTTGCCTTTTCAGAAAAATGTTATGCCGAGAACGGACACCGAGAGGTGTACCGATCCTGGGCAAGCACAGATCCCCAATGCTGTTGTGCCTGTGCATAGGCTGCACGGGGACAGTGAAGAGGAGCACGAGCTTTCAGGGCTGGCACCTTCCTTGTGGGACAAGGAGCCGGACGTTTGCCTTTTCAGAAAAATGCTATGCCGAGAACGGACACCGTGAGGTGTACCGTTCCTGGGCAAGCACAGATCCCGTATGCTGTTGTGCCTGTGCATAGGCTGCACGGGGACAGTGAAGAGCAGCACGAGCTTTCAGGGCTGGCACCTTCATTGTGGCACAAGTAGCCGGACGTTTGCCTTTTCAGAAAAATGCTATACCGAGAACGGACACCGAGAGGTGTACCGATCCTGGGCAAGCACAGATCCCGTATGCTGTTGTGCCTGTGCATAGGCTGCACGGGGACAGTGAAGAGCAGCACGAGCTTTCAGGGCTGGCACCTTCCTTGTGGGACAAGGAGCCGGACGTTTGCCTTTTCGGAAGAGCCTCTGCCGAGAACGAACACCGAGAGGTGTACCGATCCTGGGCAAGCACAGATCCCGTATGCTGTTGTGCCTGTGCATAGGCTGCACGGGGACAGTGAAGAGCAGCACGAGCTTTCAGGGCTGGCACCTTCCTTGTGGCACAAGGAGCCGGACGTTTGCCTTTTCGGAAAGAGGCTCTGCTGACAACGAACACCGAGAGGTGTACCGATCCTGGGCAAGCACAGATCCCGTATGCTGTTGTGCCTGTGCATAGGCTGCACGGGGACAGTGAAGAGCAGCACGAGCTTTCAGGGCTGGCACCTTCCTTGTGGGACAAGGAGCCGGACGTTTGCCTTTTCGGAAGAGCCTCTGCCGAGAACGGACACCGAGAGGTGTACCGATCCTGGGCAAGCACAGATCCCCAATGCTGTTGTGCCTGTGCATAGGCTGCACGGGGACAGTGAAGAGCAGCACGAGCTTTCAGGGCTGGCACCTTCCTTGTGTGACAAGGAGCCGGACATTTGCCTTTTCAGAAAAATGTTATGCCGAGAACGGACACCGAGAGGTGTACCGATCCTGGGCAAGCACAGATCCCGTATGCTGTTGTGCCTGTGCATAGGCTGCACGGGGACAGTGAAGAGCAGCACGAGCTTTCAGGGCTGGCACCTTCCTTGTGGGACAAGGAGCCGGACCTTTGCCTTTTCGGAAAGAGGCTCTGCTGACAACGAACACCGTGAGGTGTACCGATCCTGGGCAAGCACAGATCCCGTATGCTGTTGTGCCTGTGCATAGGCTGCACGGGGACAGTGAAGAGCAGCACGAGCTTTCAGGGCTGGCACCTTCCTTGTGGGACAAGGAGCCGGACGTTTGCTTTTTCAGAAAAATGCTATGCCGAGAACGGACACCGTGAGGTGTACCGTTCCTGGGCAGGCACAGATCCCCAATGCTGTTGTGCCTGTGCATAGGCTGCACGGGGACAGTGAAGAGCAGCACGAGCTTTCAGGGCTGGCACCTTCCTTGTGGCACAAGGAGCCGGACGTTTGCCTTTTCGGAATAGCCTCTGCCGAGAACGAACATCGTGAAGTGTACCGTTCCTGGGCAAGCACAGCTCCCCAGAGCTGTTGTGCCTGTGCATAGGCTGCACGGGGACAGTGAAGAGCAGCACGAGCTTTCAGGGCTGGCACCTTCATTGTGGCACAAGGAGCCGGACGTTTACCTTTTCGGAAAAATGCTATACCGAGAACGGACACCGAGAGGTGTACCGATTCTGGGCAAGCACAGATCCCCAATGCTGTTGTGCCTGTGCATAGGCTGCACGGGGACAGTGAAGAGCAGCAAGAGCTTTCAGGGCTGGCACCTTCCTTGTGGCACAAGGAGGGGGACGTTTGCCTTTTCGGAAGAGCCTCTGCCGAGAACGAACATCGTGAAGTGTACCGTTCCTGGGCAAGCACAGATCCCCAGTGCTGTTGTGCCTGTGCATAGGCTGCATGGGGACAGTGAAGAGCAGCACGAGCTTTCAGGGCTGGCACCTTCCTTGTGGGACAAGGAGCCGGACGTTTGCCTTTTCGGAAGAGCCTCTGCCGAGAACGAACACCGAGAGGTGTACCGATCCTGGGCAAGCACAGATCCCGTATGCTGTTGTGCCTGTGCATAGGCTGCACGGGGACAGTGAAGAGCAGCACGAGCTTTCAGGGCTGGCACCTTCCTTGTGGCACAAGGAGCCGGACGTTTGCCTTTTCGGAAAGAGGCTCTGCTGACAACGAACACCGAGAGGTGTACCGATCCTGGGCAAGCACAGATCCCGTATGCTGTTGTGCCTGTGCATAGGCTGCACGGGGACAGTGAAGAGCAGCACGAGCTTTCAGGGCTGGCACCTTCCTTGTGGGACAAGGAGCCGGACGTTTGCCTTTTCGGAAGAGCCTCTGCCGAGAACGGACACCGAGAGGTGTACCGATCCTGGGCAAGCACAGATCCCCAATGCTGTTGTGCCTGTGCATAGGCTGCACGGGGACAGTGAAGAGCAGCACGAGCTTTCAGGGCTGGCACCTTCATTGTGGCACAAGGAGCCGGACATTTGCCTTTTCAGAAAAATGTTATGCCGAGAACGGACACCGAGAGGTGTACCGATCCTGGGTAAGCACAGATCCCGTATGCTGTTGTGCCTGTGCATAGGCTGCACGGGGACAGTGAAGAGCAGCACGAGCTTTCAGGGCTGGCACCTTCCTTGTGGGACAAGGAGCCGGACGTTTGCCTTTTCGGAAAGAGGCTCTGCTGACAACGGACACCGAGAGGTGTACTGATCCTGGGCAAGCACAGATCCCGTATGCTGTTGTGCCTGTGCATAGGCTGCACGGGGACAGTGAAGAGCAGCACGAGCTTTCAGGGCTGGCACCTTCCTTGTGGGACAAGGAGCCGGACGTTTGCCTTTTCGGAATAGCCTCTGCCGAGAACGAACATCGTGAAGTATTACCGTTCCTGGGCAAGCACAGATCCTGTATGCTGTTGTGCCTGTGCATAGGCTGCACGGGGACAGTGAAGAGCAGCACGAGCTTTCAGGGCTGGCACCTTCCTTGTGGGACAAGGAGCCGGACCTTTGCCTTTTCGGAATAGCCTCTGCCGAGAACGAACATCGTGAAGTGTACCGTTCCTGGGCAAGCACAGATCCCCAGTGCTGTTGTGCCTGTGCATAGGCTGCATGGGGACAGTGAAGAGCAGCAAGAGCTTTCAGGGCTGGCACCTTCATTGTGGCACAAGGAGCCGGACGTTTGCCTTTTCGGAAAGAGGCTCTGCTGACAACGAACACCGTGAGGTGTACCGTTCCTGGGCAAGCACAGATCCCGTATGCTGTTGTGCCTGTGCATAGGCTGCACGGGGACAGTGAAGAGCAGCACGAGCTTTCAGGGCTGGCACCTTCCTTGTGGCACAAGGAGCCGGACGTTTGCCTTTTCGGAAAAATGCTATACCGAGAACGGACACCGAGAGGTGTACCGATCCTGGGCAAGCACAGATCCCCAATGCTGTTGTGCCTGTGCATAGGCTGCACGGGGACAGTGAAGAGCAGCAAGAGCTTTCAGGGCTGGCACCTTCCTTGTGGGACAAGGAGCCGGACGTTTGCCTTTTCGGAAGAGCCTCTGCCGAGAACGGACACCGAGAGGTGTACCGATCCTGGGTAAGCACAGATCCCGTATGCTGTTGTGCCTGTGCATAGGCTGCACGGGGACAGTGAAGAGGAGCACGAGCTTTCAGGGCTGGCACCTTCCTTGTGGGACAAGGAGCCGGACGTTTGCCTTTTCAGAAAAATGTTATGCCGAGAACGGACACCGAGAGGTGTACCGATCCTGGGCAAGCACAGATCCCCAATGCTGTTGTGCCTGTGCATAGGCTGCACGGGGACAGTGAAGAGGAGCACGAGCTTTCAGGGCTGGCACCTTCCTTGTGGCACAAGGAGCCGGACGTTTGCCTTTTCGGAATAGCCTCTGCCGAGAACGAACATCGTGAAGTATTACCGTTCCTGGGCAAGCACAGTCCCGTATGCTGTTGTGCCTGTGCATAGGCTGCACGGGGACAGTGAAGAGCAGCACGAGCTTTCAGGGCTGGCACCTTCCTTGTGGCACAAGGAGGGGGACGTTTGCCTTTTCGGAAGAGCCTCTGCCGAGAACGAACACCGTGAGGTGTACCGATCCTGGGCAAGCACAGATCCCCAATGCTGTTGTGCCTGTGCATAGGCTGCACGGGGACAGTGAAGAGCAGCACGAGCTTTCAGGGCTGGCACCTTCCTTGTGGCACAAGGAGCCGGACGTTTGCCTTTTCGGAATAGCCTCTGCCGAGAACGAACATCGTGAAGTGTACCGTTCCTGGGCAAGCACAGATCCCCAGTGCTGTTGTGCCTGTGCATAGGCTGCACGGGGACAGTGAAGAGCAGCACGAGCTTTCAGGGCTGGCACCTTCCTTGTGGGACAAGGAGCCGGACATTTGCCTTTTCAGAAAAATGTTATGCCGAGAACGGACACCGAGAGGTGTACCGATCCTGGGCAAGCACAGATCCCCAATGCTGTTGTGCCTGTGCATAGGCTGCACGGGGACAGTGAAGAGGAGCACGAGCTTTCAGGGCTGGCACCTTCCTTGTGGGACAAGGAGCCGGACGTTTGCCTTTTCAGAAAAATGCTATGCCGAGAACGGACACCGTGAGGTGTACCGATCCTGGCCAAGCACAGATCCCCAATGCTGTTGTGCCTGTGCATAGGCTGCACGGGGACAGTGAAGAGCAGCAAGAGCTTTCAGGGCTGGCACCTTCATTGTGGCACAAGGAGCCGGACGTTTGCCTTTTCGGAAAAATGCTATACCGAGAACGGACACCGAGAGGTGTACCGATCCTGGGCAAGCACAGATCCCGTATGCTGTTGTGCCTGTGCATAGGCTGCACGGAGACAGTGAAGAGCAGCACGAGCTTTCAGGGCTGGCACCTTCCTTGTGGGACAAGGAGCCGGACGTTTGCCTTTTCGGAATAGCCTCTGCCGAGAACGCACATCGTGAAGTGTACCGTTCCTGCGCAAGCACAGATCCCGTATGCTGTTGTGCCTGTGCATAGGCTGCACGGGGACAGTGAAGAGCAGCACGAGCTTTCAGGGCTGGCACCTTCCTTGTGGGACAAGGAGCCGGACATTTGCCTTTTCAGAAAAATGTTATGCCGAGAACGGACACCGAGAGGTGTACCGATCCTGGGTAAGCACAGATCCCGTATGCTGTTGTGCCTGTGCATAGGCTGCACGGGGACAGTGAAGAGCAGCACGAGCTTTCAGGGCTGGCACCTTCCTTGTGGGACAAGGAGCCGGACGTTTGCCTTTTCAGAAAAATGTTATGCCGAGAACGGACACCGAGAGGTGTACCGATCCTGGGCAAGCACAGATCCCCAATGCTGTTGTGCCTGTGCATAGGCTGCACGGGGACAGTGAAGAGCAGCACGAGCTTTCAGGGCTGGCACCTTCCTTGTGGGACAAGGAGCCGGACATTTGCCTTTTCAGAAAAATGTTATGCCGAGAACGGACACCAAGAGGTGTACCGATCCTGGGTAAGCACAGATCCCGTATGCTGTTGTGCCTGTGCATAGGCTGCACGGGGACAGTGAAGAGGAGCACGAGCTTTCAGGGCTGGCACCTTCCTTGTGGGACAAGGAGCCGGACGTTTGCCTTTTCAGAAAAATGCTATGCCGAGAACGGACACCGTGAGGTGTACGGTTCCTGGGCAGGCACAGATCCCGTATGCTGTTGTGCCTGTGCATAGGCTGCACGGGGACAGTGAAGAGCAGCAAGAGCTTTCAGGGCTGGCACCTTCCTTGTGGGACAAGGAGCCGGACGTTTGCCTTTTCGGAAAGAGGCTCTGCTGACAACGAACACCGAGAGGTGTACCGATCCTGGGCAAGCACAGATCCCGTATGCTGTTGTGCCTGTGCATAGGCTGCACGGGGACAGTGAAGAGCAGCACGAGCTTTCAGGGCTGGCACCTTCCTTGTGGGAAAAGGAGCCGGACGTTTGCCTTTTCGGAAAAATGCTATGCCGAGAACAGACACCGTGAGGTGTACCGTTCCTGGGCAGGCACAGATCCCCAGTGCTGTTGTGCCTGTGCATAGGCTGCACGGGGACAGTGAAGAGCAGCAAGAGCTTTCAGGGCTGGCACCTTCTTTGTGGCACAAGGAGCCGGACGTTTGCCTTTTCGGAAAGAGGCTCTGCTGACAACGAACACCGAGAGGTGTACCGATCCTGGGCAAGCACAGATCCCCAATGCTGTTGTGCCTGTGCATAGGCTGCACGGGGACAGTGAAGAGCAGCACGAGCTTTCAGGGCTGGCACCTTCCTTGTGGGACAAGGAGCCGGACGTTTGCCTTTTCAGAAAAATGCTATGCCGAGAACGGACACCGAGAGGTGTACCGATCCTGGGCAAGCACAGATCCCGTATGCTGTTGTGCCTGTGCATAGGCTGCACGGGGACAGTGAAGAGCAGCACGAGCTTTCAGGGCTGGCACCTTCCTTGTGGCACAAGGAGCCGGACGTTTGCCTTTTCGGAAGAGCCTCTGCCGAGAACGAACACCGAGAGGTGTACCGATCCTGGGCAAGCACAGATCCCGTATGCTGTTGTGCCTGTGCATAGGCTGCACGGGGACAGTGAAGAGCAGCACGAGCTTTCAGGGCTGGCACCTTCCTTGTGGCACAAGGAGCCGGACGTTTGCATTTTCAGAAAAATGCTATACCGAGAACGGACACCGAGAGGTGTACCGATCCTGGGCAAGCACAGATCCCCAATGCTGTTGTGCCTGTGCATAGGCTGCACGGGGACAGTGAAGAGCAGCACGAGCTTTCAGGGCTGGCACCTTCCTTGTGGGACAAGGAGCCGGACATTTGCCTTTTCAGTAAAATGTTATGCCGAGAACGGACACCGAGAGGTGTACCGATCCTGGGTAAGCACAGATCCCGTATGCTGTTGTGCCTGTGCATAGGCTGCACGGGGACAGTGAAGAGGAGCACGAGCTTTCAGGGCTGGCACCTTCCTTGTGGCACAAGGAGCCGGACGTTTGCCTTTTCGGAATAGCCTCTGCCGAGAACGAACATCGTGAAGTATTACCGTTCCTGGGCAAGCACAGATCCCGTATGCTGTTGTGCCTGTGCATAGGCTGCACGGGGACAGTGAAGAGCAGCAAGAGCTTTCAGGGCTGGCACCTTCTTTGTGGCACAAGGAGCCGGACGTTTGCCTTTTCAGAAAAATGCTATGACGAGAACGGACACCGTGAGGTGTACCGATCCTGGGCAAGCACAGATCCCGTATGCTGTTGTGCCTGTGCATAGGCTGCACGGGGACAGTGAAGAGCAGCACGAGCTTTCAGGGCTGGCACCTTCCTTGTGGCACAAGGAGGGGGACGTTTGCCTTTTCGGAAGAGCCTCTGCCGAGAACGAACACCGTGAGGTGTACCGATCCTGGACAAGCACAGATCCCCAATGCTGTTGTGCCTGTGCATAGGCTGCACGGGGACAGTGAAGAGCAGCACGAGCTTTCAGGGCTGGCACCTTCCTTGTGGCACAAGGAGCCGGACGTTTGCCTTTTCGGAATAGCCTCTGCCGAGAACGAACATCGTGAAGTGTACCGTTCCTGGGCAAGCACAGATCCCCAGTGCTGTTGTGCCTGTGCATAGGCTGCACGGGGACAGTGAAGAGCAGCACGAGCTTTCAGGGCTGGCACCTTCCTTGTGGCACAAGGAGCCGGACGTTTGCCTTTTCGGAAGAGCCTCTGCCGAGAACGAACACCGTGAGGTGTACCGATCCTGGGCAAGCACAGATCCCGTATGCTGTTGTGCCTGTGCATAGGCTGCACGGGGACAGTGAAGAGCAGCACGAGCTTTCAGGGATGGCACCTTCCTTGTGGGACAAGGAGCCGGACGTTTGCCTTTTCAGAAAAATGCTATGCCGAGAACGGACACCGTGAGGTGTACCGTTCCTGGGCAGGCACAGATCCCGTATGCTGTTGTGCCTGTGCATAGGCTGCACGGGGACAGTGAAGAGCAGCACGAGCTTTCAGGGCTGGCACCTTCCTTGTTGCACAAGGAGCCGGACGTTTACCTTTCCGGAAAGAGTCTCTGCTGACAACGAACACCGAGAGGTGTACCGATCCTGGGCAAGCACAGATCCCGTATGCTGTTGTGCCTGTGCATAGGCTGCACGGAGACAGTGAAGAGCAGCACGAGCTTTCAGGGCTGGCACCTTCCTTGTGGGACAAGGAGCCGGACGTTTG
The DNA here is from genome assembly GCF_964188355.1 of Buteo buteo. Classification (NCBI taxonomy): domain Eukaryota; kingdom Metazoa; phylum Chordata; class Aves; order Accipitriformes; family Accipitridae; genus Buteo; species Buteo buteo. The sequence goes on from NW_027439214.1 coordinate 330,197, forward strand.
CCTTTTCGGAATAGCCTCTGCCGAGAACGAACATCGTGAAGTGTACCGTTCCTGCGCAAGCACAGATCCCGTATGCTGTTGTGCCTGTGCATAGGCTGCACGGGGACAGTGAAGAGCAGCACGAGCTTTCAGGGCTGGCACCTTCCTTGTGGGACAAGGAGCCGGACGTTTGCCTTTTCAGAAAAATGCTATACCGAGAACGGACACCGAGAGGTGTACCGATCCTGGGCAAGCACAGATCCCGTATGCTGTTGTGCCTGTGCATAGGCTGCACGGGGACAGTGAAGAGCAGCACGAGCTTTCAGGGCTGGCACCTTCCTTGTGGGACAAGGAGCCGGACATTTGCCTTTTCAGAAAAATGTTATGCCGAGAACGGACACCGAGAGGTGTACCGATCCTGGGTAAGCACAGATCCCCTATGCTGTTGTGCCTGTGCATAGGCTGCACGGGGACAGTGAAGAGGAGCACGAGCTTTCAGGGCTGGCACCTTCCTTGTGGGACAAGGAGCCGGACGTTTGCCTTTTCGGAAAGAGGCTCTGCTGACAATGAACACCGAGAGGTGTACCGATCCTGGGCAAGCACAGATCCCGTATGCTGTTGTGCCTGTGCATAGGCTGCACGGGGACAGTGAAGAGCAGCACGAGCTTTCAGGGCTGGCACCTTCCTTGTGGGACAAGGAGCCGGACGTTTGCCTTTTCAGAAAAATGCTATGCCGAGAACGGACACCGAGAGGTGTACCGATCCTGGGCAAGCACAGATCCCGTATGCTGTTGTGCCTGTGCATAGGCTGCACGGGGACAGTGAAGAGCAGCACGAGCTTTCAGGGCTGGCACCTTCCTTGTGGCACAAGGAGCCGGACGTTTGCCTTTTCGGAATAGCCTCTGCCGAGAACGAACATCTTGAAGTGTACCGTTCCTGGGCAAGCACAGATCCCCAGTGCTGTTGTGCCTGTGCATAGGCTGCACGGGGACAGTGAAGAGCAGCACGAGCTTTCAGGGCTGGCACCTTCCTTGTGGGACAAGGAGCCGGACGTTTGCCTTTTCGGAAAAATGCTATGCCGAGAACAGACACCGTGAGGTGTACCGTTCCTGGGCAGGCACAGATCCCCAGTGCTGTTGTGCCTGTGCATAGGCTGCACGGGGACAGTGAAGAGCAGCACGAGCTTTCAGGGCTGGCACCTTCTTTGTGGCACAAGGAGCCGGACGTTTGCCTTTTCGGAAAGAGGCTCTGCTGACAACGAACACCGAGAGGTGTACCGATCCTGGGCAAGCACAGATCCCCAATGCTGTTGTGCCTGTGCATAGGCTGCACGGGGACAGTGAAGAGCAGCACGAGCTTTCAGGGCTGGCACCTTCCTTGTGGCACAAGGAGCCGGACGTTTGCCTTTTCAGAAAAATGCTATGCCGAGAACGGACACCGTGAGGTGTACCGATCCTGGCCAAGCACAGATCCCCAATGCTGTTGTGCCTGTGCATAGGCTGCACGGGGACAGTGAAGAGCAGCAAGAGCTTTCAGGGCTGGCACCTTCATTGTGGCACAAGGAGCCGGACGTTTACCTTTCCGGAAAGAGTCTCTGCTGACAACGAACACCGAGAGGTGTACCGATCCTGGGCAAGCACAGATCCCGTATGCTGTTGTGCCTGTGCATAGGCTGCACGGAGACAGTGAAGAGCAGCACGAGCTTTCAGGGCTGGCACCTTCCTTGTGGGACAAGGAGCCGGACGTTTGCCTTTTCGGAATAGCCTCTGCCGAGAACGAACATCGTGAAGTGTACCGTTCCTGCGCAAGCACAGATCCCGTATGCTGTTGTGCCTGTGCATAGGCTGCACGGGGACAGTGAAGAGCAGCACGAGCTTTCAGGGCTGGCACCTTCCTTGTGGGACAAGGAGCCGGACGTTTGCCTTTTCAGAAAAATGCTATACCGAGAACGGACACCGAGAGGTGTACCGATCCTGGGCAAGCACAGATCCCGTATGCTGTTGTGCCTGTGCATAGGCTGCACGGGGACAGTGAAGAGCAGCACGAGCTTTCAGGGCTGGCACCTTCCTTGTGGGACAAGGAGCCGGACATTTGCCTTTTCAGAAAAATGTTATGCCGAGAACGGACACCGAGAGGTGTACCGATCCTGGGTAAGCACAGATCCCCTATGCTGTTGTGCCTGTGCATAGGCTGCACGGGGACAGTGAAGAGGAGCACGAGCTTTCAGGGCTGGCACCTTCCTTGTGGGACAAGGAGCCGGACGTTTGCCTTTTCGGAAAGAGGCTCTGCTGACAATGAACACCGAGAGGTGTACCGATCCTGGGCAAGCACAGATCCCGTATGCTGTTGTGCCTGTGCATAGGCTGCACGGGGACAGTGAAGAGCAGCACGAGCTTTCAGGGCTGGCACCTTCCTTGTGGGACAAGGAGCCGGACGTTTGCCTTTTCAGAAAAATGCTATGCCGAGAACGGACACCGAGAGGTGTACCGATCCTGGGCAAGCACAGATCCCGTATGCTGTTGTGCCTGTGCATAGGCTGCACGGGGACAGTGAAGAGCAGCACGAGCTTTCAGGGCTGGCACCTTCCTTGTGGCACAAGGAGCCGGACGTTTGCCTTTTCGGAATAGCCTCTGCCGAGAACGAACATCTTGAAGTGTACCGTTCCTGGGCAAGCACAGATCCCCAGTGCTGTTGTGCCTGTGCATAGGCTGCACGGGGACAGTGAAGAGCAGCACGAGCTTTCAGGGCTGGCACCTTCCTTGTGGGACAAGGAGCCGGACGTTTGCCTTTTCGGAAAAATGCTATGCCGAGAACAGACACCGTGAGGTGTACCGTTCCTGGGCAGGCACAGATCCCCAGTGCTGTTGTGCCTGTGCATAGGCTGCACGGGGACAGTGAAGAGCAGCACGAGCTTTCAGGGCTGGCACCTTCTTTGTGGCACAAGGAGCCGGACGTTTGCCTTTTCGGAAAGAGGCTCTGCTGACAACGAACACCGAGAGGTGTACCGATCCTGGGCAAGCACAGATCCCCAATGCTGTTGTGCCTGTGCATAGGCTGCACGGGGACAGTGAAGAGCAGCACGAGCTTTCAGGGCTGGCACCTTCCTTGTGGCACAAGGAGCCGGACGTTTGCCTTTTCAGAAAAATGCTATGCCGAGAACGGACACCGTGAGGTGTACCGATCCTGGCCAAGCACAGATCCCCAATGCTGTTGTGCCTGTGCATAGGCTGCACGGGGACAGTGAAGAGCAGCAAGAGCTTTCAGGGCTGGCACCTTCATTGTGGCACAAGGAGCCGGACGTTTGCCTTTTCGGAAAAATGCTATACCGAGAACGGACACCGAGAGGTGTACCGATCCTGGGCAAGCACAGATCCCGTATGCTGTTGTGCCTGTGCATAGGCTGCACGGAGACAGTGAAGAGCAGCACGAGCTTTCAGGGCTGGCACCTTCCTTGTGGGACAAGGAGCCGGACGTTTGCCTTTTCGGAATAGCCTCTGCCGAGAACGCACATCGTGAAGTGTACCGTTCCTGCGCAAGCACAGATCCCGTATGCTGTTGTGCCTGTGCATAGGCTGCACGGGGACAGTGAAGAGCAGCACGAGCTTTCAGGGCTGGCACCTTCCTTGTGGGACAAGGAGCCGGACATTTGCCTTTTCAGAAAAATGTTATGCCGAGAACGGACACCGAGAGGTGTACCGATCCTGGGTAAGCACAGATCCCGTATGCTGTTGTGCCTGTGCATAGGCTGCACGGGGACAGTGAAGAGCAGCACGAGCTTTCAGGGCTGGCACCTTCCTTGTGGGACAAGGAGCCGGACGTTTGCCTTTTCAGAAAAATGTTATGCCGAGAACGGACACCGAGAGGTGTACCGATCCTGGGCAAGCACAGATCCCCAATGCTGTTGTGCCTGTGCATAGGCTGCACGGGGACAGTGAAGAGCAGCACGAGCTTTCAGGGATGGCACCTTCCTTGTGGGACAAGGAGCCGGACGTTTGCCTTTTCAGAAAAATGCTATGCCGAGAACGGACACCGTGAGGTGTACCGTTCCTGGGCAGGCACAGATCCCGTATGCTGTTGTGCCTGTGCATAGGCTGCACGGGGACAGTGAAGAGCAGCACGAGCTTTCAGGGCTGGCACCTTCCTTGTTGCACAAGGAGCCGGACGTTTACCTTTCCGGAAAGAGTCTCTGCTGACAACGAACACCGAGAGGTGTACCGATCCTGGGCAAGCACAGATCCCGTATGCTGTTGTGCCTGTGCATAGGCTGCACGGAGACAGTGAAGAGCAGCACGAGCTTTCAGGGCTGGCACCTTCCTTGTGGGACAAGGAGCCGGACGTTTGCCTTTTCGGAATAGCCTCTGCCGAGAACGAACATCGTGAAGTGTACCGTTCCTGCGCAAGCACAGATCCCGTATGCTGTTGTGCCTGTGCATAGGCTGCACGGGGACAGTGAAGAGCAGCACGAGCTTTCAGGGCTGGCACCTTCCTTGTGGGACAAGGAGCCGGACGTTTGCCTTTTCAGAAAAATGCTATACCGAGAACGGACACCGAGAGGTGTACCGATCCTGGGCAAGCACAGATCCCGTATGCTGTTGTGCCTGTGCATAGGCTGCACGGGGACAGTGAAGAGCAGCACGAGCTTTCAGGGCTGGCACCTTCCTTGTGGGACAAGGAGCCGGACATTTGCCTTTTCAGAAAAATGTTATGCCGAGAACGGACACCGAGAGGTGTACCGATCCTGGGTAAGCACAGATCCCCTATGCTGTTGTGCCTGTGCATAGGCTGCACGGGGACAGTGAAGAGGAGCACGAGCTTTCAGGGCTGGCACCTTCCTTGTGGGACAAGGAGCCGGACGTTTGCCTTTTCGGAAAGAGGCTCTGCTGACAATGAACACCGAGAGGTGTACCGATCCTGGGCAAGCACAGATCCCGTATGCTGTTGTGCCTGTGCATAGGCTGCACGGGGACAGTGAAGAGCAGCACGAGCTTTCAGGGATGGCACCTTCCTTGTGGGACAAGGAGCCGGACGTTTGCCTTTTCAGAAAAATGCTATGCCGAGAACGGACACCGAGAGGTGTACCGATCCTGGGCAAGCACAGATCCCGTATGCTGTTGTGCCTGTGCATAGGCTGCACGGGGACAGTGAAGAGCAGCACGAGCTTTCAGGGCTGGCACCTTCCTTGTGGCACAAGGAGCCGGACGTTTGCCTTTTCGGAATAGCCTCTGCCGAGAACGAACATCTTGAAGTGTACCGTTCCTGGGCAAGCACAGATCCCCAGTGCTGTTGTGCCTGTGCATAGGCTGCACGGGGACAGTGAAGAGCAGCACGAGCTTTCAGGGCTGGCACCTTCCTTGTGGGACAAGGAGCCGGACGTTTGCCTTTTCGGAAAAATGCTATGCCGAGAACAGACACCGTGAGGTGTACCGTTCCTGGGCAGGCACAGATCCCCAGTGCTGTTGTGCCTGTGCATAGGCTGCACGGGGACAGTGAAGAGCAGCACGAGCTTTCAGGGCTGGCACCTTCTTTGTGGCACAAGGAGCCGGACGTTTGCCTTTTCGGAAAGAGGCTCTGCTGACAACGAACACCGAGAGGTGTACCGATCCTGGGCAAGCACAGATCCCCAATGCTGTTGTGCCTGTGCATAGGCTGCACGGGGACAGTGAAGAGCAGCACGAGCTTTCAGGGCTGGCACCTTCCTTGTGGCACAAGGAGCCGGACGTTTGCCTTTTCAGAAAAATGCTATGCCGAGAACGGACACCGTGAGGTGTACCGATCCTGGCCAAGCACAGATCCCCAATGCTGTTGTGCCTGTGCATAGGCTGCACGGGGACAGTGAAGAGCAGCAAGAGCTTTCAGGGCTGGCACCTTCATTGTGGCACAAGGAGCCGGACGTTTGCCTTTTCGGAAAAATGCTATACCGAGAACGGACACCGAGAGGTGTACCGATCCTGGGCAAGCACAGATCCCGTATGCTGTTGTGCCTGTGCATAGGCTGCACGGAGACAGTGAAGAGCAGCACGAGCTTTCAGGGCTGGCACCTTCCTTGTGGGACAAGGAGCCGGACATTTGCCTTTTCAGAAAAATGTTATGCCGAGAACGGACACCGAGAGGTGTACCGATCCTGGGTAAGCACAGATCCCGTATGCTGTTGTGCCTGTGCATAGGCTGCACGGGGACAGTGAAGAGCAGCACGAGCTTTCAGGGCTGGCACCTTCCTTGTGGGACAAGGAGCCGGACGTTTGCCTTTTCAGAAAAATGTTATGCCGAGAACGGACACCGAGAGGTGTACCGATCCTGGGCAAGCACAGATCCCCAATGCTGTTGTGCCTGTGCATAGGCTGCACGGGGACAGTGAAGAGCAGCACGAGCTTTCAGGGCTGGCACCTTCCTTGTGGGACAAGGAGCCGGACATTTGCCTTTTCAGAAAAATGTTATGCCGAGAACGGACACCGAGAGGTGTACCGATCCTGGGCAAGCACAGATCCCGTATGCTGTTGTGCCTGTGCATAGGCTGCACGGGGACAGTGAAGAGGAGCACGAGCTTTCAGGGCTGGCACCTTCCTTGTGGGACAAGGAGCCGGACGTTTGCCTTTTCAGAAAAATGCTATGCCGAGAACGGACACCGTGAGGTGTACGGTTCCTGGGCAGGCACAGATCCCGTATGCTGTTGTGCCTGTGCATAGGCTGCACGGGGACAGTGAAGAGCAGCAAGAGCTTTCAGGGCTGGCACCTTCCTTGTGGGACAAGGAGCCGGACGTTTGCCTTTTCGGAAAGAGGCTCTGCTGACAACGAACACCGAGAGGTGTACCGATCCTGGGCAAGCACAGATCCCGTATGCTGTTGTGCCTGTGCATAGGCTGCACGGGGACAGTGAAGAGCAGCACGAGCTTTCAGGGCTGGCACCTTCCTTGTGGCACAAGGAGCCGGACGTTTGCCTTTTCAGAAAAATGCTATGCCGAGAACGGACACCGAGAGGTGTACCGATCCTGGGCAAGCACAGATCCCGTATGCTGTTGTGCCTGTGCATAGGCTGCACGGGGACAGTGAAGAGCAGCACGAGCTTTCAGGGCTGGCACCTTCCTTGTGGGAAAAGGAGCCGGACGTTTGCCTTTTCGGAAAAATGCTATGCCGAGAACAGACACCGTGAGGTGTACCGTTCCTGGGCAGGCACAGATCCCCAGTGCTGTTGTGCCTGTGCATAGGCTGCACGGGGACAGTGAAGAGCAGCAAGAGCTTTCAGGGCTGGCACCTTCTTTGTGGCACAAGGAGCCGGACGTTTGCCTTTTCGGAAAGAGGCTCTGCTAACAACGAACACCGAGAGGTGTACCGATCCTGGGCAAGCACAGATCCCCAATGCTGTTGTGCCTGTGCATAGGCTGCACGGGGACAGTGAAGAGCAGCACGAGCTTTCAGGGCTGGCACCTTCCTTGTGGGACAAGGAGCCGGACGTTTGCCTTTTCAGAAAAATGCTATGCCGAGAACGGACACCGAGAGGTGTACCGATCCTGGGCAAGCACAGATCCCGTATGCTGTTGTGCCTGTGCATAGGCTGCACGGGGACAGTGAAGAGCAGCACGAGCTTTCAGGGCTGGCACCTTCCTTGTGGCACAAGGAGCCGGACGTTTGCCTTTTCGGAAGAGCCTCTGCCGAGAACGAACATCGTGAAGTATTACCGTTCCTGGGCAAGCACAGATCCCGTATGCTGTTGTGCCTGTGCATAGGCTGCACGGAGACAGTGAAGAGCAGCAAGAGCTTTCAGGGCTGGCACCTTCTTTGTGGCACAAGGAGCTGGACGTTTGCCTTTTCAGAAAATTGCTATGACGAGAACGGACACCGTGAGGTGTACCGATCCTGGGCAAGCACAGATCCCGTATGCTGTTGTGCCTGTGCATAGGCTGCACGGGGACAGTGAAGAGCAGCACGAGCTTTCAGGGCTGGCACCTTCCTTGTGGGACAAGGAGCCGGACGTTTGCCTTTTCGGAAAAATGCTATGCCGAGAACGGACACCGTGAGGTGTACCGTTCCTGGGCAGGCACAGATCCCGTATGCTGTTGTGCCTGTGCATAGGCTGCACGGGGACAGTGAAGAGCAGCACGAGCTTTCAGGGCTGGCACCTTCTTTGTGGCACAAGGAGCCGGACGTTTGCCTTTTCGGAAAGAGGCTCTGCTGACAACGAACACCGAGAGGTGTACCGATCCTGGGCAAGCACAGATCCCCAATGCTGTTGTGCCTGTGCATAGGCTGCACGGGGACAGTGAAGAGCAGCACGAGCTTTCAGGGCTGGCACCTTCCTTGTGGCACAAGGAGCCGGACGTTTGCCTTTTCGGAATAGCCTCTGCCGAGAACGAACATCTTGAAGTGTACCGTTCCTGGGCAAGCACAGATCCCCAGTGCTGTTGTGCCTGTGCATAGGCTGCACGGGGACAGTGAAGAGCAGCACGAGCTTTCAGGGCTGGCACCTTCCTTGTGGGACAAGGAGCCGGACGTTTGCCTTTTCGGAAAAATGCTATGCCGAGAACAGACACCGTGAGGTGTACCGTTCCTGGGCAGGCACAGATCCCCAGTGCTGTTGTGCCTGTGCATAGGCTGCACGGGGACAGTGAAGAGCAGCACGAGCTTTCAGGGCTGGCACCTTCTTTGTGGCACAAGGAGCCGGACGTTTGCCTTTTCGGAAAGAGGCTCTGCTGACAACGAACACCGAGAGGTGTACCGATCCTGGGCAAGCACAGATCCCCAATGCTGTTGTGCCTGTGCATAGGCTGCACGGGGACAGTGAAGAGCAGCACGAGCTTTCAGGGCTGGCACCTTCCTTGTGGCACAAGGAGCCGGACGTTTGCCTTTTCAGAAAAATGCTATGCCGAGAACGGACACCGTGAGGTGTACCGATCCTGGCCAAGCACAGATCCCCAATGCTGTTGTGCCTGTGCATAGGCTGCACGGGGACAGTGAAGAGCAGCAAGAGCTTTCAGGGCTGGCACCTTCATTGTGGCACAAGGAGCCGGACGTTTGCCTTTTCGGAAAAATGCTATACCGAGAACGGACACCGAGAGGTGTACCGATCCTGGGCAAGCACAGATCCCGTATGCTGTTGTGCCTGTGCATAGGCTGCACGGAGACAGTGAAGAGCAGCACGAGCTTTCAGGGCTGGCACCTTCCTTGTGGGACAAGGAGCCGGACGTTTGCCTTTTCGGAATAGCCTCTGCCGAGAACGCACATCGTGAAGTGTACCGTTCCTGCGCAAGCACAGATCCCGTATGCTGTTGTGCCTGTGCATAGGCTGCACGGGGACAGTGAAGAGCAGCACGAGCTTTCAGGGCTGGCACCTTCCTTGTGGGACAAGGAGCCGGACATTTGCCTTTTCAGAAAAATGTTATGCCGAGAACGGACACCGAGAGGTGTACCGATCCTGGGTAAGCACAGATCCCGTATGCTGTTGTGCCTGTGCATAGGCTGCACGGGGACAGTGAAGAGCAGCACGAGCTTTCAGGGCTGGCACCTTCCTTGTGGGACAAGGAGCCGGACGTTTGCCTTTTCAGAAAAATGTTATGCCGAGAACGGACACCGAGAGGTGTACCGATCCTGGGCAAGCACAGATCCCCAATGCTGTTGTGCCTGTGCATAGGCTGCACGGGGACAGTGAAGAGCAGCACGAGCTTTCAGGGCTGGCACCTTCCTTGTGGGACAAGGAGCCGGACATTTGCCTTTTCAGAAAAATGTTATGCCGAGAACGGACACCGAGAGGTGTACCGATCCTGGGCAAGCACAGATCCCGTATGCTGTTGTGCCTGTGCATAGGCTGCACGGGGACAGTGAAGAGGAGCACGAGCTTTCAGGGCTGGCACCTTCCTTGTGGGACAAGGAGCCGGACGTTTGCCTTTTCAGAAAAATGCTATGCCGAGAACGGACACCGTGAGGTGTACGGTTCCTGGGCAGGCACAGATCCCGTATGCTGTTGTGCCTGTGCATAGGCTGCACGGGGACAGTGAAGAGCAGCAAGAGCTTTCAGGGCTGGCACCTTCCTTGTGGGACAAGGAGCCGGACGTTTGCCTTTTCGGAAAGAGGCTCTGCTGACAACGAACACCGAGAGGTGTACCGATCCTGGGCAAGCACAGATCCCGTATGCTGTTGTGCCTGTGCATAGGCTGCACGGGGACAGTGAAGAGCAGCACGAGCTTTCAGGGCTGGCACCTTCCTTGTGGCACAAGGAGCCGGACGTTTGCCTTTTCAGAAAAATGCTATGCCGAGAACGGACACCGAGAGGTGTACCGATCCTGGGCAAGCACAGATCCCGTATGCTGTTGTGCCTGTGCATAGGCTGCACGGGGACAGTGAAGAGCAGCACGAGCTTTCAGGGCTGGCACCTTCCTTGTGGGAAAAGGAGCCGGACGTTTGCCTTTTCGGAAAAATGCTATGCCGAGAACAGACACCGTGAGGTGTACCGTTCCTGGGCAGGCACAGATCCCCAGTGCTGTTGTGCCTGTGCATAGGCTGCACGGGGACAGTGAAGAGCAGCAAGAGCTTTCAGGGCTGGCACCTTCTTTGTGGCACAAGGAGCCGGACGTTTGCCTTTTCGGAAAGAGGCTCTGCTGACAACGAACACCGAGAGGTGTACCGATCCTGGGCAAGCACAGATCCCCAATGCTGTTGTGCCTGTGCATAGGCTGCACGGGGACAGTGAAGAGCAGCACGAGCTTTCAGGGCTGGCACCTTCCTTGTGGGACAAGGAGCCGGACGTTTGCCTTTTCAGAAAAATGCTATGCCGAGAACGGACACCGAGAGGTGTACCGATCCTGGGCAAGCACAGATCCCGTATGCTGTTGTGCCTGTGCATAGGCTGCACGGGGACAGTGAAGAGCAGCACGAGCTTTCAGGGCTGGCACCTTCCTTGTGGCACAAGGAGCCGGACGTTTGCCTTTTCGGAAGAGCCTCTGCCGAGAACGAACATCGTGAAGTATTACCGTTCCTGGGCAAGCACAGATCCCGTATGCTGTTGTGCCTGTGCATAGGCTGCACGGGGACAGTGAAGAGCAGCAAGAGCTTTCAGGGCTGGCACCTTCTTTGTGGCACAAGGAGCTGGACGTTTGCCTTTTCAGAAAATTGCTATGACGAGAACGGACACCGTGAGGTGTACCGATCCTGGGCAAGCACAGATCCCGTATGCTGTTGTGCCTGTGCATAGGCTGCACGGGGACAGTGAAGAGCAGCACGAGCTTTCAGGGCTGGCACCTTCCTTGTGGGACAAGGAGCCGGACGTTTGCCTTTTCGGAAAAATGCTATGCCGAGAACGGACACCGTGAGGTGTACCGTTCCTGGGCAGGCACAGATCCCGTATGCTGTTGTGCCTGTGCATAGGCTGCACGGGGACAGTGAAGAGCAGCACGAGCTTTCAGGGCTGGCACCTTCCTTGTTGCACAAGGAGCCGGACGTTTACCTTTCCGGAAAGAGTCTCTGCTGACAACGAACACCGAGAGGTGTACCGATCCTGGGCAAGCACAGATCCCGTATGCTGTTGTGCCTGTGCATAGGCTGCACGGAGACAGTGAAGAGCAGCACGAGCTTTCAGGGCTGGCACCTTCCTTGTGGGACAAGGAGCCGGACGTTTGCCTTTTCGGAAAAATGCTATGCCGAGAACAGACACCGTGAGGTGTACCGTTCCTGGGCAAGCACAGATCCCGTATGCTGTTGTGCCTGTGCATAGGCTGCACGGGGACAGTGAAGAGCAGCACGAGCTTTCAGGGCTGGCACCTTCATTGTGGCACAAGGAGCCGGACCTTTGCCTTTTCGGAATAGCCTCTGCCGAGAACGAACATCGTGAAGTGTACCGTTCCTGGGCAAGCACAAATCCCCAGTGCTGTTGTGCCTGTGCATAGGCTGCACGGGGACAGTGAAGAGCAGCAAGAGCTTTCAGGGCTGGCACCTTCCTTGTGGCACAAGGAGCCGGACGTTTGCCTTTTCGGAAAAATGCTATACCGAGAACGGACACCGAGAGGTGTACCGATCCTGGGCAAGCACAGATCCCCAATGCTGTTGTGCCTGTGCATAGGCTGCACGGGGACAGTGAAGAGCAGCACGAGCTTTCAGGGCTGGCACCTTCCTTGTGGCACAAGGAGCCGGACGTTTGCCTTTTCGGAAGAGCCTCTGCCGAGAACGAACACCGTGAGGTGTACCGATCCTGCGCAAGCACAGATCCCCAATGCTGTTGTGCCTGTGCATAGGCTGCACGGGGACAGTGAAGAGCAGCACGAGCTTTCAGGGCTGGCACCTTCCTTGTGGGACAAGGAGCCGGACGTTTGCCTTTTCAGAAAAATGCTATGCCGAGAACGGACACCGTGAGGTGTACCGTTCCTGGGCAGGCACAGATCCCGTATGCTGTTGTGCCTGTGCATAGGCTGCACGGGGACAGTGAAGAGGAGCACGAGCTTTCAGGGCTGGCACCTTCCTTGTGGCACAAGGAGCCGGACGTTTGCCTTTTCGGAAAAATGCTATACCGAGAACGGACACCGAGAGGTGTACCGATCCTGGGCAAGCACAGATCCCCAATGCTGTTGTGCCTGTGCATAGGCTGCACGGGGACAGTGAAGAGCAGCACGAGCTTTCAGGGCTGGCACCTTCCTTGTGGCACAAGGAGCCGGACGTTTACCTTTTCGGAAAGAGGCTCTGATGACAACGAACACCGAGAGGTGTACCGATCCTGGGCAAGCACAGATCCCGTATGCTGTTGTGCCTGTGCATAGGCTGCACGGGGACAGTGAAGAGCAGCACGAGCTTTCAGGGCTGGCACCTTCCTTGTGGCACAAGGAGCCGGACGTTTGCCTTTTCGGAATAGCCTCTGCCGAGAACGAACATCGTGAAGTGTACCGTTCCTGGGCAAGCACAGATCCCGTATGCTGTTGTGCCTGTGCATAGGCTGCATGGGGACAGTGAAGAGCAGCACGAGCTTTCAGGGCTGGCACCTTCCTTGTGGGACAAGGAGCCGGACGTTTGCCTTTTCGGAAGAGCCTCTGCCGAGAACGAACACCGAGAGGTGTACCGATCCTGGGCAAGCACAGATCCCCAATGCTGTTGTGCCTGTGCATAGGCTGCACGGGGACAGTGAAGAGCAGCACGAGCTTTCAGGGCTGGCACCTTCCTTGTGGCACAAGGAGCCGGACGTTTGCATTTTCAGAAAAATGCTATACCGAGAACGGACACCGAGAGGTGTACCGATCCTGGGCAAGCACAGATCCCGTATGCTGTTGTGCCTGTGCATAGGCTGCACGGGGACAGTGAAGAGCAGCACGAGCTTTCAGGGCTGGCACCTTCCTTGTGGGACAAGGAGCCGGACATTTGCCTTTTCAGTAAAATGTTATGCCGAGAACGGACACCGAGAGGTGTACCGATCCTGGGTAAGCACAGATCCCGTATGCTGTTGTGCCTGTGCATAGGCTGCACGGGGACAGTGAAGAGGAGCACGAGCTTTCAGGGCTGGCACCTTCCTTGTGGGACAAGGAGCCGGACGTTTGCCTTTTCAGAAAAATGTTATGCCGAGAACGGACACCGAGAGGTGTACCGATCCTGGGCAAGCACAGATCCCCAATGCTGTTGTGCCTGTGCATAGGCTGCACGGGGACAGTGAAGAGCAGCACGAGCTTTCAGGGCTGGCACCTTCCTTGTGGCACAAGGAGCCGGACGTTTGCCTTTTCGGAATAGCCTCTGCCGAGAACGAACATCGTGAAGTATTACCGTTCCTGGGCAAGCACAGATCCCGTATGCTGTTGTGCCTGTGCATAGGCTGCACGGGGACAGTGAAGAGCAGCAAGAGCTTTCAGGGCTGGCACCTTCTTTGTGGCACAAGGAGCCGGACGTTTGCCTTTTCAGAAAAATGCTATGACGAGAACGGACACCGTGAGGTGTACCGATCCTGGGCAAGCACAGATCCCGTATGCTGTTGTGCCTGTGCATAGGCTGCACGGGGACAGTGAAGAGCAGCACGAGCTTTCAGGGCTGGCACCTTCCTTGTGGCACAAGGAGGGGGACGTTTGCCTTTTCGGAAGAGCCTCTGCCGAGAACGAACACCGTGAGGTGTACCGATCCTGGGCAAGCACAGATCCCCAATGCTGTTGTGCCTGTGCATAGGCTGCACGGGGACAGTGAAGAGCAGCACGAGCTTTCAGGGCTGGCACCTTCCTTGTGGCACAAGGAGCCGGACGTTTGCCTTTTCGGAATAGCCTCTGCCGAGAACGAACATCGTGAAGTGTACCGTTCCTGGTCAAGCACAGATCCCCAGTGCTGTTGTGCCTGTGCATAGGCTGCACGGGGACAGTGAAGAGCAGCACGAGCTTTCAGGGCTGGCACCTTCCTTGTGGCACAAGGAGCCGGACGTTTGCCTTTTCGGAAGAGCCTCTGCCGAGAACGAACACCGTGAGGTGTACCGATCCTGGGCAAGCACAGATCCCCAATGCTGTTGTGCCTGTGCATAGGCTGCACGGGGACAGTGAAGAGCAGCACGAGCTTTCAGGGATGGCACCTTCCTTGTGGGACAAGGAGCCGGACGTTTGCCTTTTCAGAAAAATGCTATGCCGAGAACGGACACCGTGAGGTGTACCGTTCCTGGGCAGGCACAGATCCCGTATGCTGTTGTGCCTGTGCATAGGCTGCACGGGGACAGTGAAGAGCAGCAAGAGCTTTCAGGGCTGGCACCTTCATTGTGGCACAAGGAGCCGGACGTTTGCCTTTTCGGAAAAATGCTATACCGAGAACGGACACCGAGAGGTGTACCGATCCTGGGCAAGCACAGATCCCGTATGCTGTTGTGCCTGTCATAGGCTGCACGGGGACAGTGAAGAGCAGCACGAGCTTTCAGGGCTGGCACCTTCCTTGTTGCACAAGGAGCCGGACGTTTACCTTTCCGGAAAGAGTCTCTGCTGACAACGAACACCGAGAGGTGTACCGATCCTGGGCAAGCACAGATCCCGTATGCTGTTGTGCCTGTGCATAGGCTGCACGGAGACAGTGAAGAGCAGCACGAGCTTTCAGGGCTGGCACCTTCCTTGTGGGACAAGGAGCCGGACGTTTGCCTTTTCGGAATAGCCTCTGCCGAGAACGAACATCGTGAAGTGTACCGTTCCTGCGCAAGCACAGATCCCGTATGCTGTTGTGCCTGTGCATAGGCTGCACGGGGACAGTGAAGAGCAGCACGAGCTTTCAGGGCTGGCACCTTCCTTGTGGGACAAGGAGCCGGACGTTTGCCTTTTCAGAAAAATGCTATACCGAGAACGGACACCGAGAGGTGTACCGATCCTGGGCAAGCACAGATCCCGTATGCTGTTGTGCCTGTGCATAGGCTGCACGGGGACAGTGAAGAGCAGCACGAGCTTTCAGGGCTGGCACCTTCCTTGTGGGACAAGGAGCCGGACATTTGCCTTTTCAGAAAAATGTTATGCCGAGAACGGACACCGAGAGGTGTACCGATCCTGGGTAAGCACAGATCCCGTATGCTGTTGTGCCTGTGCATAGGCTGCACGGGGACAGTGAAGAGGAGCACGAGCTTTCAGGGCTGGCACCTTCCTTGTGGGACAAGGAGCCGGACGTTTGCCTTTTCGGAAAGAGGCTCTGCTGACAATGAACACCGAGAGGTGTACCGATCCTGGGCAAGCACAGATCCCGTATGCTGTTGTGCCTGTGCATAGGCTGCACGGGGACAGTGAAGAGCAGCACGAGCTTTCAGGGCTGGCACCTTCCTTGTGGGACAAGGAGCCGGACGTTTGCCTTTTCAGAAAAATGCTATGCCGAGAACGGACACCGAGAGGTGTACCGATCCTGGGCAAGCACAGATCCCGTATGCTGTTGTGCCTGTGCATAGGCTGCACGGGGACAGTGAAGAGCAGCACGAGCTTTCAGGGCTGGCACCTTCCTTGTGGCACAAGGAGCCGGACATTTGCCTTTTCGGAATAGCCTCTGCCGAGAACGAACATCTTGAAGTGTACCGTTCCTGGGCAAGCACAGATCCCCAGTGCTGTTGTGCCTGTGCATAGGCTGCACGGGGACAGTGAAGAGCAGCACGAGCTTTCAGGGCTGGCACCTTCCTTGTGGGACAAGGAGCCGGACGTTTGCCTTTTCGGAAAAATGCTATGCCGAGAACAGACACCGTGAGGTGTACCGTTCCTGGGCAGGCACAGATCCCCAGTGCTGTTGTGCCTGTGCATAGGCTGCACGGGGACAGTGAAGAGCAGCACGAGCTTTCAGGGCTGGCACCTTCTTTGTGGCACAAGGAGCCGGACGTTTGCCTTTTCGGAAAGAGGCTCTGCTGACAACGAACACCGAGAGGTGTACCGATCCTGGGCAAGCACAGATCCCCAATGCTGTTGTGCCTGTGCATAGGCTGCACGGGGACAGTGAAGAGCAGCACGAGCTTTCAGGGCTGGCACCTTCCTTGTGGCACAAGGAGCCGGACGTTTGCCTTTTCAGAAAAATGCTATGCCGAGAACGGACACCGAGAGGTGTACCGATCCTGGGCAAGCACAGATCCCGTATGCTGTTGTGCCTGTGCATAGGCTGCACGGGGACAGTGAAGAGCAGCACGAGCTTTCAGGGCTGGCACCTTCCTTGTGGCACAAGGAGCCGGACGTTTGCCTTTTCGGAAGAGCCTCTGCCGAGAACGAACATCGTGAAGTATTACCGTTCCTGGGCAAGCACAGATCCCGTATGCTGTTGTGCCTGTGCATAGGCTGCACGGGGACAGTGAAGAGCAGCAAGAGCTTTCAGGGCTGGCACCTTCTTTGTGGCACAAGGAGCCGGACGTTTGCCTTTTCAGAAAAATGCTATGACGAGAACGGACACCGTGAGGTGTACCGATCCTGGGCAAGCACAGATCCCGTATGCTGTTGTGCCTGTGCATAGGCTGCACGGGGACAGTGAAGAGCAGCACGAGCTTTCAGGGCTGGCACCTTCCTTGTGGGACAAGGAGCCGGACGTTTGCCTTTTCGGAAAAATGCTATGCCAAGAACGGACACCGTGAGGTGTACCGTTCCTGGGCAGGCACAGATCCCGTATGCTGTTGTGCCTGTGCATAGGCTGCACGGGGACAGTGAAGAGCAGCACGAGCTTTCAGGGCTGGCACCTTCCTTGTGGGACAAGGAGCCGGACATTTGCCTTTTCAGAAAAATGTTATGCCGAGAACGGACACCGAGAGGTGTACCGATCCTGGGTAAGCACAGATCCCATATGCTGTTGTGCCTGTGCATAGGCTGCACGGGGACAGTGAAGAGCAGCAAGAGGTTTCAGGGCTGGCACCTTCCTTGTGGGACAAGGAGCCGGACGTTTGCCTTTTCAGAAAAATGCTATGCCGAGAACGGACACCGAGAGGTGTACCGATCCTGGGCAAGCACAGATCCCGTATGCTGTTGTGCCTGTGCATAGGCTGCACGGGGACAGTGAAGAGCAGCACGAGCTTTCAGGGCTGGCACCTTCCTTGTGGCACAAGGAGCCGGACGTTTGCCTTTTCAGAAAAATGCTATGCCGAGAACGGACACCGAGAGGTGTACCGATCCTGGGCAGGCACAGATCCCCAGTGCTGTTGTGCCTGTGCATAGGCTGCACGGGGACAGTGAAGAGCAGCAAGAGCTTTCAGGGCTGGCACCTTCCTTGTGGGACAAGGAGCCGGACGTTTGCCTTTTCGGAAAGAGGCTCTGCTGACAACGAACACCGAGAGGTGTACCGATCCTGGGCAAGCACAGATCCCCAATGCTGTTGTGCCTGTGCATAGGCTGCACGGGGACAGTGAAGAGCAGCACGAGCTTTCAGGGCTGGCACCTTCCTTGTGGGACAAGGAGCCGGACGTTTGCCTTTTCAGAAAAATGCTATGCCGAGAACGGACACCGAGAGGTGTACCGTTCCTGGGCAAGCACAGATCCCCAGTGCTGTTGTGCCTGTGCATAGGCTGCACGGGGACAGTGAAGAGCAGCAAGAGCTTTCAGGGCTGGCACCTTCCTTGTGGG
This sequence comes from Buteo buteo, assembly GCF_964188355.1. Classification (NCBI taxonomy): domain Eukaryota; kingdom Metazoa; phylum Chordata; class Aves; order Accipitriformes; family Accipitridae; genus Buteo; species Buteo buteo. Next base: position 348,151 of record NW_027439214.1, read on the forward strand.
ACAAGGAGCCGGACGTTTGCCTTTTCAGAAAAATGCTATGCCGAGAACGGACACCGTGAGGTGTACCGTTCCTGGGCAGGCACAGATCCCGTATGCTGTTGTGCCTGTGCATAGGCTGCACGGGGACAGTGAAGAGCAGCAAGAGCTTTCAGGGCTGGCACCTTCCTTGTGGGACAAGGAGCCGGACGTTTGCCTTTTCGGAAGAGCCTCTGCCGAGAACGAACACCGTGAGGTGTACCGATCCTGCGCAAGCACAGATCCCGTATGCTGTTGTGCCTGTGCATAGGCTGCACGGGGACAGTGAAGAGCAGCACGAGCTTTCAGGGCTGGCACCTTCCTTGTGGGACAAGGAGGCGGACGTTTGCCTTTTCAGAAAAATGCTATGCCGAGAACGGACACCGTGAGGTGTACCGTTCCTGCGCAAGCACAGATCCCGTATGCTGTTGTGCCTGTGCATAGGCTGCACGGGGACAGTGAAGAGCAGCACGAGCTTTCAGGGCTGGCACCTTCCTTGTGGGACAAGGAGCCGGACGTTTGCCTTTTCAGAAAAATGCTATACCGAGAACGGACACCGAGAGGTGTACCGATCCTGGGCAAGCACAGATCCCCAATGCTGTTGTGCCTGTGCATAGGCTGCACGGGGACAGTGAAGAGCAGCACGAGCTTTCAGGGCTGGCACCTTCCTTGTGGGACAAGGAGCCGGACGTTTGCCTTTTCGGAAAGAGGCTCTGCTGACAATGAACACCGAGAGGTGTACCGATCCTGGGCAAGCACAGATCCCGTATGCTGTTGTGCCTGTGCATAGGCTGCACGGGGACAGTGAAGAGCAGCACGAGCTTTCAGGGCTGGCACCTTCCTTGTGGGACAAGGAGCCGGACGTTTGCCTTTTCAGAAAAATGCTATGCCGAGAACGGACACCGAGAGGTGTACCGATCCTGGGCAAGCACAGATCCCGTATGCTGTTGTGCCTGTGCATAGGCTGCACGGGGACAGTGAAGAGCAGCACGAGCTTTCAGGGCTGGCACCTTCCTTGTGGCACAAGGAGCCGGACGTTTGCCTTTTCGGAATAGCCTCTGCCGAGAACGAACATCGTGAAGTGTACCGTTCCTGGGCAAGCACAGATCCCCAGTGCTGTTCTGCCTGTGCATAGGCTGCACGGGGACAGTGAAGAGCAGCACGAGCTTTCAGGGCTGGCACCTTCCTTGTGGGACAAGGAGCCGGACGTTTGCCTTTTCGGAAAAATGCTATGCCGAGAACAGACACCGTGAGGTGTACCGTTCCTGGGCAGGCACAGATCCCCAGTGCTGTTGTGCCTGTGCATAGGCTGCACGGGGACAGTGAAGAGCAGCACGAGCTTTCAGGGCTGGCACCTTCTTTGTGGCACAAGGAGCCGGACGTTTGCCTTTTCGGAAAGAGGCTCTGCTGACAACGAACACCGAGAGGTGTACCGATCCTGGGCAAGCACAGATCCCCAATGCTGTTGTGCCTGTGCATAGGCTGCACGGGGACAGTGAAGAGCAGCACGAGCTTTCAGGGCTGGCACCTTCCTTGTGGCACAAGGAGCCGGACGTTTGCCTTTTCAGAAAAATGCTATGCCGAGAACGGACACCGAGAGGTGTACCGATCCTGGGCAAGCACAGATCCCGTATGCTGTTGTGCCTGTGCATAGGCTGCACGGGGACAGTGAAGAGCAGCACGAGCTTTCAGGGCTGGCACCTTCCTTGTGGCACAAGGAGCCGGACGTTTGCCTTTTCGGAAGAGCCTCTGCCGAGAACGAACATCGTGAAGTATTACCGTTCCTGGGCAAGCACAGATCCCGTATGCTGTTGTGCCTGTGCATAGGCTGCACGGGGACAGTGAAGAGCAGCAAGAGCTTTCAGGGCTGGCACCTTCTTTGTGGCACAAGGAGCCGGACGTTTGCCTTTTCAGAAAAATGCTATGACGAGAACGGACACCGTGAGGTGTACCGATCCTGGGCAAGCACAGATCCCGTATGCTGTTGTGCCTGTGCATAGGCTGCACGGGGACAGTGAAGAGCAGCACGAGCTTTCAGGGCTGGCACCTTCCTTGTGGGACAAGGAGCCGGACGTTTGCCTTTTCGGAAAAATGCTATGCCAAGAACGGACACCGTGAGGTGTACCGTTCCTGGGCAGGCACAGATCCCGTATGCTGTTGTGCCTGTGCATAGGCTGCACGGGGACAGTGAAGAGCAGCACGAGCTTTCAGGGCTGGCACCTTCCTTGTGGGACAAGGAGCCGGACATTTGCCTTTTCAGAAAAATGTTATGCCGAGAACGGACACCGTGAGGTGTACCGATCCTGGGTAAGCACAGATCCCATATGCTGTTGTGCCTGTGCATAGGCTGCACGGGGACAGTGAAGAGCAGCAAGAGGTTTCAGGGCTGGCACCTTCCTTGTGGGACAAGGAGCCGGACGTTTGCCTTTTCGGAAAGAGGCTCTGCTGACAACGAACACCGAGAGGTGTACCGATCCTGGGCAAGCACAGATCCCGTATGCTGTTGTGCCTGTGCATAGGCTGCACGGGGACAGTGAAGAGCAGCACGAGCTTTCAGGGCTGGCACCTTCCTTGTGGGACAAGGAGCCGGACGTTTGCCTTTTCAGAAAAATGCTATGCCGAGAACGGACACCGAGAGGTGTACCGATCCTGGGCAAGCACAGATCCCGTATGCTGTTGTGCCTGTGCATAGGCTGCACGGGGACAGTGAAGAGCAGCACGAGCTTTCAGGGCTGGCACCTTCCTTGTGGCACAAGGAGCCGGACGTTTGCCTTTTCGGAATAGCCTCTGCCGAGAACGAACATCGTGAAGTATTACCATTCCTGGGCAAGCACAGATCCCGTATGCTGTTGTGCCTGTGCATAGGCTGCACGGGGACAGTGAAGAGGAGCACGAGCTTTCAGGGCTGGCACCTTCCTTGTGGGACAAGGAGCCGGACGTTTGCCTTTTCAGAAAAATGCTATGCCGAGAACGGACACCGTGAGGTGTACCGATCCTGGGCAAGCACAGATCCCGTATGCTGTTGTGCCTGTGCATAGGCTGCATGGGGACAGTGAAGAGCAGCACGAGCTTTCAGGGCTGGCACCTTCCTTGTGGGACAAGGAGCCGGACGTTTGCCTTTTCAGAAAAATGCTATGCCGAGAACGGACACCGAGAGGTGTACTGATCCTGGGCAGGCACAGATCCCCAGTGCTGTTGTGCCTGTGCATAGGCTGCACGGGGACAGTGAAGAGCAGCAAGAGCTTTCAGGGCTGGCACCTTCCTTGTGGGACAAGGAGCCGGACGTTTGCCTTTTCAGAAAAATGCTATGCCGAGAACGGACACCGTGAGGTGTACCGTTCCTGGGCAGGCACAGATCCCGTATGCTGTTGTGCCTGTGCATAGGCTGCACGGGGACAGTGAAGAGCAGCAAGAGCTTTCAGGGCTGGCACCTTCCTTGTGGGACAAGGAGCCGGACATTTGCCTTTTCGGAAGAGCCTCTGCCGAGAACGAACACCGTGAGGTGTACCGGTCCTGCGCAAGCACAGATCCCGTATGCTGTTGTGCCTGTGCATAGGCTGCACGGGGACAGTGAAGAGCAGCACGAGCTTTCAGGGCTGGCACCTTCCTTGTGGGACAAGGAGCCGGACGTTTGCCTTTTCAGAAAAATGCTATGCCGAGAACGGACACCGTGAGGTGTACCGATCCTGGGCAAGCACAGATCCCGTATGCTGTTGTGCCTGTGCATAGGCTGCACGGGGACAGTGAAGAGCAGCACGAGCTTTCAGGGCTGGCACCTTCCTTGTGGGACAAGGAGCCGGACGTTTGCCTTTTCGGAAAAATGCTATGCCGAGAACGGACACCGTGAGGTGTACCGTTCCTGGGCAGGCACAGATCCCCAATGCTGTTGTGCCTGTGCATAGGCTGCACGGGGACAGTGAAGAGCAGCACGAGCTTTCAGGGCTGGCACCTTCCTTGTGGGACAAGGAGCCGGACGTTTGCCTTTTCGGAAAGAGGCTCTGCTGACAACGAACACCGAGAGGTGTACCGTTCCTGGGCAAGCACAGATCCCGTATGCTGTTGTGCCTGTGCATAGGCTGCACGGGGACAGTGAAGAGCAGCACGAGCTTTCAGGGCTGGCACCTTCCTTGTGGGACAAGGAGCCGGACGTTTGCCTTTTCAGAAAAATGCTATGCCGAGAACGGACACCGTGAGGTGTACCGTTCCTGGGCAAGCACAGATCCCCAGTGCTGTTGTGCCTGTGCATAGGCTGCACGGGGACAGTGAAGAGCAGCAAGAGCTTTCAGGGCTGGCACCTTCATTGTGGCACAAGGAGCCGGACGTTTGCCTTTTCGGAAAAATGCTATACCGAGAACGGACACCGAGAGGTGTACCGATCCTGGGCAAGCACAGATCCCCAATGCTGTTGTGCCTGTGCATAGGCTGCACGGGGACAGTGAAGAGCAGCACGAGCTTTCAGGGCTGGCACCTTCCTTGTGGGACAAGGAGCCGGACATTTGCCTTTTCAGAAAAATGTTATGCCGAGAACGGACACCGAGAGGTGTACCGATCCTGGGTAAGCACAGATCCCGTATGCTGTTGTGCCTGTGCATAGGCTGCACAGGGACAGTGAAGAGCAGCAAGAGCTTTCAGGGCTGGCACCTTCCTTGTGGGACAAGGAGCCGGACGTTTGCCTTTTCGGAAAGAGGCTCTGCTGACAACGAACACCGAGAGGTGTACCGATCCTGGGCAAGCACAGATCCCGTATGCTGTTGTGCCTGTGCATAGGCTGCACGGGGACAGTGAAGAGCAGCACGAGCTTTCAGGGCTGGCACATTCCTTGTGGCACAAGGAGCCGGACGTTTGCCTTTTCGGAATAGCCTCTGCCGAGAACGAACATCGTGAAGTATTACCGTTCCTGGGCAAGCACAGATCCCGTATGCTGTTGTGCCTGTGCATAGGCTGCACGGGGACAGTGAAGAGCAGCAAGAGCTTTCAGGGCTGGCACCTTCTTTGTGGCACAAGGAGCCGGACGTTTGCCTTTTCAGAAAAATGCTATGACGAGAACGGACACCGTGAGGTGTACCGATCCTGGGCAAGCACAGATCCCGTATGCTGTTGTGCCTGTGCATAGGCTGCACGGGGACAGTGAAGAGCAGCACGAGCTTTCAGGGCTGGCACCTTCCTTGTGGGACAAGGAGCCGGACGTTTGCCTTTTCGGAAAAATGCTATGCCGAGAACGGACACCGTGAGGTGTACCGTTCCTGGGCAGGCACAGATCCCCAGTGCTGTTGTGCCTGTGCATAGGCTGCACGGGGACAGTGAAGAGCAGCACGAGCTTTCAGGGCTGGCACCTTCTTTGTGGCACAAGGAGCCGGACGTTTGCCTTTTCGGAAAGAGGCTCTGCTGACAACGAACACCGAGAGGTATACCGATCCTGGGCAAGCACAGATCCCGTATGCTGTTGTGCCTGTGTATAGGCTGCACGGGGACAGTGAAGAGCAGCACGAGCTTTCAGGGCTGGCACCTTCCTTGTGGGACAAGGAGCCGGACGTTTGCCTTTTCAGAAAAATGCTATGCCGAGAACGGACACCGAGAGGTGTACCGATCCTGGGCAAGCACAGATCCCGTATGCTGTTGTGCCTGTGCATAGGCTGCACGGGGACAGTGAAGAGGAGCACGAGCTTTCAGGGCTGGCACCTTCCTTGTGGCACAAGGAGCCGGACGTTTGCCTTTTCGGAAGAGCCTCTGCCGAGAACGAACATCGTGAAGTATTACCGTTCCTGGGCAAGCACAGATCCCGTATGCTGTTGTGCCTGTGCATAGGCTGCACGGGGACAGTGAAGAGCAGCAAGAGCTTTCAGGGCTGGCACCTTCTTTGTGGCACAAGGAGCCGGACGTTTGCCTTTTCAGAAAAATGCTATGACGAGAACGGACACCGAGAGGTGTACCGATCCTGGGCAAGCACAGATCCCCAATGCTGTTGTGCCTGTGCATAGGCTGCACGGGGACAGTGAAGAGCAGCACGAGCTTTCAGGGCTGGCACCTTCCTTGTGGGACAAGGAGCCGGACGTTTGCCTTTTCGGAAAAATGCTATGCCGAGAACGGACACCGTGAGGTGTACCGTTCCTGGGCAGGCACAGATCCCCAATGCTGTTGTGCCTGTGCATAGGCTGCACGGGGACAGTGAAGAGCAGCATGAGCTTTCAGGGCTGGCACCTTCCTTGTGGGACAAGGAGCCGGACGTTTGCCTTTTCGGAAAGAGGCTCTGCTGACAACGAACACCGTGAGGTGTACCGATCATGGGCAAGCACAGATCCCGTATGCTGTTGTGCCTGTGCATAGGCTGCACGGGGACAGTGAAGAGCAGCACGAGCTTTCAGGGCTGGCACCTTCTTTGTGGCACAAGGAGCCGGACGTTTGCCTTTTCAGAAAAATGCTATGCCGAGAACGGACACCGTGAGGTGTACCGATCCTGGGCAAGCACAGATCCCGTATGCTGTTGTGCCTGTGCATAGGCTGCACGGGGACAGTGAAGAGCAGCACGAGCTTTCAGGGCTGGCACCTTCCTTGTGGGACAAGGAGCCGGACGTTTGCCTTTTCGGAAGAGCCTCTGCCGAGAACGAACACCGTGAGGTGTACCGATCCTGGGCAAGCACAGATCCCGTATGCTGTTGTGCCTGTGCATAGGCTGCATGGGGACAGTGAAGAGCAGCACGAGCTTTCAGGGCTGGCACCTTCCTTGTGGGACAAGGAGCCGGACGTTTGCCTTTTCGGAAAGAGGCTCTGCTGACAACGAACACCGAGAGGTGTACCGATCCTGGGCAAGCACAGATCCCGTATGCTGTTGTGCCTGTGCATAGGCTGCACGGGGACAGTGAAGAGCAGCACGAGCTTTCAGGGCTGGCACCTTCCTTGTGGGACAAGGAGCCGGACGTTTGCCTTTTCAGAAAAATGCTATGCCGAGAACGGACACCGAGAGGTGTACCGATCCTGGGCAAGCACAGATCCCGTATGCTGTTGTGCCTGTGCATAGGCTGCACGGGGACAGTGAAGAGCAGCACGAGCTTTCAGGGCTGGCACCTTCCTTGTGGCACAAGGAGCCGGACGTTTGCCTTTTCGGAATAGCCTCTGCCGAGAACGAATATCGTGAAGTATTACCATTCCTGGGCAAGCACAGATCCCGTATGCTGTTGTGCCTGTGCATAGGCTGCACGGGGACAGTGAAGAGGAGCACGAGCTTTCAGGGCTGGCACCTTCCTTGTGGGACAAGGAGCCGGACGTTTGCCTTTTCAGAAAAATGCTATGCCGAGAACGGACACCGTGAGGTGTACCGATCCTGGGCAAGCACAGATCCCGTATGCTGTTGTGCCTGTGCATAGGCTGCATGGGGACAGTGAAGAGCAGCACGAGCTTTCAGGGCTGGCACCTTCCTTGTGGGACAAGGAGCCGGACGTTTGCCTTTTCAGAAAAATGCTATGCCGAGAACGGACACCGAGAGGTGTACCGATCCTGGGCAGGCACAGATCCCCAGTGCTGTTGTGCCTGTGCATAGGCTGCACGGGGACAGTGAAGAGCAGCAAGAGCTTTCAGGGCTGGCACCTTCCTTGTGGGACAAGGAGCCGGACGTTTGCCTTTTCAGAAAAATGCTATGCCGAGAACGGACACCGTGAGGTGTACCGTTCCTGGGCAGGCACAGATCCCGTATGCTGTTGTGCCTGTGCATAGGCTGCACGGGGACAGTGAAGAGCAGCAAGAGCTTTCAGGGCTGGCACCTTCCTTGTGGGACAAGGAGCCGGACATTTGCCTTTTCGGAAGAGCCTCTGCCGAGAACGAACACCGTGAGGTGTACCGGTCCTGCGCAAGCACAGATCCCGTATGCTGTTGTGCCTGTGCATAGGCTGCACGGGGACAGTGAAGAGCAGCACGAGCTTTCAGGGCTGGCACCTTCCTTGTGGGACAAGGAGCCGGACGTTTGCCTTTTCAGAAAAATGCTATGCCGAGAACGGACACCGTGAGGTGTACCGATCCTGGGCAAGCACAGATCCCGTATGCTGTTGTGCCTGTGCATAGGCTGCACGGGGACAGTGAAGAGCAGCACGAGCTTTCAGGGCTGGCACCTTCCTTGTGGCACAAGGAGCCGGACGTTTGCCTTTTCGGAAAAATGCTATGCCGAGAACGGACACCGTGAGGTGTACCGTTCCTGGGCAGGCACAGATCCCCAATGCTGTTGTGCCTGTGCATAGGCTGCACGGGGACAGTGAAGAGCAGCACGAGCTTTCAGGGCTGGCACCTTCCTTGTGGGACAAGGAGCCGGACGTTTGCCTTTTCGGAAAGAGGCTCTGCTGACAACGAACACCGAGAGGTGTACCGTTCCTGGGCAAGCACAGATCCCGTATGCTGTTGTGCCTGTGCATAGGCTGCACGGGGACAGTGAAGAGCAGCACGAGCTTTCAGGGCTGGCACCTTCCTTGTGGGACAAGGAGCCGGACGTTTGCCTTTTCAGAAAAATGCTATGCCGAGAACGGACACCGTGAGGTGTACCGTTCCTGGGCAAGCACAGATCCCCAGTGCTGTTGTGCCTGTGCATAGGCTGCACGGGGACAGTGAAGAGCAGCAAGAGCTTTCAGGGCTGGCACCTTCATTGTGGCACAAGGAGCCGGACGTTTGCCTTTTCGGAAAAATGCTATACCGAGAACGGACACCGAGAGGTGTACCGATCCTGGGCAAGCACAGATCCCCAATGCTGTTGTGCCTGTGCATAGGCTGCACGGGGACAGTGAAGAGCAGCACGAGCTTTCAGGGCTGGCACCTTCCTTGTGGGACAAGGAGCCGGACATTTGCCTTTTCAGAAAAATGTTATGCCGAGAACGGACACCGAGAGGTGTACCGATCCTGGGTAAGCACAGATCCCGTATGCTGTTGTGCCTGTGCATAGGCTGCACAGGGACAGTGAAGAGCAGCAAGAGCTTTCAGGGCTGGCACCTTCCTTGTGGGACAAGGAGCCGGACGTTTGCCTTTTCGGAAAGAGGCTCTGCTGACAACGAACACCGAGAGGTGTACCGATCATGGGCAAGCACAGATCCCGTATGCTGTTGTGCCTGTGCATAGGCTGCACGGGGACAGTGAAGAGCAGCACGAGCTTTCAGGGCTGGCACCTTCCTTGTGGCACAAGGAGCCGGACGTTTGCCTTTTCGGAATAGCCTCTGCCGAGAACGAACATCGTGAAGTATTACCGTTCCTGGGCAAGCACAGATCCCGTATGCTGTTGTGCCTGTGCATAGGCTGCACGGGGACAGTGAAGAGCAGCAAGAGCTTTCAGGGCTGGCACCTTCTTTGTGGCACAAGGAGCCGGACGTTTGCCTTTTCAGAAAAATGCTATGACGAGAACGGACACCGTGAGGTGTACCGATCCTGGGCAAGCACAGATCCCGTATGCTGTTGTGCCTGTGCATAGGCTGCACGGGGACAGTGAAGAGCAGCACGAGCTTTCAGGGCTGGCACCTTCCTTGTGGGACAAGGAGCCGGACGTTTGCCTTTTCGGAAAAATGCTATGCCGAGAATGGACACCGTGAGGTGTACCGTTCCTGGGCAGGCACAGATCCCCAGTGCTGTTGTGCCTGTGCATAGGCTGCACGGGGACAGTGAAGAGCAGCACGAGCTTTCAGGGCTGGCACCTTCTTTGTGGCACAAGGAGCCGGACGTTTGCCTTTTCGGAAAGAGGCTCTGCTGACAACGAACACCGAGAGGTATACCGATCCTGGGCAAGCACAGATCCCGTATGCTGTTGTGCCTGTGCATAGGCTGCACGGGGACAGTGAAGAGCAGCACGAGCTTTCAGGGCTGGCACCTTCCTTGTGGGACAAGGAGCCGGACGTTTGCCTTTTCAGAAAAATGCTATGCCGAGAACGGACACCGAGAGGTGTACCGATCCTGGGCAAGCACAGATCCCGTATGCTGTTGTGCCTGTGCATAGGCTGCACGGGGACAGTGAAGAGCAGCACGAGCTTTCAGGGCTGGCACCTTCCTTGTGGCACAAGGAGCCGGACGTTTGCCTTTTCGGAAGAGCCTCTGCCGAGAACGAACATCGTGAAGTATTACCGTTCCTGGGCAAGCACAGATCCCGTATGCTGTTGTGCCTGTGCATAGGCTGCACGGGGACAGTGAAGAGCAGCACGAGCTTTCAGGGCTGGCACCTTCTTTGTGGCACAAGGAGCCGGACGTTTGCCTTTTCAGAAAAATGCTATGACGAGAACGGACACCGTGAGGTGTACCGATCCTGGGCAAGCACAGATCCCCAATGCTGTTGTGCCTGTGCATAGGCTGCACGGGGACAGTGAAGAGCAGCACGAGCTTTCAGGGCTGGCACCTTCCTTGTGGGACAAGGAGCCGGACGTTTGCCTTTTCGGAAAAATGCTATGCCGAGAACGGACACCGTGAGGTGTACCGTTCCTGGGCAGGCACAGATCCCCAATGCTGTTGTGCCTGTGCATAGGCTGCACGGGGACAGTGAAGAGCAGCATGAGCTTTCAGGGCTGGCACCTTCCTTGTGGGACAAGGAGCCGGACGTTTGCCTTTTCGGAAAGAGGCTCTGCTGACAACGAACACCGTGAGGTGTACCGATCATGGGCAAGCACAGATCCCGTATGCTGTTGTGCCTGTGCATAGGCTGCACGGGGACAGTGAAGAGCAGCACGAGCTTTCAGGGCTGGCACCTTCTTTGTGGCACAAGGAGCCGGACGTTTGCCTTTTCAGAAAAATGCTATGCCGAGAACGGACACCGTGAGGTGTACCGATCCTGGGCAAGCACAGATCCCGTATGCTGTTGTGCCTGTGCATAGGCTGCACGGGGACAGTGAAGAGCAGCACGAGCTTTCAGGGCTGGCACCTTCCTTGTGGGACAAGGAGCCGGACGTTTGCCTTTTCGGAAGAGCCTCTGCCGAGAACGAACACCGTGAGGTGTACCGATCCTGGGCAAGCACAGATCCCGTATACTGTTGTGCCTGTGCATAGACTGCACGGGGACAGTGAAGAGCAGCAAGAGCTTTCAGGGCTGGCACCTTCCTTGTGGGACAAGGAGCCGGACGTTTGCCTTTTCGGAAAGAGGCTCTGCTGACAACGAACACCGAGAGGTGTACCGATCCTGGGCAAGCACAGATCCCGTATGCTGTTGTGCCTGTGCATAGGCTGCACGGGGACAGTGAAGAGCAGCACGAGCTTTCAGGGCTGGCACCTTCCTTGTGGGACAAGGAGCCGGACGTTTGCCTTTTCGGAAAAATGCTATGACGAGAACGGACACCGTGAGGTGTACCGATCCTGGGCAAGCACAGATCCCGTATGCTGTTGTGCCTGTGCATAGGCTGCACGGGGACAGTGAAGAGCAGCACGAGCTTTCAGGGCTGGCACCTTCCTTGTGGGACAAGGAGCCGGATGTTTGCCTTTTCGGAAGAGCCTCTGCCGAGAACGAACACCGTGAGGTGTACCGATCCTGGGCAAGCACAGATCCCGTATGCTGTTGTGCCTGTGCATAGGCTGCACGGGGACAGTGAAGAGCAGCACGAGCTTTCAGGGCTGGCACCTTCCTTGTGGCACAAGGAGCCGGACGTTTGCCTATTCGGAATAGCCTCTGCCGAGAACGGACACCGTGAGGTGTACCGTTCCTGGGCAAGCACAGATCCCGTATGCTGTTGTGCCTGTGCATAGGCTGCACGGGGACAGTGAAGAGCAGCACGAGCTTTCAGGGCTGGCACCTTCCTTGTGGGACAAGGAGCCGGACGTTTGCCTTTTCAGAAAAATGCTATGCCGAGAACGGACACCGTGAGGTGTACCGTTCCTGGGCAAGCACAGATCCCCAGTGCTGTTGTGCCTGTGCATAGGCTGCACGGGGACAGTGAAGAGCAGCAAGAGCTTTCAGGGCTGGCACCTTCATTGTGGCACAAGGAGCCGGACGTTTGCCTTTTCGGAAAAATGCTATACCGAAAACGGACACCGAGAGGTGTACCGTTCCTGGGCAGGCACAGATCCCCAGTGCTGTTGTGCCTGTGCATAGGCTGCACGGGGACAGTGAAGAGCAGCACGAGCTTTCAGGGCTGGCACCTTCCTTGTGGGACAAGGAGCCGGACGTTTGCCTTTTCGGAAAGAGGCTCTGCTGACAACGAACACCGAGAGGTGTACCGATCCTGGGCAAGCACAGATCCCGTATGCTGTTGTGCCTGTGCATAGGCTGCACGGGGACAGTGAAGAGCAGCACGAGCTTTCAGGGCCTGCACCTTCCTTGTGGGACAAGGAGCCGGATGTTTGCCTTTTCAGAAAAATGCTATGCCGAGAACGGACACCGAGAGGTGTACCGATCCTGGGCAAGCACAGATCCCGTATGCTGTTGTGCCTGTGCATAGGCTGCACGGGGACAGTGAAGAGCAGCACGAGCTTTCAGGGCTGGCACCTTCCTTGTGGCACAAGGAGCCGGACGTTTGCCTTTTCGGAATAGCCTCTGCCGAGAACGAACATCGTGAAGTATTACCGTTCCTGGGCAAGCACAGATCCCGTATGCTGTTGTGCCTGTGCATAGGCTGCACGGGGACAGTGAAGAGCAGCAAGAGCTTTCAGGGCTGGCACCTTCTTTGTGGCACAAGGAGCCGGACGTTTGCCTTTTCAGAAAAATGCTATGACGAGAACGGACACCGTGAGGTGTACCGATCCTGGGCAAGCACAGATCCCGTATGCTGTTGTGCCTGTGCATAGGCTGCACGGGGACAGTGAAGAGCAGCACGAGCTTTCAGGGCTGGCACCTTCCTTGTGGGACAAGGAGCCGGACGTTTGCCTTTTCGGAAAAATGCTATGCCGAGAACGGACACCGTGAGGTGTACCGTTCCTGGGCAGGCACAGATCCCGTATGCTGTTGTGCCTGTGCATAGGCTGCACGGGGACAGTGAAGAGCAGCACGAGCTTTCAGGGCTGGCACCTTCCTTGTGGGACAAGGAGCCGGACATTTGCCTTTTCAGAAAAATGTTATGCCGAGAACGGACACCGAGAGGTGTTCCGATCCTGGGCAAGCACAGATCCCCAATGCTGTTGTGCCTGTGCATAGGCTGCACGGGGACAGTGAAGAGCAGCAAGAGCTTTCAGGGCTGGCACCTTCCTTGTGGGACAAGGAGCCGGACGTTTGCCTTTTCGGAATAGCCTCTGCCGAGAACGAACATCGTGAAGTATTACCATTCCTGGGCAAGCACAGATCCCGTATGCTGTTGTGCCTGTGCATAGGCTGCACGGGGACAGTGAAGAGCAGCAAGAGCTTTCAGGGCTGGCACCTTATTTGTGGCACAAGGAGCCGGACGTTTGCCTTTTCACAAAAATGCTAAGACGAGAACGGACACCGAGAAGTGTACCGTTCCTGGGCAGGCACAGATCCCCAGTGCTGTTGTGCCTGTGCATAGGCTGCACGGGGACAGTGAAGAGCAGCACGAGCTTTCAGGGCTGGCACCTTCCTTGTGGCACAAGGAGCCGGACGTTTGCCTTTTCGGAATAGCCTCTGCCGAGAACGAATATCGTGAAGTATTACCGTTCCTGGGCAAGCACAGATCCCGTATGCTGTTGTGCCTGTGCATAGGCTGCACGGGGACAGTGAAGAGCAGCACGAGCTTTCAGGGCTGGCACCTTCCTTGTGGCACAAGGAGCCGGACGTTTGCCTTTTCGGAATAGCCTCTGCCGAGAACGAACATCGTGAAGTGTACCGTTCCTGGGCAAGCACAGATCCCCAGTGCTGTTGTGCCTGTGCATAGGCTGCACGGGGACAGTGAAGAGCAGCACGAGCTTTCAGGGCTGGCACCTTCCTTGTGGAACAAGGAGCCGGACGTTTGCCTTTTCGGAAAAATGCTATGACGAGAACGGACACCGTGAGGTGTACCGATCCTGGGCAAGCACAGATCCCCAATGCTGTTGTGCCTGTGCATAGGCTGCACGGGGACAGTGAAGAGCAGCACGAGCTTTCAGGGCTGGCACCTTCCTTGTGGGACAAGGAGCCGGACGTTTGCCTTTTCGGAAAAATGCTATGCCGAGAACGGACACCGTGAGGTGTACCGTTCCTGGGCAGGCACAGATCCCCAATGCTGTTGTGCCTGTGCATAGGCTGCACGGGGACAGTGAAGAGCAGCATGAGCTTTCAGGGCTGGCACCTTCCTTGTGGGACAAGGAGCCGGACGTTTGCCTTTTCGGAAAGAGGCTCTGCTGACAACGAACACCGTGAGGTGTACCGATCATGGGCAAGCACAGATCCCGTATGCTGTTGTGCCTGTGCATAGGCTGCACGGGGACAGTGAAGAGCAGCACGAGCTTTCAGGGCTGGCACCTTCTTTGTGGCACAAGGAGCCGGACGTTTGCCTTTTCAGAAAAATGCTATGCCGAGAACGGACACCGTGAGGTGTACCGATCCTGGGCAAGCACAGATCCCGTATGCTGTTGTGCCTGTGCATAGGCTGCACGGGGACAGTGAAGAGCAGCACGAGCTTTCAGGGCTGGCACCTTCCTTGTGGGACAAGGAGCCGGACGTTTGCCTTTTCGGAAGAGCCTCTGCCGAGAACGAACACCGTGAGGTGTACCGATCCTGGGCAAGCACAGATCCCGTATACTGTTGTGCCTGTGCATAGACTGCACGGGGACAGTGAAGAGCAGCAAGAGCTTTCAGGGCTGGCACCTTCCTTGTGGGACAAGGAGCCGGACGTTTGCCTTTTCGGAAAGAGGCTCTGCTGACAACGAACACCGAGAGGTGTACCGATCCTGGGCAAGCACAGATCCCGTATGCTGTTGTGCCTGTGCATAGGCTGCACGGGGACAGTGAAGAGCAGCACGAGCTTTCAGGGCTGGCACCTTCCTTGTGGCACAAGGAGCCGGACGTTTGCCTTTTCGGAAAAATGCTATGACGAGAACGGACACCGTGAGGTGTACCGATCCTGGGCAAGCACAGATCCCGTATGCTGTTGTGCCTGTGCATAGGCTGCACGGGGACAGTGAAGAGCAGCACGAGCTTTCAGGGCTGGCACCTTCCTTGTGGCACAAGGAGCCGGACGTTTGCCTTTTCGGAATAGCCTCTGCCGAGAACGAACATCGTGAAGTGTACCGTTCCTGCGCAAGCACAGATCCCCAGTGCTGTTGTGCCAGTGCATAGGCTGCACGGGGACAGTGAAGAGCAGCAAAAGCTTTCAGGGCTGGCACCTTCCTTGTGGGACAAGGAGCCGGACGTTTGCCTTTTCAGAAAAATGCTATGCCGAGAACGGACACCGTGAGGTGTACCGTTCCTGGGCAGGCACAGATCCCCAATGCTGTTGTGCCTGTGCATAGGCTGCACGGGGACAGTGAAGAGCAGCAAGAGCTTTCAGGGCTGGCACCTTCCTTGTGGGACAAGGAGCCGGATGTTTGCCTTTTCGGAAGAGCCTCTGCCGAGAACGAACACCGTGAGGTGTACCGATCCTGGGCAAGCACAGATCCCGTATGCTGTTGTGCCTGTGCATAGGCTGCACGGGGACAGTGAAGAGCAGCACGAGCTTTCAGGGCTGGCACCTTCCTTGTCGCACAATGAGCCGGACGTTTGCCTATTCGGAATAGCCTCTGCCGAGAACGGACACCGTGAGGTGTACCGTTCCTGGGCAAGCACAGATCCCGTATGCTGTTGTGCCTGTGCATAGGCTGCACGGGGACAGTGAAGAGCAGCACGAGCTTTCAGGGCCTGCACCTTCCTTGTGGGACAAGGAGCCGGATGTTTGCCTTTTCAGAAAAATGCTATGCCGAGAACGGACACCGAGAGGTGTACCGATCCTGGGCAAGCACAGATCCCGTATGCTGTTGTGCCTGTGCATAGGCTGCACGGGGACAGTGAAGAGCAGCACGAGCTTTCAGGGCTGGCACCTTCCTTGTGGCACAAGGAGCCGGACGTTTGCCTTTTCGGAATAGCCTCTGCCGAGAACGAACATCGTGAAGTATTACCGTTCCTGGGCAAGCACAGATCCCGTATGCTGTTGTGCCTGTGCATAGGCTGCACGGGGACAGTGAAGAGCAGCAAGAGCTTTCAGGGCTGGCACCTTCTTTGTGGCACAAGGAGCCGGACGTTTGCCTTTTCAGAAAAATGCTATGACGAGAACGGACACCGTGAGGTGTACCGATCCTGGGCAAGCACAGATCCCGTATGCTGTTGTGCCTGTGCATAGGCTGCACGGGGACAGTGAAGAGCAGCACGAGCTTTCAGGGCTGGCACCTTCCTTGTGGGACAAGGAGCCGGACGTTTGCCTTTTCGGAAAAATGCTATGCCGAGAACGGACACCGTGAGGTGTACCGTTCCTGGGCAGGCACAGATCCCGTATGCTGTTGTGCCTGTGCATAGGCTGCACGGGGACAGTGAAGAGCAGCACGAGCTTTCAGGGCTGGCACCTTCCTTGTGGGACAAGGAGCCGGACATTTGCCTTTTCAGAAAAATGTTATGCCGAGAACGGACACCGAGAGGTGTTCCGATCCTGGGCAAGCACAGATCCCCAATGCTGTTGTGCCTGTGCATAGGCTGCACGGGGACAGTGAAGAGCAGCAAGAGCTTTCAGGGCTGGCACCTTCCTTGTGGGACAAGGAGCCGGACGTTTGCCTTTTCGGAATAGCCTCTGCCGAGAACGAACATCGTGAAGTATTACCATTCCTGGGCAAGCACAGATCCCGTATGCTGTTGTGCCTGTGCATAGGCTGCACGGGGACAGTGAAGAGCAGCAAGAGCTTTCAGGGCTGGCACCTTATTTGTGGCACAAGGAGCCGGACTTTTGCCTTTTCACAAAAATGCTAAGACGAGAACGGACACCGAGAAGTGTACCGTTCCTGGGCAGGCACAGATCCCCAGTGCTGTTGTGCCTGTGCATAGGCTGCACGGGGACAGTGAAGAGCAGCACGAGCTTTCAGGGCTGGCACCTTCCTTGTGGCACAAGGAGCCGGACGTTTGCCTTTTCGGAATAGCCTCTGCCGAGAACGAACATCGTGAAGTATTACCATTCCTGGGCAAGCACAGATCCCGTATGCTGTTGTGCCTGTGCATAGGCTGCACGGGGACAGTGAAGAGCAGCACGAGCTTTCAGGGCTGGCACCTTCCTTGTGGCACAAGGAGCCGGACATTTGCCTTTTCGGAATAGCCTCTGCCGAGAACGAACATCGTGAAGTGTACCGTTCCTGGGCAAGCACAGATCCCCAGTGCTGTTGTGCCTGTGCATAGGCTGCACGGGGACAGTGAAGAGCAGCACGAGCTTTCAGGGCTGGCACCTTCCTTGTGGGACAAGGAGCCGGACGTTTGCCTTTTCGGAATAGCCTCTGCCGAGAACGAACATCGTGAAGTATTACCATTCCTGGGCAAGCACAGATCCCGTATGCTGTTGTGCCTGTGCATAGGCTGCACGGGGACAGTGAAGAGCAGCAAGAGCTTTCAGGGCTGGCACCTTATTTGTGGCACAAGGAGCCGGACGTTTGCCTTTTCACAAAAATGCTAAGACGAGAACGGACACCGAGAAGTGTACCGTTCCTGGGCAGGCACAGATCCCCAGTGCTGTTGTGCCTGTGCATAGGCTGCACGGGGACAGTGAAGAGCAGCACGAGCTTTCAGGGCTGGCACCTTCCTTGTGGCACAAGGAGCCGGACGTTTGCCTTTTCGGAATAGCCTCTGCCGAGAACGAACATCGTGAAGTATTACCGTTCCTGGGCAAGCACAGATCCCGTATGCTGTTGTGCCTGTGCATAGGCTGCACGGGGACAGTGAAGAGCAGCACGAGCTTTCAGGGCTGGCACCTTCCTTGTGGCACAAGGAGCCGGACGTTTGCCTTTTCGGAATAGCCTCTGCCGAGAACGAACATCGTGAAGTGTACCGTTCCTGGGCAAGCACAGATCCCCAGTGCTGTTGTGCCTGTGCATAGGCTGCACGGGGACAGTGAAGAGCAGCACGAGCTTTCAGGGCTGGCACCTTCCTTGTGGGACAAGGAGCCGGACGTTTGCCTTTTCAGAAAAATGCTATGACGAGAACGGACACCGTGAGGTGTACCGATCCTGGGCAAGCACAGATCCCCAATGCTGTTGTGCCTGTGCATAGGCTGCACGGGGACAGTGAAGAGCAGCACGAGCTTTCAGGGCTGGCACCTTCCTTGTGGGACAAGGAGCCGGACGTTTGCCTTTTCGGAAAAATGCTATGCCGAGAACGGACACCGTGAGGTGTACCGTTCCTGGGCAGGCACAGATCCCCAATGCTGTTGTGCCTGTGCATAGGCTGCACGGGGACAGTGAAGAGCAGCATGAGCTTTCAGGGCTGGCACCTTCCTTGTGGGACAAGGAGCCGGACGTTTGCCTTTTCGGAAAGAGGCTCTGCTGACAACGAACACCGTGAGGTGTACCGATCATGGGCAAGCACAGATCCCGTATGCTGTTGTGCCTGTGCATAGGCTGCACGGGGACAGTGAAGAGCAGCACGAGCTTTCAGGGCTGGCACCTTCTTTGTGGCACAAGGAGCCGGACGTTTGCCTTTTCAGAAAAATGCTATGCCGAGAACGGACACCGTGAGGTGTACCGATCCTGGGCAAGCACAGATCCCGTATGCTGTTGTGCCTGTGCATAGGCTGCACGGGGACAGTGAAGAGCAGCACGAGCTTTCAGGGCTGGCACCTTCCTTGTGGGACAAGGAGCCGGACGTTTGCCTTTTCGGAAGAGCCTCTGCCGAGAACGAACACCGTGAGGTGTACCGATCCTGGGCAAGCACAGATCCCCAGTGCTGTTGTGCCTGTGCATAGGCTGCACGGGGACAGTGAAGAGCAGCAAGAGCTTTCAGGGCTGGCACCTTCCTTGTGGGACAAGGAGCCGGACGTTTGCCTTTTCGGAAAGAGGCTCTGCTGACAACGAACACCGAGAGGTGTACCGATCCTGGGCAAGCACAGATCCCGTATGCTGTTGTGCCTGTGCATAGGCTGCACGGGGACAGAGAAGAGCAGCACGAGCTTTCAGGGCTGGCACCTTCCTTGTGGCACAAGGAGCCGGACGTTTGCCTTTTCGGAAAAATGCTATGACGAGAACGGACACCGTGAGGTGTACCGATCCTGGGCAAGCACAGATCCCGTATGCTGTTGTGCCTGTGCATAGGCTGCACGGGGACAGTGAAGAGCAGCACGAGCTTTCAGGGCTGGCACCTTCCTTGTGGGACAAGGAGCCGGACGTTTGCCTTTTCGGAATAGCCTCTGCCGAGAACGAACATCGTGAAGTGTACCGTTCCTGCGCAAGCACAGATCCCCAGTGCTGTTGTGCCAGTGCATAGGCTGCACGGGGACAGTGAAGAGCAGCAAAAGCTTTCAGGGCTGGCACCTTCCTTGTGGGACAAGGAGCCGGACGTTTGCCTTTTCAGAAAAATGCTATGCCGAGAACGGACACCGTGAGGTGTACCGTTCCTGGGCAGGCACAGATCCCCAATGCTGTTGTGCCTGTGCATAGGCTGCACGGGGACAGTGAAGAGCAGCAAGAGCTTTCAGGGCTGGCACCTTCCTTGTGGGACAAGGAGCCGGATGTTTGCCTTTTCGGAACAGCCTCTGCCGAGAACGAACACCGTGAGGTGTACCGATCCTGGGCAAGCACAGATCCCGTATGCTGTTGTGCCTGTGCATAGGCTGCACGGGGACAGTGAAGAGCAGCACGAGCTTTCAGGGCTGGCACCTTCCTTGTGGGACAAGGAGCCGGACGTTTGCCTTTTCGGAAAGAGGCTCTGCTGACAACGAACACCGAGAGGTGTACCGATCCTGGGCAAGCACAGATCCCGTATGCTGTTGTGCCTGTGCATAGGCTGCACGGGGACAGTGAAGAGCAGCACGAGCTTTCAGGGCCTGCACCTTCCTTGTGGGACAAGGAGCCGGATGTTTGCCTTTTCAGAAAAATGCTATGCCGAGAACGGACACCGAGAGGTGTACCGATCCTGGGCAAGCACAGATCCCGTATGCTGTTGTGCCTGTGCATAGGCTGCACGGGGACAGTGAAGAGCAGCACGAGCTTTCAGGGCTGGCACCTTCCTTGTGGCACAAGGAGCCGGACGTTTGCCTTTTCGGAATAGCCTCTGCCGAGAACGAACATCGTGAAGTATTACCGTTCCTGGGCAAGCACAGATCCCGTATGCTGTTGTGCCTGTGCATAGGCTGCACGGGGACAGTGAAGAGCAGCAAGAGCTTTCAGGGCTGGCACCTTCTTTGTGTCACAAGGAGCCGGACGTTTGCCTTTTCAGAAAAATGCTATGACGAGAACGGACACCGTGAGGTGTACCGATCCTGGGCAAGCACAGATCCCGTATGCTGTTGTGCCTGTGCATAGGCTGCACGGGGACAGTGAAGAGCAGCACGAGCTTTCAGGGCTGGCACCTTCCTTGTGGGACAAGGAGCCGGACGTTTGCCTTTTCGGAAAAATGCTATGCCGAGAACGGACACCGTGAGGTGTACCGTTCCTGGGCAGGCACAGATCCCGTATGCTGTTGTGCCTGTGCATAGGCTGCACGGGGACAGTGAAGAGCAGCACGAGCTTTCAGGGCTGGCACCTTCCTTGTGGGACAAGGAGCCGGACATTTGCCTTTTCAGAAAAATGTTATGCCGAGAACGGACACCGAGAGGTGTTCCGATCCTGGGCAAGCACAGATCCCCAATGCTGTTGTGCCTGTGCATAGGCTGCACGGGGACAGTGAAGAGCAGCAAGAGCTTTCAGGGCTGGCACCTTCCTTGTGGGACAAGGAGCCGGACGTTTGCCTTTTCGGAATAGCCTCTGCCGAGAACGAACATCGTGAAGTATTACCATTCCTGGGCAAGCACAGATCCCGTATGCTGTTGTGCCTGTGCATAGGCTGCACGGGGACAGTGAAGAGCAGCAAGAGCTTTCAGGGCTGGCACCTTATTTGTGGCACAAGGAGCCGGACGTTTGCCTTTTCACAAAAATGCTAAGACGAGAACGGACACCGAGAAGTGTACCGTTCCTGGGCAGGCACAGATCCCCAGTGCTGTTGTGCCTGTGCATAGGCTGCACGGGGACAGTGAAGAGCAGCACGAGCTTTCAGGGCTGGCACCTTCCTTGTGGCACAAGGAGCCGGACGTTTGCCTTTTCGGAATAGCCTCTGCCGAGAACGAACATCGTGAAGTATTACCGTTCCTGGGCAAGCACAGATCCCGTATGCTGTTGTGCCTGTGCATAGGCTGCACGGGGACAGTGAAGAGCAGCACGAGCTTTCAGGGCTGGCACCTTCCTTGTGTCACAAGGAGCCGGACGTTTGCCTTTTCGGAATAGCCTCTGCCGAGAACGAACATCGTGAAGTGTACCGTTCCTGGGCAAGCACAGATCCCCAGTGCTGTTGTGCCTGTGCATAGGCTGCACGGGGACAGTGAAGAGCAGCACGAGCTTTCAGGGCTGGCACCTTCCTTGTGGGACAAGGAGCCGGACGTTTGCCTTTTCAGAAAAATGCTATGCCGAGAACGGACACCGTGAGGTGTACCGTTCCTGGGCAAGCACAGATCCCCAGTGCTGTTGTGCCTGTGCATAGGCTGCACGGGGACAGTGAAGAGCAGCAAGAGCTTTCAGGGCTGGCACCTTCATTGTGGCACAAGGAGCCGGACGTTTGCCTTTTCGGAAAAATGCTATACCGAGAACGGACACCGTGAGGTGTACCGATCCTGGGCAAGCACAGATCCCGTATGCTGTTGTGCCTGTGCATAGGCTGCACGGGGACAGTGAAGAGCAGCACGAGCTTTCAGGGCTGGCACCTTCCTTGTGGCACAAGGAGCCGGACGTTTGCCTTTTCGGAATAGCCTCTGCCGAGAACGAACATCGTGAAGTGTACCGTTCCTGGGCAAGCACAGATCCCGTATGCTGTTGTGCCTGTGCATAGGCTGCACGGGGACAGTGAAGAGCAGCACGAGCTTTCAGGGCTGGCACCTTCCTTGTGGCACAAGGAGCCGGACGTTTGCCTTTTCGGAATAGCCTCTGCCGAGAACGAACATCGTGAAGTGTACCGTTCCTGGGCAAGCACAGATCCCGTATGCTGTTGTGCCTGTGCATAGGCTGCACGGGGACAGTGAAGAGCAGCAAGAGCTTTCAGGGCTGGCACCTTCCTTGTGGGACAAGGAGCCGGACCTTTGCCTTTTCAGAAAAATGCTATGCCGAGAACGGACACCGTGAGGTGTACCGTTCCTGGGCAAGCACAGATCCCCAGTGCTGTTGTGCCTGTGCATAGGCTGCACGGGGACAGTGAAGAGCAGCAAGAGCTTTCAGGGCTGGCACCTTCATTGTGGCACAAGGAGCCGGACGTTTGCCTTTTCGGAAAAATGCTATACCGAGAACGGACACCGAGAGGTGTACCGATCCTGGGCAAGCACAGATCCCGTATGCTGTTGTGCCTGTGCATAGGCTGCACGAGGACAGTGAAGAGCAGCACGAGCTTTCAGGGCTGGCACCTTCCTTGTGGGACAAGGAGCCGGACGTTTGCCTTTTCAGAAAAATGCTATGCCGAGAACGGACACCGAGAGGTGTACCGATCCTGGGCAAGCACAGAATCCGTATGCTGTTGTGCCTGTGCATAGGCTGCACGGGGACAGTGAAGAGCAGCACGAGCTTTCAGGGCTGGCACCTTCCTTGTGGGACAAGGAGCCGGACGTTTGCCTTTTCGGAATAGCCTCTGCCAAGAACGAACATCGTGAAGTATTACCGTTCCTGGGCAAGCACAGATCCCGTATGCTGTTGTGCCTGTGCATAGGCTGCACGGGGACAGTGAAGAGCAGCACGAGCTTTCAGGGCTGGCACCTTCTTTGTGGCACAAGGAGCCGGACGTTTGCCTTTTCAGAAAAATGCTATGACGAGAACGGACACCGTGAGGTGTACCGATCCTGGGCAAGCACAGATCCCGTATGCTGTTGTGCCTGTGCATAGGCTGCACGGGGACAGTGAAGAGCAGCACGAGCTTTCAGGGCTGGCACCTTCCTTGTGGGACAAGGAGCCGGACGTTTGCCTTTTCGGAAAAATGCTATGCCGAGAACGGACACCGTGAGTTGTACCGTTCCTGGGCAGGCACAGATCCCCAGTGCTGTTGTGCCTGTGCATAGGCTGCACGGGGACAGTGAAGAGCAGCACGAGCTTTCAGGGCTGGCACCTTCTTTGTGGCACAAGGAGCCGGACGTTTGCCTTTTCGGAAAGAGGCTCTGCTGACAACGAACACCGAGAGGTGTACCGATCCTGGGCAAGCACAGATCCCGTATGCTGTTGTGCCTGTGCATAGGCTGCACGGGGACAGTGAAGAGCAGCAAGAGCTTTCAGGGCTGGCACCTTCCTTGTGGCACAAGGAGCCGGACGTTTGCCTTTTCGGAATAGCCTCTGCCGAGAACGAACATCGTGAAGTATTACCGTTCCTGGGCAAGCACAGATCCCGTATGCTGTTGTGCCTGTGCATAGGCTGCACGGGGACAGTGAAGAGCAGCAAGAGCTTTCAGGGCTGGCACCTTCTTTGTGGCACAAGGAGCCGGACGTTTGCCTTTTCAGAAAAATGCTATGACGAAAACGGACACCGTGAGGTGTACCGATCCTGGGCAAGCACAGATCCCGTATGCTGTTGTGCCTGTGCATAGGCTGCATGGGGACAGTGAAGAGCAGCACGAGCTTTCAGGGCTGGCACCTTCCTTGTGGGACAATGAGCCGGACGTTTGCCTTTTCGGAAAAATGCTATGCCGAGAACGGACACCGAGAATTTTCCCGTTCCTGGGCAGGTACAGATCCCCAGGGCTGTTGTGCCTGTGCATAGGCTGCATGGGGACAGTGAAGAGCAGCACGAGCTTTCAGGGCTGGCACCTTCCTTGTGGGACAAGGAGCCGGACGTTTGCCTTTTCGGAAAGAGGCTCTGCTGACAACGAACACCGAGAGGTGTACCGATCCTGGGCAAGCACAGATCCCGTATGCTGTTGTGCCTGTGCATAGGCTGCACGGGGACAGTGAAGAGCAGCACGAGCTTTCAGGGCTGGCACCTTCCTTGTGGGACAAGGAGCCGGACCTTTGCCTTTTCGGAATAGCCTCTGCCGAGAACGAACATCGTGAAGTGTACCGTTCCTGGGCAAGCACAGATCCCCAGTGCTGTTGTGCCTGTGCATAGGCTGCACGGGGACAGTGAAGAGCAGCAAAAGCTTTCAGGGCTGGCACCTTCATTGTGGGACAAGGAGCCGGACGTTTTCCTTTTCAGAAAAATGCTATGCCGAGAACGGACACCGTGAGGTGTACCGTTCCTGGGCAGGCACAGATCCCCAATGCTGTTGTGCCTGTGCATAGGCTGCACGGGGACAGTGAAGAGCAGCAAGAGCTTTCAGGGCTGGCACCTTCTTTGTGGCACAAGGAGCCGGACGTTTGCCTTTTCAGAAAAATGCTATGACGAGAACGGACACCGTGAGGTGTACCGATCCTGGGCAAGCACAGATCCCGTATGCTGTTGTGCCTGTGCATAGGCTGCACGGGGACAGTGAAGAGCAGCACGAGCTTTCAGGGCTGGCACCTTCCTTGTGGGACAAGGAGCCGGACCTTTGCGTTTTCGGAAGAGCCTCTGCCGAGAACGAACATCGTGAAGTGTACCGTTCCTGGGCAAGCACAGATCCCCAGTGCTGTTGTGCCTGTGCATAGGCTGCACGGGGACAGTGAAGAGCAGCAAGAGCTTTCAGGGCTGGCACCTTCCTTGTGGGACAAGGAGCCGGACGTTTGCTTTTTCGGAAAAATGCTATGACGAGAACGGACACCGTGAAGTGTACCGATCCTGGGCAAGCACAGATCCCGTATGCTGTTGTGCCTGTGCATAGGCTGCACGGGGACAGTGAAGAGCAGCACGAGCTTTCAGGGCTGGCACCTTCCTTGTGGGACAAGGAGCCGGACGTTTGCCTTTTCGGAAAAATGCTATGCCGAGAACGGACACCGTGAGGTGTACCGTTCCTGGGCAGGCACAGATCCCCAGTGCTGTTGTGCCTGTGCATAGGCTGCACGGGGACAGTGAAGAGCAGCACGAGCTTTCAGGGCTGGCACCTTCTTTGTGGCACAAGGAGCCGGACGTTTGCCTTTTCGGAAAGAGGCTCTGCTGACAACGAACACCGAGAGGTGTACCGATCCTGGGCAAGCACAGATCCCGTATGCTGTTGTGCCTGTGCATAGGCTGCACGGGGACAGTGAAGAGCAGCACGAGCTTTCAGGGCTGGCACCTTCCTTGTGGCACAAGGAGCCGGACGTTTGCCTTTTCGGAATAGCCTCTGCCGAGAACGAACATCGTGAAGTGTACCGTTCCTGGGCAAGCACAGATCCCCAGTGCTGTTGTGCCTGTGCATAGGCTGCACGGGGACAGTGAAGAGCAGCACGAGCTTTCAGGGCTGGCACCTTCCTTGTGGCACAAGGAGCCGGACGTTTGCCTTTTCGGAATAGCCTCTGCCGAGAACGAACATCGTGAAGTGTACCGTTCCTGGGCAAGCACAGATCCCCAGTGCTGTTGTGCCTGTGCATAGGCTGCACGGGGACAGTGAAGAGCAGCAAAAGCTTTCAGGGCTGGCACCTTCCTTGTGGGACAAGGAGCCGGACGTTTTCCTTTTCAGAAAAATGCTATGCCGAGAACGGACACCGTGAGGTGTACCGTTCCTGGGCAAGCACAGATCCCCAGTGCTGTTGTGCCTGTGCATAGGCTGCACGGGGACAGTGAAGAGCAGCACGAGCTTTCAGGGCTGGCACCTTCATTGTGGCACAAGGAGCCGGACGTTTGCCTTTTCGGAAAAATGCTATGACGAGAACGGACACCGTGAGGTGTACCGATCCTGGCCAAGCACAGATCCCCAATGCTGTTGTGCCTGTGCATAGGCTGCACGGGGACAGTGAAGAGCAGCACGAGCTTTCAGGGCTGGCACCTTCCTTGTGGGACAAGGAGCCGGACGTTTGCCTTTTCGGAAGAGCCTCTGCCGAGAACGGACACCGTGAGGTGTACCGATCCTGGGCAAGCACAGATCCCGTATGCTGTTGTGCCTGTGCATAGGCTGCACGGGGACAGTGAAGAGCAGCACGAGCTTTCAGGGCTGGCACCTTCCTTGTGGCACAAGGAGCCGGACGTTTGCCTTTTCGGAATAGCCTCTGCCGAGAACGAACATCGTGAAGTGTACCGTTCCTGGGCAAGCACAGATCCCGTATGCTGTTGTGCCTGTGCATAGGCTGCACGGGGACAGTGAAGAGCAGCACGAGCTTTCAGGGCTGGCACCTTCCTTGTGGGACAATGAGCCGGACGTTTGCCTTTTCAGAAAAATGCTATGCCGAGAACGGACACCGTGAGGTGTACCGATCCTGGGCAAGCACAGATCCCCAGTGCTGTTGTGCCTGTGCATAGGCTGCACGGGGACAGTGAAGAGCAGCAAGAGCTTTCAGGGCTGGCACCTTCATTGTGGCACAAGGAGCCGGACGTTTGCCTTTTCGGAAAAATGCTATACCGAGAACGGACACCGAGAGGTGTACCGATCCTGGGCAAGCACAGATCCCGTATGCTGTTGTGCCTGTGCATAGGCTGCACGGGGACAGTGAAGAGCAGCACGAGCTTTCAGGGCTGGCACCTTCCTTGTGGGACAAGGAGCCGGACGTTTGCCTTTTCAGAAAAATGCTATGCCGAGAACGGACACCGAGAGGTGTACCGATCCTGGGCAAGCACAGATCCCGTATGCTGTTGTGCCTGTGCATAGGCTGCACGGGGACAGTGAAGAGCAGCACGAGCTTTCAGGGCTGGCACCTTCCTTGTGGGACAAGGAGCCGGACGTTTGCCTTTTCGGAATAGCCTCTGCCGAGAACGAACATCGTGAAGTATTACCGTTCCTGGGCAAGCACAGATCCCGTATGCTGTTGTGCCTGTGCATAGGCTGCACGGGGACAGTGAAGAGCAGCAAGAGCTTTCAGGGCTGGCACCTTCTTTGTGGCACAAGGAGCCGGACGTTTGCCTTTTCAGAAAAATGCTATGACGAGAACGGACACCGTGAGGTGTACCGATCCTGGGCAAGCACAGATCCCGTATGCTGTTGTGCCTGTGCATAGGCTGCACGGGGACAGTGAAGAGCAGCACGAGCTTTCAGGGCTGGCACCTTCCTTGTGGGACAAGGAGCCGGACGTTTGCCTTTTCGGAAAAATGCTATGCCGAGAACGGACACCGTGAGGTGTACCGTTCCTGGGCAGGCACAGATCCCCAGTGCTGTTGTGCCTGTGCATAGGCTGCACGGGGACAGTGAAGAGCAGCACGAGCTTTCAGGGCTGGCACCTTCTTTGTGGCACAAGGAGCCGGACGTTTGCCTTTTCGGAAAGAGGCTCTGCTGACAACGAACACCGAGAGGTGTACCGATCCTGGGCAAGCACAGATCCCGTATGCTGTTGTGCCTGTGCATAGGCTGCACGGGGACAGTGAAGAGCAGCACGAGCTTTCAGGGCTGGCACCTTCCTTGTGGCACAAGGAGCCGGACGTTTGCCTTTTCGGAATAGCCTCTGCCGAGAACGAACATCGTGAAGTATTACCGTTCCTGGGCAAGCACAGATCCCGTATGCTGTTGTGCCTGTGCATAGGCTGCACGGGGACAGTGAAGAGCAGCAAGAGCTTTCAGGGCTGGCACCTTCTTTGTGGCACAAGGAGCCGGACGTTTGCCTTTTCAGAAAAATGCTATGACGAAAACGGACACCGTGAGGTGTACCGATCCTGGGCAAGCACAGATCCCCTATGCTGTTGTGCCTGTGCATAGGCTGCATGGGGACAGTGAAGAGCAGCACGAGCTTTCAGGGCTGGCACCTTCCTTGTGGGACAATGAGCCGGACGTTTGCCTTTTCGGAAAAATGCTATGCCGAGAACGGACACCGAGAATTTTCCCGTTCCTGGGCAGGTACAGATCCCCAGTGCTGTTGTGCCTGTGCATAGGCTGCACGGGGACAGTGAAGAGCAGCACGAGCTTTCAGGGCTGGCACCTTCCTTGTGGGACAAGGAGCCGGACGTTTGCCTTTTCGGAAAGAGGCTCTGCTGACAACGAACACCGAGAGGTGTACCGATCCTGGGCAAGCGCAGATCCCGTATGCTGTTGTGCCTGTGCATAGGCTGCACGGGGACAGTGAAGAGCAGCAAGAGCTTTCAGGGCTGGCACCTTCCTTGTGGGACAAGGAGCCGGACCTTTGCCTTTTCGGAATAGCCTCTGCCGAGAAAGAACATCGTGAAGTGTACCGTTCCTGGGCAAGCACAGATCCCCAGTGCTGTTGTGCCTGTGCATAGGCTGCACGGGGACAGTGAAGAGCAGCAAGAGCTTTCAGGGCTGGCACCTTCCTTGTGGGACAAGGAGCCGGACGTTTTCCTTTTCAGAAAAATGCTATGCCGAGAACGGACACCGTGAGGTGTACCGTTCCTGGGCAGGCACAGATCCCCAATGCTGTTGTGCCTGTGCATAGGCTGCACGGGGACAGTGAAGAGCAGCAAGAGCTTTCAGGGCTGGCACCTTCCTTGTGGGACAAGGAGCCGGACGTTTGCCTTTTCGGAAGAGCCTCTGCCGAGAACGAACACCGTGAGGTGTACCGATCCTGGGCAAGCACAGATCCCGTATGCTGTTGTGCCTGTGCATAGGCTGCACGGGGACAGTGAAGAGCAGCACGAGCTTTCAGGGCTGGCACCTTCCTTGTGGCACAAGGAGCCGGACGTTTGCCTTTTCGGAAGAGCCTCTGCCGAGAACGGACACCGTGAGGTTTACCGTTCCTGGGCAAGCACAGCCCTCCAGTGCTGTTGTGCCTGTGCATAGGCTGCACGGGGACAGTGAAGAGCAGCACGAGCTTTCAGGGCTGGCACCTTCCTTGTGGGACAAGGAGCCGGACGTTTGCCTTTTCGGAAAGAGGTTCTGCTGACAACGAACACCGTGAGGTGTACCGTTCCTGGGCAAGCACAGATCCCGTATGCTGTTGTGCCTGTGCATAGGCTGCACGGGGACAGTGAAGAGCAGCAAGAGCTTTCAGGGCTGGCACCTTCTTTGTGGCACAAGGAGCCGGACGTTTGCCTTTTCAGAAAAATGCTATGCCGAGAACGGACACCGTGAGGTGTACCGATCCTGGGCAAGCACAGATCCCGTATGCTGTTGTGCCTGTGCATAGGCTGCACGGGGACAGTGAAGAGCAGCACGAGCTTTCAGGGCTGGCACCTTCCTTGTGGGACAAGGAGCCGGACCTTTGCCTTTTCGGAAGAGCCTCTGCCGAGAACGAACATCGTGAAGTGTACCGTTCCTGGGCAAGCACAGATCCCCAGTGCTGTTGTGCCTGTGCATAGGCTGCACGGGGACAGTGAAGAGCAGCAAGAGCTTTCAGGGCTGGCACCTTCCTTGTGGGACAAGGAGCCGGACGTTTGCCTTTTCGGAAAAATGCTATGACGAGAACGGACACCGTGAGGTGTACCGATCCTGGGCAAGCACAGATCCCGTATGCTGTTGTGCCTGTGCATAGGCTGCACGGGGACAGTGAAGAGCAGCAAGAGCTTTCAGGGCTGGCACCTTATTTGTGGCACAAGGAGCCGGACGTTTGCCTTTTCAGAAAAATGCTATGACGAGAACGGACACCGAGAAGTGTACCGTTCCTGGGCAGGCACAGATCCCCAGTGCTGTTGTGCCTGTGCATAGGCTGCACGGGGACAGTGAAGAGCAGCACGAGCTTTCAGGGCTGGCACCTTCCTTGTGGGACAAGGAGCCGGACGTTTGCCTTTTCGGAAAGAGGCTCTGCTGACAACGAACACCGAGAGGTGTACCGATCCTGGGCAAGCACAGATCCCGTATGCTGTTGTGCCTGTGCATAGGCTGCACGGGGACAGTGAAGAGCAGCACGAGCTTTCAGGGCTGGCACCTTCCTTGTGGCACAAGGAGCCGGACGTTTGCCTTTTCGGAAGAGCCTCTGCCGAGAACGGACACCGTGAGGTTTACCGTTCCTGGGCAAGCACAGCTCTCCAGTGCTGTTGTGCCTGTGCATAGGCTGCACGGGGACAGTGAAGAGCAGCACGAGCTTTCAGGGCTGGCACCTTCCTTGTGGGACAAGGAGCCGGACGTTTGCCTTTTCGGAAAGAGGCTCTGCTGACAACGAACACCGTGAGGTGTACCGTTCCTGGGCAAGCACAGATCCCGTATGCTGTTGTGCCTGTGCATAGGCTGCACGGGGACAGTGAAGAGCAGCACGAGCTTTCAGGGCTGGCACCTTCTTTGTGGCACAAGGAGCCGGACGTTTGCCTTTTCAGAAAAATGCTATGACGAGAACGGACACCGTGAGGTGTACCGATCCTGGGCAAGCACAGATCCCGTATGCTGTTGTGCCTGTGCATAGGCTGCACGAGGACAGTGAAGAGCAGCACGAGCTTTCAGGGCTGGCACCTTCCTTGTGGGACAAGGAGCCGGACGTTTGCCTTTTCGGAAAAATGCTATGCCGAGAACGGACACCGTGAGGTGTACCGTTCCTGGGCAGGCACAGATCCCCAGTGCTGTTGTGCCTGTGCATAGGCTGCACGGGGACAGTGAAGAGCAGCACGAGCTTTCAGGGCTGGCACCTTCTTTGTGGCACAAGAAGCCGGACGTTTGCCTTTTCGGAATAGGCTCTGCTGACAACGAACACCGAGAGGTGTACCGATCCTGGGCAAGCACAGATCCCGTATGCTGTTGTGCCTGTGCATAGGCTGCACGGGGACAGTGAAGAGCAGCAAGAGCTTTCAGGGCTGGCACCTTCCTTGTGGCACAAGGAGCCGGACGTTTGCCTTTTCGGAATAGCCTCTGCCGAGAACGAACATCGTGAAGTATTACCGTTCCTGGGCAAGCACAGATCCCGTATGCTGTTGTGCCTGTGCATAGGCTGCACGGGGACAGTGAAGAGCAGCAAGAGCTTTCAGGGCTGGCACCTTCTTTGTGGCACAAGGAGCCGGACGTTTGCCTTTTCAGAAAAATGCTATGACGAAAACGGACACCGTGAGGTGTACCGATCCTGGGCAAGCACAGATCCCGTATGCTGTTGTGCCTGTGCATAGGCTGCATGGGGACAGTGAAGAGCAGCACGAGCTTTCAGGGCTGGCACCTTCCTTGTGGGACAAGGAGCCGGACGTTTGCCTTTTCGGAAAAATGCTATGCCGAGAACGGACACCGAGAATTTTCCCGTTCCTGGGCAGGTACAGATCCCCAGTGCTGTTGTGCCTGTGCATAGGCTGCACGGGGACAGTGAAGAGCAGCACGAGCTTTCAGGGCTGGCACCTTCATTGTGGCACAAGGAGCCGGACGTTTGCCTTTTCGGAAAAATGCTATACCGAGAACGGACACCGAGAGGTGTACCGATCCTGGGCAAGCACAGATCCCGTATGCTGTTGTGCCTGTGCATAGGCTGCACGGGGACAGTGAAGAGCAGCACGAGCTTTCAGGGCTGGCACCTTCCTTGTGGGACAAGGAGCCGGACGTTTGCCTTTTCAGAAAAATGCTATGCCGAGAACGGACACCGAGAGGTGTACCGATCCTGGGCAAGCACAGATCCCGTATGCTGTTGTGCCTGTGCATAGGCTGCACGGGGACAGTGAAGAGCAGCACGAGCTTTCAGGGCTGGCACCTTCCTTGTGGGACAAGGAGCCGGACGTTTGCCTTTTCGGAATAGCCTCTGCCAAGAACGAACATCGTGAAGTATTACCGTTCCTGGGCAAGCACAGATCCCGTATGCTGTTGTGCCTGTGCATAGGCTGCACGGGGACAGTGAAGAGCAGCAAGAGCTTTCAGGGCTGGCACCTTCTTTGTGGCACAAGGAGCCGGACGTTTGCCTTTTCAGAAAAATGCTATGACGAGAACGGACACCGTGAGGTGTACCGATCCTGGGCAAGCACAGATCCCGTATGCTGTTGTGCCTGTGCATAGGCTGCACGGGGACAGTGAAGAGCAGCACGAGCTTTCAGGGCTGGCACCTTCCTTGTGGGACAAGGAGCCGGACGTTTGCCTTTTCGGAAAAATGCTATGCCGAGAACGGACACCGTGAGGTGTACCGTTCCTGGGCAGGCACAGATCCCCAGTGCTGTTGTGCCTGTGCATAGGCTGCACGGGGACAGTGAAGAGCAGCACGAGCTTTCAGGGCTGGCACCTTCTTTGTGGCACAAGGAGCCGGACGTTTGCCTTTTCGGAAAGAGGCTCTGCTGACAACGAACACCGAGAGGTGTACCGATCCTGGGCAAGCACAGATCCCGTATGCTGTTGTGCCTGTGCATAGGCTGCACGGGGACAGTGAAGTGCAGCAAGAGCTTTCAGGGCTGGCACCTTCCTTGTGGCACAAGGAGCCGGACGTTTGCCTTTTCGGAAAGAGGCTCTGCCGAGAACGGACACCGTGAGGTGTACCGATCCTGGGCAAGCACAGATCCCGTATGCTGTTGTGCCTGTGCATAGGCTGCACGGGGACAGTGAAGACCAGCAAGAGCTTTCAGGGCTGGCACCTTCCTTGTGGCACAAGGAGCCGGACGTTTGCCTTTTCGGAATAGCCTCTGCCGAGAACGAACATCGTGAAGTGTACCGTTCCTGGGCAAGCACAGATCCCGTATGCTGTTGTGCCTGTGCATAGGCTGCACGGGGACAGTGAAGAGCAGCACGAGCTTTCAGGGCTGGCACCTTCCTTGTGGGACAATGAGCCGGACGTTTGCCTTTTCAGAAAAATGCTATGCCGAGAACGGACACCGTGAGGTGTACCGATCCTGGGCAAGCACAGATCCCCAGTGCTGTTGTGCCTGTGCATAGGCTGCACGGGGACAGTGAAGAGCAGCAAGAGCTTTCAGGGCTGGCACCTTCATTGTGGCACAAGGAGCCGGACGTTTGCCTTTTCGGAAAAATGCTATACCGAGAACGGACACCGAGAGGTGTACCGATCCTGGGCAAGCACAGATCCCGTATGCTGTTGTGCCTGTGCATAGGCTGCACGGGGACAGTGAA
Source organism: Buteo buteo (assembly GCF_964188355.1). Taxonomy (NCBI): domain Eukaryota; kingdom Metazoa; phylum Chordata; class Aves; order Accipitriformes; family Accipitridae; genus Buteo; species Buteo buteo. The sequence goes on from NW_027439214.1 coordinate 381,120, forward strand.
GAGCAGCACGAGCTTTCAGGGCTGGCACCTTCCTTGTGGCACAAGGAGCCGGACGTTTGCCTTTTCGGAATAGCCTCTGCCGAGAACGAACATCGTGAAGTATTACCGTTCCTGGGCAAGCACAGATCCCGTATGCTGTTGTGCCTGTGCATAGGCTGCACGGGGACAGTGAAGAGCAGCAAGAGCTTTCAGGGCTGGCACCTTCCTTGTGGGACAAGGAGCCGGACGTTTTCCTTTTCAGAAAAATGCTATGCCGAGAACGGACACCGTGAGGTGTACCGTTCCTGGGCAGGCACAGATCCCCAATGCTGTTGTGCCTGTGCATAGGCTGCACGGGGACAGTGAAGAGCAGCAAGAGCTTTCAGGGCTGGCACCTTCCTTGTGGGACAAGGAGCCGGACGTTTGCCTTTTCGGAAGAGCCTCTGCCAAGAACGAACACCGTGAGGTGTACCGATCCTGGGCAAGCACAGATCCCGTATGCTGTTGTGCCTGTGCATAGGCTGCACGGGGACAGTGAAGAGCAGCACGAGCTTTCAGGGCTGGCACCTTCCTTGTGGCACAAGGAGCCGGACGTTTGCCTTTTCGGAAGAGCCTCTGCCGAGAACGGACACCGTGAGGTTTACCGTTCCTGGGCAAGCACAGCCCTCCAGTGCTGTTGTGCCTGTGCATAGGCTGCACGGGGACAGTGAAGAGCAGCACGAGCTTTCAGGGCTGGCACCTTCCTTGTGGGACAAGGAGCCGGACGTTTGCCTTTTCGGAAAGAGGCTCTGCTGACAACGAACACCGTGAGGTGTACCGTTCCTGGGCAAGCACAGATCCCGTATGCTGTTGTGCCTGTGCATAGGCTGCACGGGGACAGTGAAGAGCAGCAAGAGCTTTCAGGGCTGGCACCTTCTTTGTGGCACAAGGAGCCGGACGTTTGCCTTTTCAGAAAAATGCTATGCCGAGAACGGACACCGTGAGGTGTACCGATCCTGGGCAAGCACAGATCCCGTATGCTGTTGTGCCTGTGCATAGGCTGCACGGGGACAGTGAAGAGCAGCACGAGCTTTCAGGGCTGGCACCTTCCTTGTGGGACAAGGAGCCGGACCTTTGCCTTTTCGGAAGAGCCTCTGCCGAGAACGAACATCGTGAAGTGTACCGTTCCTGGGCAAGCACAGATCCCCAGTGCTGTTGTGCCTGTGCATAGGCTGCACGGGGACAGTGAAGAGCAGCAAGAGCTTTCAGGGCTGGCACCTTCCTTGTGGGACAAGGAGCCGGACGTTTGCCTTTTCGGAAAAATGCTATGACGAGAACGGACACCGTGAGGTGTACCGATCCTGGGCAAGCACAGATCCCGTATGCTGTTGTGCCTGTGCATAGGCTGCACGGGGACAGTGAAGAGCAGCAAGAGCTTTCAGGGCTGGCACCTTATTTGTGGCACAAGGAGCCGGACGTTTGCCTTTTCAGAAAAATGCTATGACGAGAACGGACACCGAGAAGTGTACCGTTCCTGGGCAGGCACAGATCCCCAGTGCTGTTGTGCCTGTGCATAGGCTGCACGGGGACAGTGAAGAGCAGCACGAGCTTTCAGGGCTGGCACCTTCCTTGTGGGACAAGGAGCCGGACGTTTGCCTTTTCGGAAAGAGGCTCTGCTGACAACGAACACCGAGAGGTGTACCGATCCTGGGCAAGCACAGATCCCGTATGCTGTTGTGCCTGTGCATAGGCTGCACGGGGACAGTGAAGAGCAGCACGAGCTTTCAGGGCTGGCACCTTCCTTGTGGCACAAGGAGCCGGACGTTTGCCTTTTCGGAAGAGCCTCTGCCGAGAACGGACACCGTGAGGTTTACCGTTCCTGGGCAAGCACAGCTCTCCAGTGCTGTTGTGCCTGTGCATAGGCTGCACGGGGACAGTGAAGAGCAGCACGAGCTTTCAGGGCTGGCACCTTCCTTGTGGGACAAGGAGCCGGACGTTTGCCTTTTCGGAAAGAGGCTCTGCTGACAACGAACACCGTGAGGTGTACCGTTCCTGGGCAAGCACAGATCCCGTATGCTGTTGTGCCTGTGCATAGGCTGCACGGGGACAGTGAAGAGCAGCACGAGCTTTCAGGGCTGGCACCTTCTTTGTGGCACAAGGAGCCGGACGTTTGCCTTTTCAGAAAAATGCTATGACGAGAACGAACACCGTGAGGTGTACCGTTCCTGGGCAAGCACAGATCCCGTATGCTGTTGTGCCTGTGCATAGGCTGCACGAGGACAGTGAAGAGCAGCACGAGCTTTCAGGGCTGGCACCTTCCTTGTGGGACAAGGAGCCGGACGTTTGCCTTTTCGGAAAAATGCTATGCCGAGAACGGACACCGTGAGGTGTACCGTTCCTGGGCAGGCACAGATCCCCAGTGCTGTTGTGCCTGTGCATAGGCTGCACGGGGACAGTGAAGAGCAGCACGAGCTTTCAGGGCTGGCACCTTCTTTGTGGCACAAGGAGCCGGACGTTTGCCTTTTCGGAAAGAGGCTCTGCTGACAACGAACACCGAGAGGTGTACCGATCCTGGGCAAGCACAGATCCCGTATGCTGTTGTGCCTGTGCATAGGCTGCACGGGGACAGTGAAGAGCAGCAAGAGCTTTCAGGGCTGGCACCTTCCTTGTGGCACAAGGAGCCGGACGTTTGCCTTTTCGGAATAGCCTCTGCCGAGAACGAACATCGTGAAGTATTACCGTTCCTGGGCAAGCACAGATCCCGTATGCTGTTGTGCCTGTGCATAGGCTGCACGGGGACAGTGAAGAGCAGCAAGAGCTTTCAGGGCTGGCACCTTCTTTGTGGCACAAGGAGCCGGACGTTTGCCTTTTCAGAAAAATGCTATGACGAAAACGGACACCGTGAGGTGTACCGATCCTGGGCAAGCACAGATCCCGTATGCTGTTGTGCCTGTGCATAGGCTGCATGGGGACAGTGAAGAGCAGCACGAGCTTTCAGGGCTGGCACCTTCCTTGTGGGACAAGGAGCCGGACGTTTGCCTTTTCGGAAAAATGCTATGCCGAGAACGGACACCGAGAATTTTCCCGTTCCTGGGCAGGTACAGATCCCCAGTGCTGTTGTGCCTGTGCATAGGCTGCACGGGGACAGTGAAGAGCAGCACGAGCTTTCAGGGCTGGCACCTTCATTGTGGCACAAGGAGCCGGACGTTTGCCTTTTCGGAAAAATGCTATACCGAGAACGGACACCGAGAGGTGTACCGATCCTGGGCAAGCACAGATCCCGTATGCTGTTGTGCCTGTGCATAGGCTGCACGGGGACAGTGAAGAGCAGCACGAGCTTTCAGGGCTGGCACCTTCCTTGTGGGACAAGGAGCCGGACGTTTGCCTTTTCGGAATAGCCTCTGCCAAGAACGAACATCGTGAAGTATTACCGTTCCTGGGCAAGCACAGATCCCGTATGCTGTTGTGCCTGTGCATAGGCTGCACGGGGACAGTGAAGAGCAGCAAGAGCTTTCAGGGCTGGCACCTTCTTTGTGGCACAAGGAGCCGGACGTTTGCCTTTTCAGAAAAATGCTATGACGAGAACGGACACCGTGAGGTGTACCGATCCTGGGCAAGCACAGATCCCGTATGCTGTTGTGCCTGTGCATAGGCTGCACGGGGACAGTGAAGAGCAGCACGAGCTTTCAGGGCTGGCACCTTCCTTGTGGGACAAGGAGCCGGACGTTTGCCTTTTCGGAAAAATGCTATGCCGAGAACGGACACCGTGAGGTGTACCGTTCCTGGGCAGGCACAGATCCCCAGTGCTGTTGTGCCTGTGCATAGGCTGCACGGGGACAGTGAAGAGCAGCACGAGCTTTCAGGGCTGGCACCTTCTTTGTGGCACAAGGAGCCGGACGTTTGCCTTTTCGGAATAGCCTCTGCCGAGAACGAACATCGTGAAGTATTACCGTTCCTGGGCAAGCACAGATCCCGTATGCTGTTGTGCCTGTGCATAGGCTGCACGGGGACAGTGAAGAGCAGCAAGAGCTTTCAGGGCTGGCACCTTCCTTGTGGGACAAGGAGCCGGACGTTTTCCTTTTCAGAAAAATGCTATGCCGAGAACGGACACCGTGAGGTGTACCGTTCCTGGGCAGGCACAGATCCCCAATGCTGTTGTGCCTGTGCATAGGCTGCACGGGGACAGTGAAGAGCAGCAAGAGCTTTCAGGGCTGGCACCTTCCTTGTGGGACAAGGAGCCGGACGTTTGCCTTTTCGGAAGAGCCTCTGCCAAGAACGAACACCGTGAGGTGTACCGATCCTGGGCAAGCACAGATCCCGTATGCTGTTGTGCCTGTGCATAGGCTGCACGGGGACAGTGAAGAGCAGCACGAGCTTTCAGGGCTGGCACCTTCCTTGTGGCACAAGGAGCCGGACGTTTGCCTTTTCGGAAGAGCCTCTGCCGAGAACGGACACCGTGAGGTTTACCGTTCCTGGGCAAGCACAGCCCTCCAGTGCTGTTGTGCCTGTGCATAGGCTGCACGGGGACAGTGAAGAGCAGCACGAGCTTTCAGGGCTGGCACCTTCCTTGTGGGACAAGGAGCCGGACGTTTGCCTTTTCGGAAAGAGGCTCTGCTGACAACGAACACCGTGAGGTGTACCGTTCCTGGGCAAGCACAGATCCCGTATGCTGTTGTGCCTGTGCATAGGCTGCACGGGGACAGTGAAGAGCAGCAAGAGCTTTCAGGGCTGGCACCTTCTTTGTGGCACAAGGAGCCGGACGTTTGCCTTTTCAGAAAAATGCTATGCCGAGAACGGACACCGTGAGGTGTACCGATCCTGGGCAAGCACAGATCCCGTATGCTGTTGTGCCTGTGCATAGGCTGCACGGGGACAGTGAAGAGCAGCACGAGCTTTCAGGGCTGGCACCTTCCTTGTGGGACAAGGAGCCGGACCTTTGCCTTTTCGGAAGAGCCTCTGCCGAGAACGAACATCGTGAAGTGTACCGTTCCTGGGCAAGCACAGATCCCCAGTGCTGTTGTGCCTGTGCATAGGCTGCACGGGGACAGTGAAGAGCAGCAAGAGCTTTCAGGGCTGGCACCTTCCTTGTGGGACAAGGAGCCGGACGTTTGCCTTTTCGGAAAAATGCTATGACGAGAACGGACACCGTGAGGTGTACCGATCCTGGGCAAGCACAGATCCCGTATGCTGTTGTGCCTGTGCATAGGCTGCACGGGGACAGTGAAGAGCAGCAAGAGCTTTCAGGGCTGGCACCTTATTTGTGGCACAAGGAGCCGGACGTTTGCCTTTTCAGAAAAATGCTATGACGAGAACGGACACCGAGAAGTGTACCGTTCCTGGGCAGGCACAGATCCCCAGTGCTGTTGTGCCTGTGCATAGGCTGCACGGGGACAGTGAAGAGCAGCACGAGCTTTCAGGGCTGGCACCTTCCTTGTGGGACAAGGAGCCGGACGTTTGCCTTTTCGGAAAGAGGCTCTGCTGACAACGAACACCGAGAGGTGTACCGATCCTGGGCAAGCACAGATCCCGTATGCTGTTGTGCCTGTGCATAGGCTGCACGGGGACAGTGAAGAGCAGCACGAGCTTTCAGGGCTGGCACCTTCCTTGTGGCACAAGGAGCCGGACGTTTGCCTTTTCGGAAGAGCCTCTGCCGAGAACGGACACCGTGAGGTTTACCGTTCCTGGGCAAGCACAGCTCTCCAGTGCTGTTGTGCCTGTGCATAGGCTGCACGGGGACAGTGAAGAGCAGCACGAGCTTTCAGGGCTGGCACCTTCCTTGTGGGACAAGGAGCCGGACGTTTGCCTTTTCGGAAAGAGGCTCTGCTGACAACGAACACCGTGAGGTGTACCGTTCCTGGGCAAGCACAGATCCCGTATGCTGTTGTGCCTGTGCATAGGCTGCACGGGGACAGTGAAGAGCAGCACGAGCTTTCAGGGCTGGCACCTTCTTTGTGGCACAAGGAGCCGGACGTTTGCCTTTTCAGAAAAATGCTATGACGAGAACGGACACCGTGAGGTGTACCGATCCTGGGCAAGCACAGATCCCGTATGCTGTTGTGCCTGTGCATAGGCTGCACGAGGACAGTGAAGAGCAGCACGAGCTTTCAGGGCTGGCACCTTCCTTGTGGGACAAGGAGCCGGACGTTTGCCTTTTCGGAAAAATGCTATGCCGAGAACGGACACCGTGAGGTGTACCGTTCCTGGGCAGGCACAGATCCCCAGTGCTGTTGTGCCTGTGCATAGGCTGCACGGGGACAGTGAAGAGCAGCACGAGCTTTCAGGGCTGGCACCTTCTTTGTGGCACAAGGAGCCGGACGTTTGCCTTTTCGGAAAGAGGCTCTGCTGACAACGAACACCGAGAGGTGTACCGATCCTGGGCAAGCACAGATCCCGTATGCTGTTGTGCCTGTGCATAGGCTGCACGGGGACAGTGAAGAGCAGCAAGAGCTTTCAGGGCTGGCACCTTCCTTGTGGCACAAGGAGCCGGACGTTTGCCTTTTCGGAATAGCCTCTGCCGAGAACGAACATCGTGAAGTATTACCGTTCCTGGGCAAGCACAGATCCCGTATGCTGTTGTGCCTGTGCATAGGCTGCACGGGGACAGTGAAGAGCAGCAAGAGCTTTCAGGGCTGGCACCTTCTTTGTGGCACAAGGAGCCGGACGTTTGCCTTTTCAGAAAAATGCTATGACGAAAACGGACACCGTGAGGTGTACCGATCCTGGGCAAGCACAGATCCCGTATGCTGTTGTGCCTGTGCATAGGCTGCATGGGGACAGTGAAGAGCAGCACGAGCTTTCAGGGCTGGCACCTTCCTTGTGGGACAAGGAGCCGGACGTTTGCCTTTTCGGAAAAATGCTATGCCGAGAACGGACACCGAGAATTTTCCCGTTCCTGGGCAGGTACAGATCCCCAGTGCTGTTGTGCCTGTGCATAGGCTGCACGGGGACAGTGAAGAGCAGCACGAGCTTTCAGGGCTGGCACCTTCATTGTGGCACAAGGAGCCGGACGTTTGCCTTTTCGGAAAAATGCTATACCGAGAACGGACACCGAGAGGTGTACCGATCCTGGGCAAGCACAGATCCCGTATGCTGTTGTGCCTGTGCATAGGCTGCACGGGGACAGTGAAGAGCAGCACGAGCTTTCAGGGCTGGCACCTTCTTTGTGGCACAAGGAGCCGGACGTTTGCCTTTTCAGAAAAATGCTATGCCGAGAACGGACACCGAGAGGTGTACCGATCCTGGGCAAGCACAGATCCCGTATGCTGTTGTGCCTGTGCATAGGCTGCACGGGGACAGTGAAGAGCAGCACGAGCTTTCAGGGCTGGCACCTTCCTTGTGGGACAAGGAGCCGGACGTTTGCCTTTTCGGAATAGCCTCTGCCAAGAACGAACATCGTGAAGTATTACCGTTCCTGGGCAAGCACAGATCCCGTATGCTGTTGTGCCTGTGCATAGGCTGCACGGGGACAGTGAAGAGCAGCAAGAGCTTTCAGGGCTGGCACCTTCTTTGTGGCACAAGGAGCCGGACGTTTGCCTTTTCAGAAAAATGCTATGACGAGAACGGACACCGTGAGGTGTACCGATCCTGGGCAAGCACAGATCCCGTATGCTGTTGTGCCTGTGCATAGGCTGCACGGGGACAGTGAAGAGCAGCACGAGCTTTCAGGGCTGGCACCTTCCTTGTGGGACAAGGAGCCGGACGTTTGCCTTTTCGGAAAAATGCTATGCCGAGAACGGACACCGTGAGGTGTACCGTTCCTGGGCAGGCACAGATCCCCAGTGCTGTTGTGCCTGTGCATAGGCTGCACGGGGACAGTGAAGAGCAGCACGAGCTTTCAGGGCTGGCACCTTCTTTGTGGCACAAGGAGCCGGACGTTTGCCTTTTCGGAAAGAGGCTCTGCTGACAACGAACACCGAGAGGTGTACCGATCCTGGGCAAGCACAGATCCCGTATGCTGTTGTGCCTGTGCATAGGCTGCACGGGGACAGTGAAGTGCAGCAAGAGCTTTCAGGGCTGGCACCTTCCTTGTGGCACAAGGAGCCGGACGTTTGCCTTTTCGGAAAGAGGCTCTGCCGAGAACGGACACCGTGAGGTGTACCGATCCTGGGCAAGCACAGATCCCGTATGCTGTTGTGCCTGTGCATAGGCTGCACGGGGACAGTGAAGACCAGCAAGAGCTTTCAGGGCTGGCACCTTCCTTGTGGCACAAGGAGCCGGACGTTTGCCTTTTCGGAAGAGCCTCTGCCGAGAACGAACATCGTGAAGTGTACCGTTCCTGGGCAAGCACAGATCCCGTATGCTGTTGTGCCTGTGCATAGGCTGCACGGGGACAGTGAAGAGCAGCACGAGCTTTCAGGGCTGGCACCTTCCTTGTGGGACAATGAGCCGGACGTTTGCCTTTTCAGAAAAATGCTATGCCGAGAACGGACACCGTGAGGTGTACCGATCCTGGGCAAGCACAGATCCCCAGTGCTGTTGTGCCTGTGCATAGGCTGCACGGGGACAGTGAAGAGCAGCAAGAGCTTTCAGGGCTGGCACCTTCATTGTGGCACAAGGAGCCGGACGTTTGCCTTTTCGGAAAAATGCTATACCGAGAACGGACACCGAGAGGTGTACCGATCCTGGGCAAGCACAGATCCCGTATGCTGTTGTGCCTGTGCATAGGCTGCACGGGGACAGTGAAGAGCAGCACGAGCTTTCAGGGCTGGCACCTTCCTTGTGGGACAAGGAGCCGGACGTTTGCCTTTTCAGAAAAATGCTATGCCGAGAACGGACACCGAGAGGTGTACCGATCCTGGGCAAGCACAGATCCCGTATGCTGTTGTGCCTGTGCATAGGCTGCACGGGGACAGTGAAGAGCAGCACGAGCTTTCAGGGCTGGCACCTTCCTTGTGGGACAAGGAGCCGGACGTTTGCCTTTTCGGAATAGCCTCTGCCAAGAACGAACATCGTGAAGTATTACCGTTCCTGGGCAAGCACAGATCCCGTATGCTGTTGTGCCTGTGCATAGGCTGCACGGGGACAGTGAAGAGCAGCAAGAGCTTTCAGGGCTGGCACCTTCTTTGTGGCACAAGGAGCCGGACGTTTGCCTTTTCAGAAAAATGCTATGACGAGAACGGACACCGTGAGGTGTACCGATCCTGGGCAAGCACAGATCCCGTATGCTGTTGTGCCTGTGCATAGGCTGCACGGGGACAGTGAAGAGCAGCACGAGCTTTCAGGGCTGGCACCTTCCTTGTGGGACAAGGAGCCGGACGTTTGCCTTTTCGGAAAAATGCTATGCCGAGAACGGACACCGTGAGGTGTACCGTTCCTGGGCAGGCACAGATCCCCAGTGCTGTTGTGCCTGTGCATAGGCTGCACGGGGACAGTGAAGAGCAGCACGAGCTTTCAGGGCTGGCACCTTCTTTGTGGCACAAGGAGCCGGACGTTTGCCTTTTCGGAAAGAGGCTCTGCTGACAACGAACACCGAGAGGTGTACCGATCCTGGGCAAGCACAGATCCCGTATGCTGTTGTGCCTGTGCATAGGCTGCACGGGGACAGTGAAGAGCAGCACGAGCTTTCAGGGCTGGCACCTTCCTTGTGGGACAAGGAGCCGGACCTTTGCCTTTTCGGAATAGCCTCTGCCGAGAACGAACATCGTGAAGTATTACCGTTCCTGGGCAAGCACAGATCCCGTATGCTGTTGTGCCTGTGCATAGGCTGCACGGGGACAGTGAAGAGCAGCAAGAGCTTTCAGGGCTGGCACCTTCTTTGTGGCACAAGGAGCCGGACGTTTGCCTTTTCAGAAAAATGCTATGACGAAAACGGACACCGTGAGGTGTACCGATCCTGGGCAAGCACAGATCCCCTATGCTGTTGTGCCTGTGCATAGGCTGCATGGGGACAGTGAAGAGCAGCACGAGCTTTCAGGGCTGGCACCTTCCTTGTGGGACAATGAGCCGGACGTTTGCCTTTTCGGAAAAATGCTATGCCGAGAACGGACACCGAGAATTTTCCCGTTCCTGGGCAGGTACAGATCCCCAGTGCTGTTGTGCCTGTGCATAGGCTGCACGGGGACAGTGAAGAGCAGCACGAGCTTTCAGGGCTGGCACCTTCCTTGTGGGACAAGGAGCCGGACGTTTGCCTTTTCGGAAAGAGGCTCTGCTGACAACGAACACCGAGAGGTGTACCGATCCTGGGCAAGCGCAGATCCCGTATGCTGTTGTGCCTGTGCATAGGCTGCACGGGGACAGTGAAGAGCAGCAAGAGCTTTCAGGGCTGGCACCTTCCTTGTGGGACAAGGAGCCGGACCTTTGCCTTTTCGGAATAGCCTCTGCCGAGAAAGAACATCGTGAAGTGTACCGTTCCTGGGCAAGCACAGATCCCCAGTGCTGTTGTGCCTGTGCATAGGCTGCACGGGGACAGTGAAGAGCAGCAAGAGCTTTCAGGGCTGGCACCTTCCTTGTGGGACAAGGAGCCGGACGTTTTCCTTTTCAGAAAAATGCTATGCCGAGAACGGACACCGTGAGGTGTACCGTTCCTGGGCAGGCACAGATCCCCAATGCTGTTGTGCCTGTGCATAGGCTGCACGGGGACAGTGAAGAGCAGCAAGAGCTTTCAGGGCTGGCACCTTCCTTGTGGGACAAGGAGCCGGACGTTTGCCTTTTCGGAAGAGCCTCTGCCGAGAACGAACACCGTGAGGTGTACCGATCCTGGGCAAGCACAGATCCCGTATGCTGTTGTGCCTGTGCATAGGCTGCACGGGGACAGTGAAGAGCAGCACGAGCTTTCAGGGCTGGCACCTTCCTTGTGGCACAAGGAGCCGGACGTTTGCCTTTTCGGAAGAGCCTCTGCCGAGAACGGACACCGTGAGGTTTACCGTTCCTGGGCAAGCACAGCTCTCCAGTGCTGTTGTGCCTGTGCATAGGCTGCACGGGGACAGTGAAGAGCAGCACGAGCTTTCAGGGCTGGCACCTTCCTTGTGGGACAAGGAGCCGGACGTTTGCCTTTTCGGAAAGAGGCTCTGCTGACAACGAACACCGTGAGGTGTACCGTTCCTGGGCAAGCACAGATCCCGTATGCTGTTGTGCCTGTGCATAGGCTGCACGGGGACAGTGAAGAGCAGCAAGAGCTTTCAGGGCTGGCACCTTCTTTGTGGCACAAGGAGCCGGACGTTTGCCTTTTCAGAAAAATGCTATGCCGAGAACGGACACCGTGAGGTGTACCGATCCTGGGCAAGCACAGATCCCGTATGCTGTTGTGCCTGTGCATAGGCTGCACGGGGACAGTGAAGAGCAGCACGAGCTTTCAGGGCTGGCACCTTCCTTGTGGGACAAGGAGCCGGACGTTTGCCTTTTCGGAAGAGCCTCTGCCGAGAACGAACATCGTGAAGTGTACCGTTCCTGGGCAAGCACAGATCCCCAGTGCTGTTGTGCCTGTGCATAGGCTGCACGGGGACAGTGAAGACCAGCAAGAGCTTTCAGGGCTGGCACCTTCCTTGTGGGACAAGGAGCCGGACGTTTGCCTTTTCGGAAAAATGCTATGACGAGAACGGACACCGTGAGGTGTACCGATCCTGGGCAAGCACAGATCCCGTATGCTGTTGTGCCTGTGCATAGGCTGCACGGGGACAGTGAAGAGCAGCAAGAGCTTTCAGGGCTGGCACCTTATTTGTGGCACAAGGAGCCGGACGTTTGCCTTTTCAGAAAAATGCTATGACGAGAACGGACACCGAGAAGTGTACCGTTCCTGGGCAGGCACAGATCCCCAGTGCTGTTGTGCCTGTGCATAGGCTGCACGGGGACAGTGAAGAGCAGCACGAGCTTTCAGGGCTGGCACCTTCCTTGTGGGACAAGGAGCCGGACGTTTGCCTTTTCGGAAAGAGGCTCTGCTGACAACGAACACCGAGAGGTGTACCGATCCTGGGCAAGCACAGATCCCGTATGCTGTTGTGCCTGTGCATAGGCTGCACGGGGACAGTGAAGAGCAGCACGAGCTTTCAGGGCTGGCACCTTCCTTGTGGCACAAGGAGCCGGACGTTTGCCTTTTCGGAAGAGCCTCTGCCGAGAACGGACACCGTGAGGTTTACCGTTCCTGGGCAAGCACAGCTCTCCAGTGCTGTTGTGCCTGTGCATAGGCTGCACGGGGACAGTGAAGAGCAGCACGAGCTTTCAGGGCTGGCACCTTCCTTGTGGGACAAGGAGCCGGACGTTTGCCTTTTCGGAAAGAGGCTCTGCTGACAACGAACACCGTGAGGTGTACCGTTCCTGGGCAAGCACAGATCCCGTATGCTGTTGTGCCTGTGCATAGGCTGCACGGGGACAGTGAAGAGCAGCACGAGCTTTCAGGGCTGGCACCTTCTTTGTGGCACAAGGAGCCGGAGGTTTGCCTTTTCAGAAAAATGCTATGCCGAGAACGGACACCGTGAGGTGTACCGATCCTGGGCAGGCACAGATCCCGTATGCTGTTGTGCCTGTGCATAGGCTGCACGGGGACAGTGAAGAGCAGCACGAGCTTTCAGGGCTGGCACCTTCCTTGTGGGACAAGGAGCCGGACCTTTGCCTTTTCGGAATAGCCTCTGCCGAGAACGAACATCGTGAAGTGTACCGTTCCTGGGCAAGCACAGATCCCCAGTGCTGTTGTGCCTGTGCATAGGCTGCACGGGGACAGTGAAGAGCAGCACGAGCTTTCAGGGCTGGCACCTTCCTTGTGGGACAAGGAGCCGGACGTTTGCCTTTTCGGAATAGCCTCTGCCAAGAACGAACATCGTGAAGTATTACCGTTCCTGGGCAAGCACAGATCCCGTATGCTGTTGTGCCTGTGCATAGGCTGCACGAGGACAGTGAAGAGCAGCACGAGCTTTCAGGGCTGGCACCTTCCTTGTGGGACAAGGAGCCGGACGTTTGCCTTTTCGGAAAAATGCTATGCCGAGAACGGACACCGTGAGGTGTACCGTTCCTGGGCAGGCACAGATCCCCAGTGCTGTTGTGCCTGTGCATAGGCTGCACGGGGACAGTGAAGAGCAGCACGAGCTTTCAGGGCTGGCACCTTCTTTGTGGCACAAGGAGCCGGACGTTTGCCTTTTCGGAAAGAGGCTCTGCTGACAACGAACACCGAGAGGTGTACCGATCCTGGGCAAGCACAGATCCCGTATGCTGTTGTGCCTGTGCATAGGCTGCACGGGGACAGTGAAGAGCAGCAAGAGCTTTCAGGGCTGGCACCTTCCTTGTGGCACAAGGAGCCGGACATTTGCCTTTTCGGAATAGCCTCTGCCGAGAACGAACATCGTGAAGTATTACCGTTCCTGGGCAAGCACAGATCCCGTATGCTGTTGTGCCTGTGCATAGGCTGCACGGGGACAGTGAAGAGCAGCAAGAGCTTTCAGGGCTGGCACCTTCTTTGTGGCACAAGGAGCCGGACGTTTGCCTTTTCAGAAAAATGCTATGACGAAAACGGACACCGTGAGGTGTACCGATCCTGGGCAAGCACAGATCCCGTATGCTGTTGTGCCTGTGCATAGGCTGCATGGGGACAGTGAAGAGAAGCACGAGCTTTCAGGGCTGGCACCTTCCTTGTGGGACAAGGAGCCGGACGTTTGCCTTTTCGGAAAAATGCTATGCCGAGAACGGACACCGAGAATTTTCCCGTTCCTGGGCAGGTACAGATCCCCAGTGCTGTTGTGCCTGTGCATAGGCTGCACGGGGACAGTGAAGAGCAGCACGAGCTTTCAGGGCTGGCACCTTCATTGTGGCACAAGGAGCCGGACGTTTGCCTTTTCGGAAAAATGCTATACCGAGAACGGACACCGAGAGGTGTACCGATCCTGGGCAAGCACAGATCCCGTATGCTGTTGTGCCTGTGCATAGGCTGCACGGGGACAGTGAAGAGCAGCACGAGCTTTCAGGGCTGGCACCTTCCTTGTGGGACAAGGAGCCGGACGTTTGCCTTTTCAGAAAAATGCTATGCCGAGAACGGACACCGAGAGGTGTACCGATCCTGGGCAAGCACAGATCCCGTATGCTGTTGTGCCTGTGCATAGGCTGCACGGGGACAGTGAAGAGCAGCACGAGCTTTCAGGGCTGGCACCTTCCTTGTGGGACAAGGAGCCGGACGTTTGCCTTTTCGGAATAGCCTCTGCCAAGAACGAACATCGTGAAGTATTACCGTTCCTGGGCAAGCACAGATCCCGTATGCTGTTGTGCCTGTGCATAGGCTGCACGGGGACAGTGAAGAGCAGCAAGAGCTTTCAGGGCTGGCACCTTCTTTGTGGCACAAGGAGCCGGACGTTTGCCTTTTCAGAAAAATGCTATGCCGAGAACGGACACCGTGAGGTGTACCGATCCTGGGCAAGCACAGATCCCGTATGCTGTTGTGCCTGTGCATAGGCTGCACGGGGACAGTGAAGAGCAGCACGAGCTTTCAGGGCTGGCACCTTCCTTGTGGGACAAGGAGCCGGACGTTTGCCTTTTCGGAAAAATGCTATGCCGAGAACGGACACCGTGAGGTGTACCGTTCCTGGGCAGGCACAGATCCCCAGTGCTGTTGTGCCTGTGCATAGGCTGCACGGGGACAGTGAAGAGCAGCACGAGCTTTCAGGGCTGGCACCTTCTTTGTGGCACAAGGAGCCGGACGTTTGCCTTTTCGGAAAGAGGCTCTGCTGACAACGAACACCGAGAGGTGTACCGATCCTGGGCAAGCACAGATCCCGTATGCTGTTGTGCCTGTGCATAGGCTGCACGGGGACAGTGAAGAGCAGCAAGAGCTTTCAGGGCTGGCACCTTCCTTGTGGCACAAGGAGCCGGACGTTTGCCTTTTCGGAATAGCCTCTGCCGAGAACGAACATCGTGAAGTATTACCGTTCCTGGGCAAGCACAGATCCCGTATGCTGTTGTGCCTGTGCATAGGCTGCACGGGGACAGTGAAGACCAGCAAGAGCTTTCAGGGCTGGCACCTTCTTTGTGGCACAAGGAGCCGGACGTTTGCCTTTTCAGAAAAATGCTATGACAAAAACGGACACCGTGAGGTGTACCGATCCTGGGCAAGCACAGATCCCGTATGCTGTTGTGCCTGTGCATAGGCTGCACGGGGACAGTGAAGAGCAGCACGAGCTTTCAGGGCTGGCACCTTCCTTGTGGCACAAGGAGCCGGACGTTTGCCTTTTCGGAAAAATGCTATACCGAGAACGGACACCGAGAGGTGTACCGATCCTGGGCAAGCACAGATCCCGTATGCTGTTGTGCCTGTGCATAGGCTGCACGGGGACAGTGAAGAGCAGCACGAGCTTTCAGGGCTGGCACCTTCCTTGTGGCACAAGGAGCCGGACGTTTGCCTTTTCGGAATAGCCTCTGCCGAGAACGAACATCGTGAAGTATTACCGTTCCTGGGCAAGCACAGATCCCGTATGCTGTTGTGCCTGTGCATAGGCTGCACGGGGACAGTGAAGAGCAGCAAGAGCTTTCAGGGCTGGCACCTTCTTTGTGGCACAAGGAGCCGGACGTTTGCCTTTTCAGAAAAATGCTATGACGAAAACGGACACCGTGAGGTGTACCGATCCTGGGCAAGCACAGATCCCGTATGCTGTTGTGCCTGTGCATAGGCTGCATGGGGACAGTGAAGAGCAGCACGAGCTTTCAGGGCTGGCACCTTCCTTGTGGGACAATGAGCCGGACGTTTGCCTTTTCGGAAAAATGCTATGCCGAGAACGGACACCGAGAGGTGTACTGATCCTGGGCAGGTACAGATCCCCAGTGCTGTTGTGCCTGTGCATAGGCTGCACGGGGACAGTGAAGAGCAGCACGAGCTTTCAGGGCTGGCACCTTCCTTGTGGGACAAGGAGCCGGACGTTTGCCTTTTCGGAAAGAGGCTCTGCTGACAACGAACACCGAGAGGTGTACCGATCCTGGGCAAGCGCAGATCCCGTATGCTGTTGTGCCTGTGCATAGGCTGCACGGGGACAGTGAAGAGCAGCAAGAGCTTTCAGGGCTGGCACCTTCCTTGTGGGACAAGGAGCCGGACCTTTGCCTTTTCGGAATAGCCTCTGCCGAGAAAGAACATCGTGAAGTGTACCGTTCCTGGGCAAGCACAGATCCCCAGTGCTGTTGTGCCTGTGCATAGGCTGCACGGGGACAGTGAAGAGCAGCAAGAGCTTTCAGGGCTGGCACCTTCTTTGTGGCACAAGGAGCCGGACGTTTGCCTTTTCAGAAAAATGCTATGCCGAGAACGGACACCGTGAGGTGTACCGATCCTGGGCAAGCACAGATCCCGTATGCTGTTGTGCCTGTGCATAGGCTGCACGGGGACAGTGAAGAGCAGCACGAGCTTTCAGGGCTGGCACCTTCCTTGTGGGACAAGGAGCCGGACGTTTGCCTTTTCGGAATAGCCTCTGCCAAGAACGAACATCGTGAAGTATTACCGTTCCTGGGCAAGCACAGATCCCGTATGCTGTTGTGCCTGTGCATAGGCTGCACGGGGACAGTGAAGAGCAGCACGAGCTTTCAGGGCTGGCACCTTCTTTGTGGCACAAGGAGCCGGACGTTTGCCTTTTCAGAAAAATGCTATGACGAGAACGGACACCGTGAGGTGTACCGATCCTGGGCAAGCACAGATCCCGTATGCTGTTGTGCCTGTGCATAGGCTGCACGAGGACAGTGAAGAGCAGCACGAGCTTTCAGGGCTGGCACCTTCCTTGTGGGACAAGGAGCCGGACGTTTGCCTTTTCGGAAAAATGCTATGCCGAGAACGGACACCGTGAGGTGTACCGTTCCTGGGCAGGCACAGATCCCCAGTGCTGTTGTGCCTGTGCATAGGCTGCACGGGGACAGTGAAGAGCAGCACGAGCTTTCAGGGCTGGCACCTTCTTTGTGGCACAAGGAGCCGGACGTTTGCCTTTTCGGAAAGAGGCTCTGCTGACAACGAACACCGAGAGGTGTACCGATCCTGGGCAAGCACAGATCCCGTATGCTGTTGTGCCTGTGCATAGGCTGCACGGGGACAGTGAAGAGCAGCAAGAGCTTTCAGGGCTGGCACCTTCCTTGTGGCACAAGGAGCCGGACGTTTGCCTTTTCGGAATAGCCTCTGCCGAGAACGAACATCGTGAAGTATTACCGTTCCTGGGCAAGCACAGATCCCGTATGCTGTTGTGCCTGTGCATAGGCTGCACGGGGACAGTGAAGAGCAGCAAGAGCTTTCAGGGCTGGCACCTTCTTTGTGGCACAAGGAGCCGGACGTTTGCCTTTTCAGAAAAATGCTATGCTGAGAACGGACACCGTGAGGTGTACCGATCCTGGGCAAGCACAGATCCCGTATGCTGTTGTGCCTGTGCATAGGCTGCACGGGGACAGTGAAGAGCAGCACGAGCTTTCAGGGCTGGCACCTTCCTTGTGGGACAAGGAGCCGGACGTTTGCCTTTTCGGAATAGCCTCTGCCAAGAACGAACATCGTGAAGTATTACCGTTCCTGGGCAAGCACAGATCCCGTATGCTGTTGTGCCTGTGCATAGGCTGCACGGGGACAGTGAAGAGCAGCACGAGCTTTCAGGGCTGGCACCTTCTTTGTGGCACAAGGAGCCGGACGTTTGCCTTTTCAGAAAAATGCTATGACGAGAACGGACACCGTGAGGTGTACCGATCCTGGGCAAGCACAGATCCCGTATGCTGTTGTGCCTGTGCATAGGCTGCACGAGGACAGTGAAGAGCAGCACGAGCTTTCAGGGCTGGCACCTTCCTTGTGGGACAAGGAGCCGGACGTTTGCCTTTTCGGAAAAATGCTATGCCGAGAACGGACACCGTGAGGTGTACCGTTCCTGGGCAGGCACAGATCCCCAGTGCTGTTGTGCCTGTGCATAGGCTGCACGGGGACAGTGAAGAGCAGCAAGAGCTTTCAGGGCTGGCACCTTCTTTGTGGCACAAGGAGCCGGACGTTTGCCTTTTCAGAAAAATGCTATGACGAAAACGGACACCGTGAGGTGTACCGATCCTGGGCAAGCACAGATCCCGTATGCTGTTGTGCCTGTGCATAGGCTGCATGGGGACAGTGAAGAGCAGCACGAGCTTTCAGGGCTGGCACCTTCCTTGTGGGACAATGAGCCGGACGTTTGCCTTTTCGGAAAAATGCTATGCCGAGAACGGACACCGAGAATTTTCCCGTTCCTGGGCAGGTACAGATCCCCAGTGCTGTTGTGCCTGTGCATAGGCTGCACGGGGACAGTGAAGAGCAGCACGAGCTTTCAGGGCTGGCACCTTCATTGTGGCACAAGGAGCCGGACGTTTGCCTTTTCGGAAAAATGCTATACCGAGAACGGACACCGAGAGGTGTACCGATCCTGGGCAAGCACAGATCCCGTATGCTGTTGTGCCTGTGCATAGGCTGCACGGGGACAGTGAAGAGCAGCACGAGCTTTCAGGGCTGGCACCTTCCTTGTGGGACAAGGAGCCGGACGTTTGCCTTTTCGGAATAGCCTCTGCCAAGAACGAACATCGTGAAGTATTACCGTTCCTGGGCAAGCACAGATCCCGTATGCTGTTGTGCCTGTGCATAGGCTGCACGGGGACAGTGAAGAGCAGCAAGACCTTTCAGGGCTGGCACCTTCATTGTGGCACAAGGAGCCGGACGTTTGCCTTTTCAGAAAAATGCTATGACGAGAACGGACACCGTGAGGTGTACCGATCCTGGGCAAGCACAGATCCCGTATGCTGTTGTGCCTGTGCATAGGCTGCACGGGGACAGTGAAGAGCAGCACGAGCTTTCAGGGCTGGCACCTTCCTTGTGGGACAAGGAGCCGGACGTTTGCCTTTTCGGAAAAATGCTATGCCGAGAACGGACACCGAGAGGTGTACCGATCCTGGGCAAGCACAGATCCCGTATGCTGTTGTGCCTGTGCATAGGCTGCACGGGGACAGTGAAGAGCAGCACGAGCTTTCAGGGCTGGCACCTTCCTTGTGGGACAAGGAGCCGGACGTTTGCCTTTTCGGAATAGCCTCTGCCAAGAACGAACATCGTGAAGTATTACCGTTCCTGGGCAAGCACAGATCCCGTATGCTGTTGTGCCTGTGCATAGGCTGCACGGGGACAGTGAAGAGCAGCAAGAGCTTTCAGGGCTGGCACCTTCTTTGTGGCACAAGGAGCCGGACGTTTGCCTTTTCAGAAAAATGCTATGACGAAAACGGACACCGTGAGGTGTACCGATCCTGGGCAAGCACAGATCCCGTATGCTGTTGTGCCTGTGCATAGGCTGCACGGGGACAGTGAAGAGCAGCACGAGCTTTCAGGGCTGGCACCTTCCTTGTGGGACAAGGAGCCGGACGTTTGCCTTTTCGGAAAAATGCTATGCCGAGAACGGACACCGTGAGGTGTACCGTTCCTGGGCAGGCACAGATCCCCAGTGCTGTTGTGCCTGTGCATAGGCTGCACGGGGACAGTGAAGAGCAGCACGAGCTTTCAGGGCTGGCACCTTCTTTGTGGCACAAGGAGCCGGACGTTTGCCTTTTCGGAAAGAGGCTCTGCTGACAACGAACACCGAGAGGTGTACCGATCCTGGGCAAGCACAGATCCCGTATGCTGTTGTGCCTGTGCATAGGCTGCACGGGGACAGTGAAGAGCAGCAAGAGCTTTCAGGGCTGGCACCTTCCTTGTGGCACAAGGAGCCGGACGTTTGCCTTTTCGGAATAGCCTCTGCCGAGAACGAACATCGTGAAGTATTACCGTTCCTGGGCAAGCACAGATCCCGTATGCTGTTGTGCCTGTGCATAGGCTGCACGGGGACAGTGAAGAGCAGCAAGAGCTTTCAGGGCTGGCACCTTCTTTGTGGCACAAGGAGCCGGACGTTTGCCTTTTCAGAAAAATGCTATGACGAAAACGGACACCGTGAGGTGTACCGATCCTGGGCAAGCACAGATCCCGTATGCTGTTGTGCCTGTGCATAGGCTGCATGGGGACAGTGAAGAGCAGCACGAGCTTTCAGGGCTGGCACCTTCCTTGTGGGACAATGAGCCGGACGTTTGCCTTTTCGGAAAAATGCTATGCCGAGAACGGACACCGAGAATTTTCCCGTTCCTGGGCAGGTACAGATCCCCAGTGCTGTTGTTCCTGTGCATAGGCTGCACGGGGACAGTGAAGAGCAGCACGAGCTTTCAGGGCTGGCACCTTCTTTGTGGCACAAGGAGCCGGACGTTTGCCTTTTCGGAAAGAGGCTCTGCTGACAACGAACACCGAGAGGTGTACCGATCCTGGGCAAGCACAGATCCCGTATGCTGTTGTGCCTGTGCATAGGCTGCACGGGGACAGTGAAGAGCAGCACGAGCTTTCAGGGCTGGCACCTTCCTTGTGGCACAAGGAGCCGGACGTTTGCCTTTTCGGAATAGCCTCTGCCGAGAACGAACATCGTGAAGTGTACCGTTCCTGGGCAAGCACAGATCCCCAGTGCTGTTGTGCCTGTGCATAGGCTGCACGGGGACAGTGAAGAGCAGCACGAGCTTTCAGGGCTGGCACCTTCCTTGTGGCACAAGGAGCCGGACGTTTGCCTTTTCGGAATAGCCTCTGCCGAGAACGAACATCGTGAAGTGTACCGTTCCTGGGCAAGCACAGATCCCCAGTGCTGTTGTGCCTGTGCATAGGCTGCACGGGGACAGTGAAGAGCAGCAAAAGCTTTCAGGGCTGGCACCTTCCTTGTGGGACAAGGAGCCGGACGTTTTCCTTTTCAGAAAAATGCTATGCCGAGAACGGACACCGTGAGGTGTACCGTTCCTGGGCAAGCACAGATCCCCAGTGCTGTTGTGCCTGTGCATAGGCTGCACGGGGACAGTGAAGAGCAGCAAGAGCTTTCAGGGCTGGCACCTTCATTGTGGCACAAGGAGCCGGACGTTTGCCTTTTCGGAAAAATGCTATACCGAGAACGGACACCGTGAGGTGTACCGATCCTGGGCAAGCACAGATCCCGTATGCTGTTGTGCCTGTGCATAGGCTGCACGGGGACAGTGAAGAGCAGCACGAGCTTTCAGGGCTGGCACCTTCCTTGTGGGACAAGGAGCCGGACGTTTGCCTTTTCGGAAGAGCCTCTGCCGAGAACGGACACCGTGAGGTGTACCGATCCTGGGCAAGCACAGATCCCGTATGCTGTTGTGCCTGTGCATAGGCTGCACGGGGACAGTGAAGAGCAGCACGAGCTTTCAGGGCTGGCACCTTCCTTGTGGCACAAGGAGCCGGACGTTTGCCTTTTCGGAATAGCCTCTGCCGAGAACGAACATCGTGAAGTGTACCGTTCCTGGGCAAGCACAGATCCCGTATGCTGTTGTGCCTGTGCATAGGCTGCACGGGGACAGTGAAGAGCAGCACGAGCTTTCAGGGCTGGCACCTTCCTTGTGGGACAATGAGCCGGACGTTTGCCTTTTCAGAAAAATGCTATGCCGAGAACGGACACCGTGAGGTGTACCGATCCTGGGCAAGCACAGATCCCCAGTGCTGTTGTGCCTGTGCATAGGCTGCACGGGGACAGTGAAGAGCAGCAAGAGCTTTCAGGGCTGGCACCTTCATTGTGGCACAAGGAGCCGGACGTTTGCCTTTTCGGAAAAATGCTATACCGAGAACGGACACCGAGAGGTGTACCGATCCTGGGCAAGCACAGATCCCGTATGCTGTTGTGCCTGTGCATAGGCTGCACGGGGACAGTGAAGAGCAGCACGAGCTTTCAGGGCTGGCACCTTCCTTGTGGGACAAGGAGCCGGACGTTTGCCTTTTCAGAAAAATGCTATGCCGAGAACGGACACCGAGAGGTGTACCGATCCTGGGCAAGCACAGATCCCGTATGCTGTTGTGCCTGTGCATAGGCTGCACGGGGACAGTGAAGAGCAGCACGAGCTTTCAGGGCTGGCACCTTCCTTGTGGGACAAGGAGCCGGACGTTTGCCTTTTCGGAATAGCCTCTGCCAAGAACGAACATCGTGAAGTATTACCGTTCCTGGGCAAGCACAGATCCCGTATGCTGTTGTGCCTGTGCATAGGCTGCACGGGGACAGTGAAGAGCAGCAAGAGCTTTCAGGGCTGGCACCTTCTTTGTGGCACAAGGAGCCGGACGTTTGCCTTTTCAGAAAAATGCTATGACGAGAACGGACACCGTGAGGTGTACCGATCCTGGGCAAGCACAGATCCCGTATGCTGTTGTGCCTGTGCATAGGCTGCACGGGGACAGTGAAGAGCAGCACGAGCTTTCAGGGCTGGCACCTTCCTTGTGGGACAAGGAGCCGGACGTTTGCCTTTTCGGAAAAATGCTATGCCGAGAACGGACACCGTGAGGTGTACCGTTCCTGGGCAGGCACAGATCCCCAGTGCTGTTGTGCCTGTGCATAGGCTGCACGGGGACAGTGAAGAGCAGCACGAGCTTTCAGGGCTGGCACCTTCTTTGTGGCACAAGGAGCCGGACGTTTGCCTTTTCGGAAAGAGGCTCTGCTGACAACGAACACCGAGAGGTGTACCGATCCTGGGCAAGCACAGATCCCGTATGCTGTTGTGCCTGTGCATAGGCTGCACGGGGACAGTGAAGAGCAGCACGAGCTTTCAGGGCTGGCACCTTCCTTGTGGCACAAGGAGCCGGACGTTTGCCTTTTCGGAATAGCCTCTGCCGAGAACGAACATCGTGAAGTATTACCGTTCCTGGGCAAGCACAGATCCCGTATGCTGTTGTGCCTGTGCATAGGCTGCACGGGGACAGTGAAGAGCAGCAAGAGCTTTCAGGGCTGGCACCTTCTTTGTGGCACAAGGAGCCGGACGTTTGCCTTTTCAGAAAAATGCTATGACGAAAACGGACACCGTGAGGTGTACCGATCCTGGGCAAGCACAGATCCCGTATGCTGTTGTGCCTGTGCATAGGCTGCATGGGGACAGTGAAGAGCAGCACGAGCTTTCAGGGCTGGCACCTTCCTTGTGGGACAATGAGCCGGACGTTTGCCTTTTCGGAAAAATGCTATGCCGAGAACGGACACCGAGAATTTTCCCGTTCCTGGGCAGGTACAGATCCCCAGTGCTGTTGTGCCTGTGCATAGGCTGCACGGGGACAGTGAAGAGCAGCACGAGCTTTCAGGGCTGGCACCTTCCTTGTGGGACAAGGAGCCGGACGTTTGCCTTTTCGGAAAGAGGCTCTGCTGACAACGAACACCGAGAGGTGTACCGATCCTGGGCAAGCGCAGATCCCGTATGCTGTTGTGCCTGTGCATAGGCTGCACGGGGACAGTGAAGAGCAGCAAGAGCTTTCAGGGCTGGCACCTTCCTTGTGGGACAAGGAGCCGGACCTTTGCCTTTTCGGAATAGCCTCTGCCGAGAAAGAACATCGTGAAGTGTACCGTTCCTGGGCAAGCACAGATCCCCAGTGCTGTTGTGCCTGTGCATAGGCTGCACGGGGACAGTGAAGAGCAGCAAGAGCTTTCAGGGCTGGCACCTTCTTTGTGGCACAAGGAGCCGGACGTTTGCCTTTTCAGAAAAATGCTATGCCGAGAACGGACACCGTGAGGTGTACCGATCCTGGGCAAGCACAGATCCCGTATGCTGTTGTGCCTGTGCATAGGCTGCACGGGGACAGTGAAGAGCAGCACGAGCTTTCAGGGCTGGCACCTTCCTTGTGGGACAAGGAGCCGGACGTTTGCCTTTTCGGAATAGCCTCTGCCAAGAACGAACATCGTGAAGTGTACCGTTCCTGGGCAAGCACAGATCCCCAGTGCTGTTGTGCCTGTGCATAGGCTGCACGGGGACAGTGAAGAGCAGCACGAGCTTTCAGGGCTGGCACCTTCCTTGTGGGACAAGGAGCCGGACGTTTGCCTTTTCGGAATAGCCTCTGCCAAGAACGAACATCGTGAAGTATTACCGTTCCTGGGCAAGCACAGATCCCGTATGCTGTTGTGCCTGTGCATAGGCTGCACGGGGACAGTGAAGAGCAGCACGAGCTTTCAGGGCTGGCACCTTCTTTGTGGCACAAGGAGCCGGACGTTTGCCTTTTCAGAAAAATGCTATGACGAGAACGGACACCGTGAGGTGTACCGATCCTGGGCAAGCACAGATCCCGTATGCTGTTGTGCCTGTGCATAGGCTGCACGAGGACAGTGAAGAGCAGCACGAGCTTTCAGGGCTGGCACCTTCCTTGTGGGACAAGGAGCCGGACGTTTGCCTTTTCGGAAAAATGCTATGCCGAGAACGGACACCGTGAGGTGTACCGTTCCTGGGCAGGCACAGATCCCCAGTGCTGTTGTGCCTGTGCATAGGCTGCACGGGGACAGTGAAGAGCAGCACGAGCTTTCAGGGCTGGCACCTTCTTTGTGGCACAAGGAGCCGGACGTTTGCCTTTTCGGAAAGAGGCTCTGCTGACAACGAACACCGAGAGGTGTACCGATCCTGGGCAAGCACAGATCCCGTATGCTGTTGTGCCTGTGCATAGGCTGCACGGGGACAGTGAAGAGCAGCAAGAGCTTTCAGGGCTGGCACCTTCCTTGTGGCACAAGGAGCCGGACGTTTGCCTTTTCGGAATAGCCTCTGCCGAGAACGAACATCGTGAAGTATTACCGTTCCTGGGCAAGCACAGATCCCGTATGCTGTTGTGCCTGTGCATAGGCTGCACGGGGACAGTGAAGAGCAGCAAGAGCTTTCAGGGCTGGCACCTTCTTTGTGGCACAAGGAGCCGGACGTTTGCCTTTTCAGAAAAATGCTATGCCGAGAACGGACACCGTGAGGTGTACCGATCCTGGGCAAGCACAGATCCCGTATGCTGTTGTGCCTGTGCATAGGCTGCACGGGGACAGTGAAGAGCAGCACGAGCTTTCAGGGCTGGCACCTTCCTTGTGGGACAAGGAGCCGGACGTTTGCCTTTTCGGAATAGCCTCTGCCAAGAACGAACATCGTGAAGTGTACCGTTCCTGGGCAAGCACAGATCCCCAGTGCTGTTGTGCCTGTGCATAGGCTGCACGGGGACAGTGAAGAGCAGCAAGAGCTTTCAGGGCTGGCACCTTCTTTGTGGCACAAGGAGCCGGACGTTTGCCTTTTCAGAAAAATGCTATGCCGAGAACGGACACCGTGAGGTGTACCGATCCTGGGCAAGCACAGATCCCGTATGCTGTTGTGCCTGTGCATAGGCTGCACGGGGACAGTGAAGAGCAGCACGAGCTTTCAGGGCTGGCACCTTCCTTGTGGGACAAGGAGCCGGACGTTTGCCTTTTCGGAATAGCCTCTGCCAAGAACGAACATCGTGAAGTGTACCGTTCCTGGGCAAGCACAGATCCCCAGTGCTGTTGTGCCTGTGCATAGGCTGCACGGGGACAGTGAAGAGCAGCACGAGCTTTCAGGGCTGGCACCTTCCTTGTGGGACAAGGAGCCGGACGTTTGCCTTTTCGGAATAGCCTCTGCCAAGAACGAACATCGTGAAGTATTACCGTTCCTGGGCAAGCACAGATCCCGTATGCTGTTGTGCCTGTGCATAGGCTGCACGGGGACAGTGAAGAGCAGCACGAGCTTTCAGGGCTGGCACCTTCTTTGTGGCACAAGGAGCCGGACGTTTGCCTTTTCAGAAAAATGCTATGACGAGAACGGACACCGTGAGGTGTACCGATCCTGGGCAAGCACAGATCCCGTATGCTGTTGTGCCTGTGCATAGGCTGCACGAGGACAGTGAAGAGCAGCACGAGCTTTCAGGGCTGGCACCTTCCTTGTGGGACAAGGAGCCGGACGTTTGCCTTTTCGGAAAAATGCTATGCCGAGAACGGACACCGTGAGGTGTACCGTTCCTGGGCAGGCACAGATCCCCAGTGCTGTTGTGCCTGTGCATAGGCTGCACGGGGACAGTGAAGAGCAGCACGAGCTTTCAGGGCTGGCACCTTCTTTGTGGCACAAGGAGCCGGACGTTTGCCTTTTCGGAAAGAGGCTCTGCTGACAACGAACACCGAGAGGTGTACCGATCCTGGGCAAGCACAGATCCCGTATGCTGTTGTGCCTGTGCATAGGCTGCACGGGGACAGTGAAGAGCAGCAAGAGCTTTCAGGGCTGGCACCTTCCTTGTGGCACAAGGAGCCGGACGTTTGCCTTTTCGGAATAGCCTCTGCCGAGAACGAACATCGTGAAGTATTACCGTTCCTGGGCAAGCACAGATCCCGTATGCTGTTGTGCCTGTGCATAGGCTGCACGGGGACAGTGAAGAGCAGCAAGAGCTTTCAGGGCTGGCACCTTCTTTGTGGCACAAGGAGCCGGACGTTTGCCTTTTCAGAAAAATGCTATGCCGAGAACGGACACCGTGAGGTGTACCGATCCTGGGCAAGCACAGATCCCGTATGCTGTTGTGCCTGTGCATAGGCTGCACGGGGACAGTGAAGAGCAGCACGAGCTTTCAGGGCTGGCACCTTCCTTGTGGGACAAGGAGCCGGACGTTTGCCTTTTCGGAATAGCCTCTGCCAAGAACGAACATCGTGAAGTGTACCGTTCCTGGGCAAGCACAGATCCCCAGTGCTGTTGTGCCTGTGCATAGGCTGCACGGGGACAGTGAAGAGCAGCAAGAGCTTTCAGGGCTGGCACCTTCTTTGTGGCACAAGGAGCCGGACGTTTGCCTTTTCAGAAAAATGCTATGCCGAGAACGGACACCGTGAGGTGTACCGATCCTGGGCAAGCACAGATCCCGTATGCTGTTGTGCCTGTGCATAGGCTGCACGGGGACAGTGAAGAGCAGCACGAGCTTTCAGGGCTGGCACCTTCCTTGTGGGACAAGGAGCCGGACGTTTGCCTTTTCGGAATAGCCTCTGCCAAGAACGAACATCGTGAAGTGTACCGTTCCTGGGCAAGCACAGATCCCCAGTGCTGTTGTGCCTGTGCATAGGCTGCACGGGGACAGTGAAGAGCAGCACGAGCTTTCAGGGCTGGCACCTTCCTTGTGGGACAAGGAGCCGGACGTTTGCCTTTTCGGAATAGCCTCTGCCAAGAACGAACATCGTGAAGTATTACCGTTCCTGGGCAAGCACAGATCCCGTATGCTGTTGTGCCTGTGCATAGGCTGCACGGGGACAGTGAAGAGCAGCACGAGCTTTCAGGGCTGGCACCTTCTTTGTGGCACAAGGAGCCGGACGTTTGCCTTTTCAGAAAAATGCTATGACGAGAACGGACACCGTGAGGTGTACCGATCCTGGGCAAGCACAGATCCCGTATGCTGTTGTGCCTGTGCATAGGCTGCACGAGGACAGTGAAGAGCAGCACGAGCTTTCAGGGCTGGCACCTTCCTTGTGCGACAAGGAGCCGGACGTTTGCCTTTTCGGAAAAATGCTATGCCGAGAACGGACACCGTGAGGTGTACCGTTCCTGGGCAGGCACAGATCCCCAGTGCTGTTGTGCCTGTGCATAGGCTGCACGGGGACAGTGAAGAGCAGCACGAGCTTTCAGGGCTGGCACCTTCTTTGTGGCACAAGGAGCCGGACGTTTGCCTTTTCGGAAAGAGGCTCTGCTGACAACGAACACCGAGAGGTGTACCGATCCTGGGCAAGCACAGATCCCGTATGCTGTTGTGCCTGTGCATAGGCTGCACGGGGACAGTGAAGAGCAGCAAGAGCTTTCAGGGCTGGCACCTTCCTTGTGGCACAAGGAGCCGGACGTTTGCCTTTTCGGAATAGCCTCTGCCGAGAACGAACATCGTGAAGTATTACCGTTCCTGGGCAAGCACAGATCCCGTATGCTGTTGTGCCTGTGCATAGGCTGCACGGGGACAGTGAAGAGCAGCAAGAGCTTTCAGGGCTGGCACCTTCTTTGTGGCACAAGGAGCCGGACGTTTGCCTTTTCAGAAAAATGCTATGCCGAGAACGGACACCGTGAGGTGTACCGATCCTGGGCAAGCACAGATCCCGTATGCTGTTGTGCCTGTGCATAGGCTGCACGGGGACAGTGAAGAGCAGCACGAGCTTTCAGGGCTGGCACCTTCCTTGTGGGACAAGGAGCCGGACGTTTGCCTTTTCGGAATAGCCTCTGCCAAGAACGAACATCGTGAAGTGTACCGTTCCTGGGCAAGCACAGATCCCCAGTGCTGTTGTGCCTGTGCATAGGCTGCACGGGGACAGTGAAGAGCAGCACGAGCTTTCAGGGCTGGCACCTTCCTTGTGGGACAAGGAGCCGGACGTTTGCCTTTTCGGAATAGCCTCTGCCAAGAACGAACATCGTGAAGTATTACCGTTCCTGGGCAAGCACAGATCCCGTATGCTGTTGTGCCTGTGCATAGGCTGCACGGGGACAGTGAAGAGCAGCACGAGCTTTCAGGGCTGGCACCTTCTTTGTGGCACAAGGAGCCGGACGTTTGCCTTTTCAGAAAAATGCTATGACGAGAACGGACACCGTGAGGTGTACCGATCCTGGGCAAGCACAGATCCCGTATGCTGTTGTGCCTGTGCATAGGCTGCACGAGGACAGTGAAGAGCAGCACGAGCTTTCAGGGCTGGCACCTTCCTTGTGGGACAAGGAGCCGGACGTTTGCCTTTTCGGAAAAATGCTATGCCGAGAACGGACACCGTGAGGTGTACCGTTCCTGGGCAGGCACAGATCCCCAGTGCTGTTGTGCCTGTGCATAGGCTGCACGGGGACAGTGAAGAGCAGCAAGAGCTTTCAGGGCTGGCACCTTCTTTGTGGCACAAGGAGCCGGACGTTTGCCTTTTCAGAAAAATGCTATGACGAAAACGGACACCGTGAGGTGTACCGATCCTGGGCAAGCACAGATCCCGTATGCTGTTGTGCCTGTGCATAGGCTGCATGGGGACAGTGAAGAGCAGCACGAGCTTTCAGGGCTGGCACCTTCCTTGTGGGACAATGAGCCGGACGTTTGCCTTTTCGGAAAAATGCTATGCCGAGAACGGACACCGAGAATTTTCCCGTTCCTGGGCAGGTACAGATCCCCAGTGCTGTTGTGCCTGTGCATAGGCTGCACGGGGACAGTGAAGAGCAGCACGAGCTTTCAGGGCTGGCACCTTCATTGTGGCACAAGGAGCCGGACGTTTGCCTTTTCGGAAAAATGCTATACCGAGAACGGACACCGAGAGGTGTACCGATCCTGGGCAAGCACAGATCCCGTATGCTGTTGTGCCTGTGCATAGGCTGCACGGGGACAGTGAAGAGCAGCACGAGCTTTCAGGGCTGGCACCTTCCTTGTGGGACAAGGAGCCGGACGTTTGCCTTTTCGGAATAGCCTCTGCCAAGAACGAACATCGTGAAGTATTACCGTTCCTGGGCAAGCACAGATCCCGTATGCTGTTGTGCCTGTGCATAGGCTGCACGGGGACAGTGAAGAGCAGCAAGAGCTTTCAGGGCTGGCACCTTCTTTGTGGCACAAGGAGCCGGACGTTTGCCTTTTCAGAAAAATGCTATGACGAGAACGGACACCGTGAGGTGTACCGATCCTGGGCAAGCACAGATCCCGTATGCTGTTGTGCCTGTGCATAGGCTGCACGGGGACAGTGAAGAGCAGCACGAGCTTTCAGGGCTGGCACCTTCCTTGTGGGACAAGGAGCCGGACGTTTGCCTTTTCGGAAAAATGCTATGCCGAGAACGGACACCGTGAGGTGTACCGTTCCTGGGCAGGCACAGATCCCCAGTGCTGTTGTGCCTGTGCATAGGCTGCACGGGGACAGTGAAGAGCAGCACGAGCTTTCAGGGCTGGCACCTTCTTTGTGGCACAAGGAGCCGGACGTTTGCCTTTTCGGAAAGAGGCTCTGCTGACAACGAACACCGAGAGGTGTACCGATCCTGGGCAAGCACAGATCCCGTATGCTGTTGTGCCTGTGCATAGGCTGCACGGGGACAGTGAAGAGCAGCAAGAGCTTTCAGGGCTGGCACCTTCCTTGTGGCACAAGGAGCCGGACGTTTGCCTTTTCGGAATAGCCTCTGCCGAGAACGAACATCGTGAAGTATTACCGTTCCTGGGCAAGCACAGATCCCGTATGCTGTTGTGCCTGTGCATAGGCTGCACGGGGACAGTGAAGACCAGCAAGAGCTTTCAGGGCTGGCACCTTCTTTGTGGCACAAGGAGCCGGACGTTTGCCTTTTCAGAAAAATGCTATGACGAAAACGGACACCGTGAGGTGTACCGATCCTGGGCAAGCACAGATCCCGTATGCTGTTGTGCCTGTGCATAGGCTGCATGGGGACAGTGAAGAGCAGCACGAGCTTTCAGGGCTGGCACCTTCCTTGTGGGACAATGAGCCGGACGTTTGCCTTTTCGGAAAAATGCTATGCCGAGAACGGACACCGAGAATTTTCCCGTTCCTGGGCAGGTACAGATCCCCAGTGCTGTTGTGCCTGTGCATAGGCTGCACGGGGACAGTGAAGAGCAGCACGAGCTTTCAGGGCTGGCACCTTCATTGTGGCACAAGGAGCCGGACGTTTGCCTTTTCGGAAAAATGCTATACCGAGAACGGACACCGAGAGGTGTACCGATCCTGGGCAAGCACAGATCCCGTATGCTGTTGTGCCTGTGCATAGGCTGCACGGGGACAGTGAAGAGCAGCACGAGCTTTCAGGGCTGGCACCTTCCTTGTGGGACAAGGAGCCGGACGTTTGCCTTTTCGGAATAGCCTCTGCCAAGAACGAACATCGTGAAGTATTACCGTTCCTGGGCAAGCACAGATCCCGTATGCTGTTGTGCCTGTGCATAGGCTGCACGGGGACAGTGAAGAGCAGCAAGAGCTTTCAGGGCTGGCACCTTCTTTGTGGCACAAGGAGCCGGACGTTTGCCTTTTCAGAAAAATGCTATGACGAGAACGGACACCGTGAGGTGTACCGATCCTGGGCAAGCACAGATCCCGTATGCTGTTGTGCCTGTGCATAGGCTGCACGGGGACAGTGAAGAGCAGCACGAGCTTTCAGGGCTGGCACCTTCCTTGTGGGACAAGGAGCCGGACGTTTGCCTTTTCGGAAAAATGCTATGCCGAGAACGGACACCGTGAGGTGTACCGTTCCTGGGCAGGCACAGATCCCCAGTGCTGTTGTGCCTGTGCATAGGCTGCACGGGGACAGTGAAGAGCAGCACGAGCTTTCAGGGCTGGCACCTTCTTTGTGGCACAAGGAGCCGGACGTTTGCCTTTTCGGAAAGAGGCTCTGCTGACAACGAACACCGAGAGGTGTACCGATCCTGGGCAAGCACAGATCCCGTATGCTGTTGTGCCTGTGCATAGGCTGCACGGGGACAGTGAAGAGCAGCAAGAGCTTTCAGGGCTGGCACCTTCCTTGTGGCACAAGGAGCCGGACGTTTGCCTTTTCGGAATAGCCTCTGCCGAGAACGAACATCGTGAAGTATTACCGTTCCTGGGCAAGCACAGATCCCGTATGCTGTTGTGCCTGTGCATAGGCTGCACGGGGACAGTGAAGAGCAGCAAGAGCTTTCAGGGCTGGCACCTTCTTTGTGGCACAAGGAGCCGGACGTTTGCCTTTTCAGAAAAATGCTATGACGAAAACGGACACCGTGAGGTGTACCGATCCTGGGCAAGCACAGATCCCGTATGCTGTTGTGCCTGTGCATAGGCTGCATGGGGACAGTGAAGAGCAGCACGAGCTTTCAGGGCTGGCACCTTCCTTGTGGGACAATGAGCCGGACGTTTGCCTTTTCGGAAAAATGCTATGCCGAGAACGGACACCGAGAATTTTCCCGTTCCTGGGCAGGTACAGATCCCCAGTGCTGTTGTGCCTGCGCATAGGCTGCACGGGGACAGTGAAGAGCAGCACGAGCTTTCAGGGCTGGCACCTTCCTTGTGGGACAAGGAGCCGGACGTTTGCCTTTTCGGAAAGAGGCTCTGCTGACAACGAACACCGAGAGGTGTACCGATCCTGGGCAAGCGCAGATCCCGTATGCTGTTGTGCCTGTGCATAGGCTGCACGGGGACAGTGAAGAGCAGCAAGAGCTTTCAGGGCTGGCACCTTCCTTGTGGGACAAGGAGCCGGACCTTTGCCTTTTCGGAATAGCCTCTGCCGAGAACGAACATCGTGAAGTGTACCGTTCCTGGGCAAGCACAGATCCCCAGTGCTGTTGTGCCTGTGCATAGGCTGCACGGGGACAGTGAAGAGCAGCAAGAGCTTTCAGGGCTGGCACCTTCCTTGTGGGACAAGGAGCCGGACGTTTTCCTTTTCAGAAAAATGCTATGCCGAGAACGGACACCGTGAGGTGTACCGTTCCTGGGCAGGCACAGATCCCCAATGCTGTTGTGCCTGTGCATAGGCTGCACGGGGACAGTGAAGAGCAGCAAGAGCTTTCAGGGCTGGCACCTTCTTTGTGGCACAAGGAGCCGGACGTTTGCCTTTTCAGAAAAATGCTATGCCGAGAACGGACACCGTGAGGTGTACCGATCCTGGGCAAGCACAGATCCCGTATGCTGTTGTGCCTGTGCATAGGCTGCACGAGGACAGTGAAGAGCAGCACGAGCTTTCAGGGCTGGCACCTTCCTTGTGGGACAAGGAGCCGGACCTTTGCCTTTTCGGAAGAGCCTCTGCCGAGAACGAACATCGTGAAGTGTACCGTTCCTGGGCAAGCACAGATCCCCAGTGCTGTTGTGCCTGTGCATAGGCTGCACGGGGACAGTGAAGAGCAGCAAGAGCTTTCAGGGCTGGCACCTTCCTTGTGGGACAAGGAGCCGGACGTTTGCCTTTTCGGAAAAATGCTATGACGAGAACGGACACCGTGAGGTGTACCGATCCTGGGCAAGCACAGATCCCGTATGCTGTTGTGCCTGTGCATAGGCTGCACGGGGACAGTGAAGAGCAGCACGAGCTTTCAGGGCTGGCACCTTCCTTGTGGGACAAGGAGCCGGACGTTTGCCTTTTCGGAAAGAGGCTCTGCTGACAACGAACACCGAGAGGTGTACCGATCCTGGGCAAGCACAGATCCCGTATGCTGTTGTGCCTGTGCATAGGCTGCACGGGGACAGTGAAGAGCAGCACGAGCTTTCAGGGCTGGCACCTTCCTTGTGGGACAAGGAGCCGGACGTTTGCCTTTTCGGAAAGAGGCTCTGCTGACAACGAACACCGTGAGGTGTACCGTTCCTGGGCAAGCACAGATCCCGTATGCTGTTGTGCCTGTGCATAGGCTGCACGGGGACAGTGAAGAGCAGCAAGAGCTTTCAGGGCTGGCACCTTCTTTGTGGCACAAGGAGCCGGACGTTTGCCTTTTCAGAAAAATGCTATGCCGAGAACGGACACCGTGAGGTGTACCGATCCTGGGCAAGCACAGATCCCGTATGCTGTTGTGCCTGTGCATAGGCTGCACGGGGACAGTGAAGAGCAGCACGAGCTTTCAGGGCTGGCACCTTCCTTGTGGGACAAGGAGCCGGACCTTTGCCTTTTCGGAAGAGCCTCTGCCGAGAACGAACATCGTGAAGTGTACCGTTCCTGGGCAAGCACAGATCCCCAGTGCTGTTGTGCCTGTGCATAGGCTGCACGGGGACAGTGAAGAGCAGCACGAGCTTTCAGGGCTGGCACCTTCCTTGTGGGACAAGGAGCCGGACGTTTGCCTTTTCGGAATAGCCTCTGCCAAGAACGAACATCGTGAAGTATTACCGTTCCTGGGCAAGCACAGATCCCGTATGCTGTTGTGCCTGTGCATAGGCTGCACGGGGACAGTGAAGAGCAGCAAGAGCTTTCAGGGCTGGCACCTTCTTTGTGGCACAAGGAGCCGGACGTTTGCCTTTTCAGAAAAATGCTATGCCGAGAACGGACACCGTGAGGTGTACCGATCCTGGGCAAGCACAGATCCCGTATGCTGTTGTGCCTGTGCATAGGCTGCACGGGGACAGTGAAGAGCAGCACGAGCTTTCAGGGCTGGCACCTTCCTTGTGGGACAAGGAGCCGGACGTTTGCCTTTTCGGAAAAATGCTATGCCGAGAACGGACACCGTGAGGTGTACCGTTCCTGGGCAGGCACAGATCCCCAGTGCTGTTGTGCCTGTGCATAGGCTGCACGGGGACAGTGAAGAGCAGCACGAGCTTTCAGGGCTGGCACCTTCTTTGTGGCACAAGGAGCCGGACGTTTGCCTTTTCGGAAAGAGGCTCTGCTGACAACGAACACCGAGAGGTGTACCGATCCTGGGCAAGCACAGATCCCGTATGCTGTTGTGCCTGTGCATAGGCTGCACGGGGACAGTGAAGAGCAGCACGAGCTTTCAGGGCTGGCACCTTCCTTGTGGCACAAGGAGCCGGACGTTTGCCTTTTCGGAATAGCCTCTGCCGAGAACGAACATCGTGAAGTATTACCGTTCCTGGGCAAGCACAGATCCCGTATGCTGTTGTGCCTGTGCATAGGCTGCACGGGGACAGTGAAGAGCAGCAAGAGCTTTCAGGGCTGGCACCTTCTTTGTGGCACAAGGAGCCGGACGTTTGCCTTTTCAGAAAAATGCTATGCCGAGAACGGACACCGTGAGGTGTACCGATCCTGGGCAAGCACAGATCCCGTATGCTGTTGTGCCTGTGCATAGGCTGCACGGGGACAGTGAAGAGCAGCACGAGCTTTCAGGGCTGGCACCTTCCTTGTGGGACAAGGAGCCGGACCTTTGCCTTTTCGGAAGAGCCTCTGCCGAGAACGAACATCGTGAAGTGTACCGTTCCTGGGCAAGCACAGATCCCCAGTGCTGTTGTGCCTGTGCATAGGCTGCACGGGGACAGTGAAGAGCAGCACGAGCTTTCAGGGCTGGCACCTTCCTTGTGGGACAAGGAGCCGGACGTTTGCCTTTTCGGAATAGCCTCTGCCAAGAACGAACATCGTGAAGTATTACCGTTCCTGGGCAAGCACAGATCCCGTATGCTGTTGTGCCTGTGCATAGGCTGCACGGGGACAGTGAAGAGCAGCACGAGCTTTCAGGGCTGGCACCTTCCTTGTGGGACAAGGAGCCGGACGTTTGCCTTTTCAGAAAAATGCTATGACGAGAACGGACACCGTGAGGTGTACCGATCCTGGGCAAGCACAGATCCCGTATGCTGTTGTGCCTGTGCATAGGCTGCACGAGGACAGTGAAGAGCAGCACGAGCTTTCAGGGCTGGCACCTTCCTTGTGGGACAAGGAGCCGGACGTTTGCCTTTTCGGAAAAATGCTATGCCGAGAACGGACACCGTGAGGTGTACCGTTCCTGGGCAGGCACAGATCCCCAGTGCTGTTGTGCCTGTGCATAGGCTGCACGGGGACAGTGAAGAGCAGCACGAGCTTTCAGGGCTGGCACCTTCTTTGTGGCACAAGGAGCCGGACGTTTGCCTTTTCGGAAAGAGGCTCTGCTGACAACGAACACCGAGAGGTGTACCGATCCTGGGCAAGCACAGATCCCGTATGCTGTTGTGCCTGTGCATAGGCTGCACGGGGACAGTGAAGAGCAGCAAGAGCTTTCAGGGCTGGCACCTTCCTTGTGGCACAAGGAGCCGGACGTTTGCCTTTTCGGAAAAATGCTATGCCGAGAACGGACACCGTGAGGTGTACCGATCCTGGGCAAGCACAGATCCCGTATGCTGTTGTGCCTGTGCATAGGCTGCACGGGGACAGTGAAGAGCAGCACGAGCTTTCAGGGCTGGCACCTTCTTTGTGGCACAAGGAGCCGGACGTTTGCCTTTTCAGAAAAATGCTATGCCGAGAACGGACACCGTGAGGTGTACCGATCCTGGGCAAGCACAGATCCCGTATGCTGTTGTGCCTGTGCATAGGCTGCATGGGGACAGTGAAGAGCAGCACGAGCTTTCAGGGCTGGCACCTTCCTTGTGGGACAATGAGCCGGACGTTTGCGTTTTCGGAAAAATGCTATGCCGAGAACGGACACCGAGAATTTTCCCGTTCCTGGGCAGGTACAGATCCCCAGTGCTGTTGTGCCTGTGCATAGGCTGCACGGGGACAGTGAAGAGCAGCACGAGCTTTCAGGGCTGGCACCTTCCTTGTGGGACAAGGAGCCGGACGTTTGCCTTTTCGGAAAGAGGCTCTGCTGACAACGAACACCGAGAGGTGTACCGATCCTGGGCAAGCACAGATCCCGTATGCTGTTGTGCCTGTGCATAGGCTGCACGGGGACAGTGAAGAGCAGCAAGAGCTTTCAGGGCTGGCACCTTCCTTGTGGGACAAGGAGCCGGACCTTTGCCTTTTCGGAAAGAGGCTCTGCTGACAACGAACACCGTGAGGTGTACCGTTCCTGGGCAAGCACAGATCCCGTATGCTGTTGTGCCTGTGCATAGGCTGCACGGGGACAGTGAAGAGCAGCAAGAGCTTTCAGGGCTGGCACCTTCTTTGTGGCACAAGGAGCCGGACGTTTGCCTTTTCGGAAAAATGCTATGCCGAGAACGGACACCGTGAGGTGTACCGATCCTGGGCAAGCACAGATCCCGTATGCTGTTGTGCCTGTGCATAGGCTGCACGGGGACAGTGAAGAGCAGCACGAGCTTTCAGGGCTGGCACCTTATTTGTGGCACAAGGAGCCGGACGTTTGCCTTTTCAGAAAAATGCTATGACGAGAACGGACACCGAGAAGTGTACCGTTCCTGGGCAAGCACAGATCCCCAGTGCTGTTGTGCCTGTGCATAGGCTGCACGGGGACAGTGAAGAGCAGCACGAGCTTTCAGGGCTGGCACCTTCCTTGTGGGACAAGGAGCCGGACGTTTGCCTTTTCGGAAAGAGGCTCTGCTGACAACGAACACCGAGAGGTGTACCGATCCTGGGCAAGCACAGATCCCGTATGCTGTTGTGCCTGTGCATAGGCTGCACGGGGACAGTGAAGAGCAGCACGAGCTTTCAGGGCTGGCACCTTCCTTGTGGCACAAGGAGCCGGACGTTTGCCTTTTCGGAATAGCCTCTGCCGAGAACGAACATCGTGAAGTATTACCGTTCCTGGGCAAGCACAGATCCCGTATGCTGTTGTGCCTGTGCATAGGCTGCACGGGGACAGTGAAGAGCAGCACGAGCTTTCAGGGCTGGCACCTTCCTTGTGGCACAAGGAGCCGGACGTTTGCCTTTTCGGAATAGCCTCTGCCGAGAACGAACATCGTGAAGTGTACCGTTCCTGGGCAAGCACAGATCCCGTATGCTGTTGTGCCTGTGCATAGGCTGCACGGGGACAGTGAAGAGCAGCAAGAGCTTTCAGGGCTGGCACCTTCTTTGTGGCACAAGGAGCCGGACGTTTGCCTTTTCGGAAAAATGCTATGCCGAGAACGGACACCGTGAGGTGTACCGATCCTGGGCAAGCACAGATCCCGTATGCTGTTGTGCCTGTGCATAGGCTGCACGGGGACAGTGAAGAGCAGCACGAGCTTTCAGGGCTGGCACCTTCTTTGTGGCACAAGGAGCCGGACGTTTGCCTTTTCGGAAAAATGCTATGCCGAGAACGGACACCGTGAGGTGTACCGATCCTGGGCAAGCACAGATCCCGTATGCTGTTGTGCCTGTGCATAGGCTGCACGGGGACAGTGAAGAGCAGCACGAGCTTTCAGGGCTGGCACCTTCCTTGTGGCACAAGGAGCCGGACGTTTGCCTTTTCGGAAAGAGGCTCTGCTGACAACGAACACCGAGAGGTGTACCGATCCTGGGCAAGCACAGATCCCGTATGCTGTTGTGCCTGTGCATAGGCTGCACGGGGACAGTGAAGAGCAGCACGAGCTTTCAGGGCTGGCACCTTCATTGTGGCACAAGGAGCCGGACGTTTGCCTTTTCGGAATAGCCTCTGCCGAGAACGAACATCGTGAAGTATTACCGTTCCTGGGCAAGCACAGATCCCGTATGCTGTTGTGCCTGTGCATAGGCTGCACGGGGACAGTGAAGAGCAGCACGAGCTTTCAGGGCTGGCACCTTCCTTGTGGGACAAGGAGCCGGACGTTTGCCTTTTCGGAATAGCCTCTGCCGAGAACGAACATCGTGAAGTGTACCGTTCCTGGGCAAGCACAGATCCCGTATGCTGTTGTGCCTGTGCATAGGCTGCACGGGGACAGTGAAGAGCAGCACGAGCTTTCAGGGCTGGCACCTTCCTTGTGGGACAATGAGCCGGACGTTTGCCTTTTCAGAAAAATGCTATGCCGAGAACGGACACCGTGAGGTGTACCGTTCCTGGGCAAGCACAGATCCCCAGTGCTGTTGTGCCTGTGCATAGGCTGCACGGGGACAGTGAAGAGCAGCACGAGCTTTCAGGGCTGGCACCTTCCTTGTGGCACAAGGAGCCGGACGTTTGCCTTTTCGGAAAAATGCTATACTGAGAACGGACACCGTGAGGTGTACCGATCCTGGGCAAGCACAGATCCCGTATGCTGTTGTGCCTGTGCATAGGCTGCACGGGGACAGTGAAGAGCAGCACGAGCTTTCAGGGCTGGCACCTTCCTTGTGGGACAAGGAGCCGGACGTTTGCCTTTTCGGAAGAGCCTCTGCCGAGAACGAACACCGTGAGGTGTACCGATCCTGGGCAAGCACAGATCCCGTATGCTGTTGTGCCTGTGCATAGGCTGCACGGGGACAGTGAAGAGCAGCACGAGCTTTCAGGGCTGGCACCTTCCTTGTGGCACAAGGAGCCGGACGTTTGCCTTTTCGGAATAGCCTCTGCCGAGAACGAACATCGTGAAGTGTACCGTTCCTGGGCAAGCACAGATCCCGTATGCTGTTGTGCCTGTGCATAGGCTGCACGGGGACAGTGAAGAGCAGCACGAGCTTTCAGGGCTGGCACCTTATTGTGGGACAATGAGCCGGACGTTTGACTTTTCAGAAAAATGCTATGCCAAGAACGGACACCGTGAGGTGTACCGTTCCTGGGCAAGCACAGATCCCCAGTGCTGTTGTGCCTGTGCATAGGCTGCACGGGGACAGTGAAGAGCAGCAAGAGCTTTCAGGGCTGGCACCTTCATTGTGGGACAAGGAGCCGGACGTTTGCCTTTTCGGAAAAATGCTATACCGAGAACGGACACCGAGAGGTGTACCGATCCTGGGCAAGCACAGATCCCGTATGCTGTTGTGCCTGTGCATAGGCTGCACGGGGACAGTGAAGAGCAGCACGAGCTTTCAGGGCCTGCACCTTCCTTGTGGGACAAGGAGCCGGACGTTTGCCTTTTCAGAAAAATGCTATGCCGAGAACGGACACCGAGAGGTGTACCGATCCTGGGCAAGCACAGATCCCGTATGCTGTTGTGCCTGTGCATAGGCTGCACGGGGACAGTGAAGAGCAGCACGAGCTTTCAGGGCTGGCACCTTTCTTGTGGGACAAGGAGCCGGACGTTTGCCTTTTCGGAAGAGCCTCTGCCAAGAACGAACATCGTGAAGTATTACCGTTCCTGGGCAAGCACAGATCCCGTATGCTGTTGTGCCTGTGCATAGGCTGCACGGGGACAGTGAAGAGCAGCACGAGCTTTCAGGGCTGGCACCTTCCTTGTGGGACAAGGAGCCGGACGTTTGCCTTTTCGGAATAGCCTCTGCCGAGAACGAACATCGTGAAGTGTACCGATCCTGGGCAAG
Source organism: Buteo buteo (assembly GCF_964188355.1). Lineage (NCBI taxonomy): Eukaryota > Metazoa > Chordata > Aves > Accipitriformes > Accipitridae > Buteo > Buteo buteo. The sequence continues at coordinate 420,474 of NW_027439214.1, forward strand.
CACAGATCCCGTATGCTGTTGTGCCTGTGCATAGGCTGCACGGGGACAGTGAAGAGCAGCACGAGCTTTCAGGGCTGGCACCTTCCTTGTGGGACAAGGAGCCGGACGTTTGCCTTTTCAGAAAAATGCTATGCCGAGAACGGACACCGTGAGGTGTACCGTTCCTGGGCAAGCACAGATCCCCAGTGCTGTTGTGCCTGTGCATAGGCTGCACGGGGACAGTGAAGAGCAGCACGAGCTTTCAGGGCTGGCACCTTCATTGTGGCACAAGGAGCCGGACGTTTGCCTTTTCGGAAAAATGCTATACCGAGAACGGACACCGTGAGGTGTACCGATCCTGGGCAAGCACAGATCCCGTATGCTGTTGTGCCTGTGCATAGGCTGCACGGGGACAGTGAAGAGCAGCACGAGCTTTCAGGGCTGGCACCTTCCTTGTGGGACAAGGAGCCGGACGTTTGCCTTTTCGGAAGAGCCTCTGCCGAGAACGGACACCGAGAGGTGTACCGATCCTGGGCAAGCACAGATCCCGTATGCTGTTGTGCCTGTGCATAGGCTGCACGGGGACAGTGAAGAGCAGCACGAGCTTTCAGGGCTGGCACCTTCCTTGTGGCACAAGGAGCCGGACGTTTGCCTTTTCGGAAGAGCCTCTGCCGAGAACGAACATCGTGAAGTGTACCGTTCCTGGGCAAGCACAGATCCCGTATGCTGTTGTGCCTGTGCATAGGCTGCACGGGGACAGTGAAGAGCAGCAAGAGCTTTCAGGGCTGGCACCTTCTTTGTGGCACAAGGAGCCGGACGTTTGCCTTTTCAGAAAAATGCTATGCCGAGAACGGACACCGTGAGGTGTACCGATCCTGGGCAAGCACAGATCCCCAGTGCTGTTGTGCCTGTGCATAGGCTGCACGGGGACAGTGAAGAGCAGCACGAGCTTTCAGGGCTGGCACCTTCCTTGTGGGACAAGGAGCCGGACGTTTGCCTTTTCGGAATAGCCTCTGCCGAGAACGAACATCGTGAAGTATTATCGTTCCTGGGCAAGCACAGATCCCGTATGCTGTTGTGCCTGTGCATAGGCTGCACGGGGACAGTGAAGAGCAGCACGAGCTTTCAGGGCTGGCACCTTCTTTGTGGCACAAGGAGCCGGACGTTTGCCTTTTCACAAAAATGCTATGACGAGAACGGACACCGAGAAGTGTACCGTTCCTGGGCAGGCACAGATCCCCAGTGCTGTTGTGCCTGTGCATAGGCTGCACGGGGACAGTGAAGAGCAGCACGAGCTTTCAGGGCTGGCACCTTCCTTGTGGGACAAGGAGCCGGACGTTTGCCTTTTCGGAAAGAGGCTCTGCTGACAACGAACACCGAGAGGTGTACCGATCCTGGGCAAGCACAGATCCCGTATGCTGTTGTGCCTGTGCATAGGCTGCACGGGGACAGTGAAGAGCAGCACGAGCTTTCAGGGCTGGCACCTTCCTTGTGGCACAAGGAGCCGGACGTTTGCCTTTTCGGAATAGCCTCTGCCGAGAACGAACATCGTGAAGTATTACCGTTCCTGGGCAAGCACAGATCCCGTATGCTGTTGTGCCTGTGCATAGGCTGCACGGGGACAGTGAAGAGCAGCACGAGCTTTCAGGGCTGGCACCTTCCTTGTGGCACAAGGAGCCGGACGTTTGCCTTTTCGGAATAGCCTCTGCCGAGAACGAACATCGTGAAGTGTACCGTTCCTGGGCAAGCACAGATCCCCAGTGCTGTTGTGCCTGTGCATAGGCTGCACGGGGACAGTGAAGAGCAGCACGAGCTTTCAGGGCTGGCACCTTCCTTGTGGGACAAGGAGCCGGACGTTTGCCTTTTCAGAAAAATGCTATACCGAGAACGGACACCGTGAGGTGTACCGATCCTGGGCAAGCACAGATCCCGTATGCTGTTGTGCCTGTGCATAGGCTGCACGGGGACAGTGAAGAGCAGCACGAGCTTTCAGGGCTGGCACCTTCCTTGTGGGACAAGGAGCCGGACGTTTGCCTTTTCGGAAGAGCCTCTGCCGAGAACGGACACCGAGAGGTGTACCGATCCTGGGCAAGCACAGATCCCGTATGCTGTTGTGCCTGTGCATAGGCTGCACGGGGACAGTGAAGAGCAGCACGAGCTTTCAGGGCTGGCACCTTCCTTGTGGCACAAGGAGCCGGACGTTTGCCTTTTCGGAATAGCCTCTGCCGAGAACGAACATCGTGAAGTGTACCGTTCCTGGGCAAGCACAGATCCCGTATGCTGTTGTGCCTGTGCATAGGCTGCACAGGGACAGTGAAGAGCAGCACGAGCTTTCAGGGCTGGCACCTTCCTTGTGGGACAAGGAGCCGGACGTTTGCCTTTTCGGAAAAATGCTATGCCGAGAACGGACACCGTGAGGTGTACCGTTCCTGGGCAGGCACAGATCCCCAGTGCTGTTGTGCCTGTGCATAGGCTGCACGGGGACAGTGAAGAGCAGCACGAGCTTTCAGGGCTGGCACCTTCTTTGTGGCACAAGGAGCCGGACGTTTGCCTTTTCGGAATAGCCTCTGCCGAGAACGAACACCGTGAGGTGTACCGATCCTGGGCAAGCACAGATCCCGTATGCTGTTGTGCCTGTGCATAGGCTGCACGGGGACAGTGAAGAGCAGCACGAGCTTTCAGGGCTGGCACCTTCCTTGTGGCACAAGGAGCCGGACGTTTGCCTTTTCGGAATAGCCTCTGCCGAGAACGAACATCGTGAAGTGTACCGTTCCTGGGCAAGCACAGATCCCGTATGCTGTTGTGCCTGTGCATAGGCTGCACGGGGACAGTGAAGAGCAGCACGAGCTTTCAGGGCTGGCACCTTATTGTGGGACAATGAGCCGGACGTTTGCCTTTTCAGAAAAATGCTATGCCGAGAACGGACACCGTGAGGTGTACCGTTCCTGGGCAAGCACAGATCCCCAGTGCTGTTGTGCCTGTGCATAGGCTGCACGGGGACAGTGAAGAGCAGCAAGAGCTTTCAGGGCTGGCACCTTCATTGTGGGACAAGGAGCCGGACGTTTGCCTTTTCGGAAAAATGCTATACCGAGAACGGACACCGAGAGGTGTACCGATCCTGGGCAAGCACAGATCCCGTATGCTGTTGTGCCTGTGCATAGGCTGCACGGGGACAGTGAAGAGCAGCACGAGCTTTCAGGGCCTGCACCTTCCTTGTGGGACAAGGAGCCGGACGTTTGCCTTTTCAGAAAAATGCTATGCCGAGAACGGACACCGAGAGGTGTACCGATCCTGGGCAAGCACAGATCCCGTATGCTGTTGTGCCTGTGCATAGGCTGCACGGGGACAGTGAAGAGCAGCACGAGCTTTCAGGGCTGGCACCTTTCTTGTGGGACAAGGAGCCGGACGTTTGCCTTTTCGGAAGAGCCTCTGCCAAGAACGAACATCGTGAAGTATTACCGTTCCTGGGCAAGCACAGATCCCGTATGCTGTTGTGCCTGTGCATAGGCTGCACGGGGACAGTGAAGAGCAGCACGAGCTTTCAGGGCTGGCACCTTCCTTGTGGCACAAGGAGCCGGACGTTTGCCTTTTCGGAATAGCCTCTGCCGAGAACGAACATCGTGAAGTGTACCGATCCTGGGCAAGCACAGATCCCGTATGCTGTTGTGCCTGTGCATAGGCTGCACGGGGACAGTGAAGAGCAGCACGAGCTTTCAGGGCTGGCACCTTCCTTGTGGGACAAGGAGCCGGACGTTTGCCTTTTCAGAAAAATGCTATGCCGAGAACGGACACCATGAGGTGTACCGTTCCTGGGCAAGCACAGATCCCCAGTGCTGTTGTGCCTGTGCATAGGCTGCACGGGGACAGTGAAGAGCAGCACGAGCTTTCAGGGCTGGCACCTTCATTGTGGCACAAGGAGCCGGACGTTTGCCTTTTCGGAAAAATGCTATACCGAGAACGGACACCGTGAGGTGTACCGATCCTGGGCAAGCACAGATCCCGTATGCTGTTGTGCCTGTGCATAGGCTGCACGGGGACAGTGAAGAGCAGCACGAGCTTTCAGGGCTGGCACCTTCCTTGTGGCACAAGGAGCCGGACGTTTGCCTTTTCGGAAGAGCCTCTGCCGAGAACGGACACCGAGAGGTGTACCGATCCTGGGCAAGCACAGATCCCGTATGCTGTTGTGCCTGTGCATAGGCTGCACGGGGACAGTGAAGAGCAGCACGAGCTTTCAGGGCTGGCACCTTCCTTGTGGCACAAGGAGCCGGACGTTTGCCTTTTCGGAAGAGCCTCTGACGAGAACGAACATCGTGAAGTGTACCGTTCCTGGGCAAGCACAGATCCCGTATGCTGTTGTGCCTGTGCATAGGCTGCACGGGGACAGTGAAGAGCAGCACGAGCTTTCAGGGCCTGCACCTTCCTTGTGGGACAAGGCGCCGGACGTTTGCCTTTTCAGAAAAATGCTATGCCGAGAACGGACACCGAGAGGTGTACCGATCCTGGGCAAGCACAGATCCCGTATGCTGTTGTGCCTGTGCATAGGCTGCACGGGGACAGTGAAGAGCAGCACGAGCTTTCAGGGCTGGCACCTTCCTTGTGGGACAAGGAGCCGGACGTTTGCCTTTTCGGAAGAGCCTCTGCCAAGAACGAACATCGTGAAGTATTACCGTTCCTGGGCAAGCACAGATCCCGTATGCTGTTGTGCCTGTGCATAGGCTGCACGGGGACAGTGAAGAGCAGCAAGAGCTTTCAGGGCTGGCACCTTCTTTGTGGCACAAGGAGCCGGACGTTTGCCTTTTCAGAAAAATGCTATGACGAGAACGGACACCGTGAGGTGTACCGATCCTGGGCAAGCACAGATCCCGTATGCTGTTGTGCCTGTGCATAGGCTGCACGGGGACAGTGAAGAGCAGCAAGAGCTTTCAGGGCTGGCACCTTATTTGTGGCACAAGGAGCCGGACGTTTGCCTTTTCAGAAAAATGCTATGACGAGAACGGACACCGAGAAGTGTACCGTTCCTGGGCAGGCACAGATCCCCAGTGCTGTTGTGCCTGTGCATAGGCTGCACGGGGACAGTGAAGAGCAGCACGAGCTTTCAGGGCTGGCACCTTCCTTGTGGGACAAGGAGCCGGACGTTTGCCTTTTCGGAAAGAGGCTCTGCTGACAACGAACACCGAGAGGTGTACCGATCCTGGGCAAGCACAGATCCCGTATGCTGTTGTGCCTGTGCATAGGCTGCACGGGGACAGTGAAGAGCAGCACGAGCTTTCAGGGCTGGCACCTTCCTTGTGGCACAAGGAGCCGGACGTTTGCCTTTTCGGAATAGCCTCTGCCGAGAACGAACATCGTGAAGTATTACCGTTCCTGGGCAAGCACAGATCCCGTATGCTGTTGTGCCTGTGCATAGGCTGCACGGGGACAGTGAAGAGCAGCACGAGCTTTCAGGGCTGGCACCTTCCTTGTGGCACAAGGAGCCGGACGTTTGCCTTTTCGGAAAAATGCTATACCGAGAACGGACACCGTGAGGTGTACCGATCCTGGGCAAGCACAGATCCCGTATGCTGTTGTGCCTGTGCATAGGCTGCACGGGGACAGTGAAGAGCAGCACGAGCTTTCAGGGCTGGCACCTTCCTTGTGGGACAAGGAGCCGGACGTTTGCCTTTTCGGAAAAATGCTATGCCGAGAACGGACACCGAGAATTTTCCCGTTCCTGGGCAGGTACAGATCCCCAGTGCTGTTGTGCCTGTGCATAGGCTGCACGGGGACAGTGAAGAGCAGCAAGAGCTTTCAGGGCTGGCACCTTCCTTGTGGGACAAGGAGCCGGACGTTTGCCTTTTCGGAAAGAGGCTCTGCTGACAACGAACACCGAGAGGTGTACCGATCCTGGGCAAGCACAGATCCCGTATGCTGTTGTGCCTGTGCATAGCCTGCACGGGGACAGTGAAGAGCAGCAAGAGCTTTCAGGGCTGGCACCTTCCTTGTGGGACAAGGAGCCGGACCTTTGCCTTTTCGGAATAGCCTCTGCCGAGAACGAACATCGTGAAGTGTACCGTTCCTGGGCAAGCACAGATCCCCAGTGCTGTTGTGCCTGTGCATAGGCTGCACGGGGACAGTGAAGAGCAGCAAGAGCTTTCAGGGCTGGCACCTTCCTTGTGGGACAAGGAGCCGGACGTTTGCCTTTTCAGAAAAATGCTATGCCGAGAACGGACACCGTGAGGTGTACCGATCCTGGGCAAGCACAGATCCCGTATGCTGTTGTGCCTGTGCATAGGCTGCACGGGGACAGTGAAGAGCAGCACGAGCTTTCAGGGCTGGCACCTTCCTTGTGGGACAAGGAGCCGGACGTTTGCCTTTTCGGAAGAGCCTCTGCCGAGAACGGACACCGAGAGGTGTACCGATCCTGGGCAAGCACAGATCCCGTATGCTGTTGTGCCTGTGCATAGGCTGCACGGGGACAGTGAAGAGCAGCACGAGCTTTCAGGGCTGGCACCTTCCTTGTGGCACAAGGAGCCGGACGTTTGCCTTTTCGGAATAGCCTCTGCCGAGAACGAACATCGTGAAGTGTACCGTTCCTGGGCAAGCACAGATCCCGTATGCTGTTGTGCCTGTGCATAGGCTGCACGGGGACAGTGAAGAGCAGCACGAGCTTTCAGGGCTGGCACCTTCCTTGTGGCACAAGGAGCCGGACGTTTGCCTTTTCGGAAAAATGCTATGCCGAGAACGGACACCGTGAGGTGTACCGTTCCTGGGCAGGCACAGATCCCCAGTGCTGTTGTGCCTGTGCATAGGCTGCACGGGGACAGTGAAGAGCAGCACGAGCTTTCAGGGCTGGCACCTTCTTTGTGGCACAAGGAGCCGGACGTTTGCCTTTTCGGAATAGCCTCTGCCGAGAACGAACATCGTGAAGTATTACCGTTCCTGGGCAAGCACAGATCCCGTATGCTGTTGTGCCTGTGCATAGGCTGCACGGGGACAGTGAAGAGCAGCAAGAGCTTTCAGGGCTGGCACCTTCTTTGTGGCACAAGGAGCCGGACGTTTGCCTTTTTAGAAAAATGCTATGCCGAGAACGGACACCGTGAGGTGTACCGATCCTGGGCAAGCACAGATCCCGTATGCTGTTGTGCCTGTGCATAGGCTGCACGAGGACAGTGAAGAGCAGCACGAGCTTTCAGGGCTGGCACCTTCCTTGTGGGACAAGGAGCCGGACCTTTGCCTTTTCGGAAGAGCCTCTGCCGAGAACGAACATCGTGAAGTGTACCGTTCCTGGGCAGGTACAGATCCCCAGTGCTGTTGTGCCTGTGCATAGGCTGCACGGGGACAGTGAAGAGCAGCAAGAGCTTTCAGGGCTGGCACCTTCCTTGTGGGACAAGGAGCCGGACGTTTGCCTTTTCGGAAAGAGGCTCTGCTGACAACGAACACCGAGAGGTGTACCGATCCTGGGCAAGCACAGATCCCGTATGCTGTTGTGCCTGTGCATAGGCTGCACGGGGACAGTGAAGAGCAGCAAGAGCTTTCAGGGCTGGCACCTTCCTTGTGGGACAAGGAGCCGGACCTTTGCCTTTTCGGAATAGCCTCTGCCGAGAACGAACATCGTGAAGTGTACCGTTCCTGGGCAAGCACAGATCCCCAGTGCTGTTGTGCCTGTGCATAGGCTGCACGGGGACAGTGAAGAGCAGCAAAAGCTTTCAGGGCTGGCACCTTCCTTGTGGGACAAGGAGCCGGACGTTTGCCTTTTCAGAAAAATGCTATGCCGAGAACGGACACCATGAGGTGTACCGTTCCTGGGCAGGCACAGATCCCCAATGCTGTTGTGCCTGTGCATAGGCTGCACGGGGACAGTGAAGAGCAGCAAGAGCTTTCAGGGCTGGCACCTTCCTTGTGGGACAAGGAGCCGGACGTTTGCCTTTTCGGAAGAGCCTCTGCCGAGAACGAACAACGTGAGGTGTACCGATCCTGGGCAAGCACAGATCCCGTATGCTGTTGTGCCTGTGCATAGGCTGCACGGGGACAGTGAAGAGCAGCACGAGCTTTCAGGGCTGGCACCTTCCTTGTGGCACAAGGAGCCGGACGTTTGCCTTTTCGGAAGAGCCTCTGCCGAGAACGGACACCGTGAGGTGTACCGTTCCTGGGCAAGCACAGCTCTCCAGTGCTGTTGTGCCTGTGCATAGGCTGCACGGGGACAGTGAAGAGCAGCACGAGCTTTCAGGGCTGGCACCTTCCTTGTGGGACAAGGAGCCGGACGTTTGCCTTTTCGGAAAGAGGCTCTGCTGACAACGAACACCGTGAGGTGTACCGATCCTGGGCAAGCACAGATCCCGTATGCTGTTGTGCCTGTGCATAGGCTGCACGGGGACAGTGAAGAGCAGCAAGAGCTTTCAGGGCTGGCACCTTCTTTGTGGCACAAGGAGCCGGACGTTTGCCTTTTCGGAAAAATGCTATGCTGAGAACGGACACCGTGAGGTGTACCGATCCTGGGCAAGCACAGATCCCGTATGCTGTTGTGCCTGTGCATAGGCTGCACGGGGACAGTGAAGAGCAGCACGAGCTTTCAGGGCTGGCACCTTCCTTGTGGGACAAGGAGCCGGACCTTTGCCTTTTCGGAAGAGCCTCTGCCGAGAACGAACATCGTGAAGTGTACCGTTCCTGGGCAAGCACAGATCCCCAGTGCTGTTGTGCCTGTGCATAGGCTGCACGGGGACAGTGAAGAGCAGCAAGAGCTTTCAGGGCTGGCACCTTCCTTGTGGGACAAGGAGCCGGACATTTGCCTTTTCAGAAAAATGTTATGCCGAGAACGGACACCGAGAGGTGTACCGTTCCTGGGCAAGCACAGATCCCCAATGCTGTTGTGCCTGTGCATAGGCTGCACGGGGACAGTGAAGAGCAGTAAGAGCTTTCAGGGCTGGCACCTTCCTTGTGGCACAAGGAGCCGGACGTTTGCCTTTTCGGAAAGAGGCTCTGCTGACAACGAACACCGAGAGGTGTACCGATCCTGGGCAAGCACAGATCCCGTATGCTGTTGTGCCTGTGCATAGGCTGCACGGGGACAGTGAAGAGCAGCATGAGCTTTCAGGGCTGGCACCTTCCTTGTGGGACAAGGAGCCGGACCTTTGCCTTTTCGGAATAGCCTCTGCCGAGAACGAACATCGTGAAGTGTACCGTTCCTGGGCAAGCACAGATCCCCAGTGCTGTTGTGCCTGTGCATAGGCTGCACGGGGACAGTGAAGAGCAGCACGAGCTTTCAGGGCTGGCACCTTCCTTGTGGGACAAGGAGCCGGACGTTTGCCTTTTCGGAAGAGCCTCTGCCGAGAACGAACATCGTGAAGTGTACCGTTCCTGGGCAAGCACAGATCCCGTATGCTGTTGTGCCTGTGCATAGGCTGCATGGGGACAGTGAAGAGCAGCACGAGCTTTCAGGGCTGGCACCTTCCTTGTGGGACAAGGAGCCGGACGTTTGCCTTTTCGGAAGAGCCTCTGCCGAGAACGGACACCGAGAGGTGTACCGATCCTGGGCAAGCACAGATCCCGTATGCTGTTGTGCCTGTGCATAGGCTGCACGGGGACAGTGAAGAGCAGCACGAGCTTTCAGGGCTGGCACCTTCCTTGTGGCACAAGGAGCCGGACATTTGCCTTTTCGGAAAGCGGCTCTGCTGACAACGAACACCGTGAGGTGTACCGATCCTGGGCAAGCACAGATCCCCAGTGCTGTTGTGCCTGTGCATAGGCTGCACGGGGACAGTGAAGAGCAGCACGAGCTTTCAGGGCTGGCACCTTCCTTGTGGGACAAGGAGCCGGACATTTGCCTTTTCAGAAAAATGTTATGCCGAGAACGGACACCGAGAGGTGTACTGATCCTGGGCAGGCACAGATCCCGTATGCTGTTGTGCCTGTGCATAGGCTGCACGGGGACAGTGAAGAGCAGCACGAGCTTTCAGGGCTGGCACCTTCCTTGTGGGAAAAGGAGCCAGACGTTTACCTTTTCGGAAAGAGGCTCTGCTGACAACGAACACCGTGAGGTGTACCGATCCTGGGCAAGCACAGATCTCGTATGCTGTTGTGCCTGTGCATAGGCTGCACGGGGACAGTGAAGAGCAGCACGAGCTTTCAGGGCTGGCACCTTCCTTGTGGCACAAGGAGCCGGACGTTTGCCTTTTCGGAATAGCCTCTGCCGAGAACGAACATCGTGAAGTATTACCGTTCCTGGGCAAGCACAGATCCCGTATGCTGTTGTGCCTGTGCATAGGCTGCACGGGGACAGTGAAGAGCAGCACGAGCTTTCAGGGCTGGCACCTTCTTTGTGGCACAAGGAGCCGGACATTTGCCTTTTCAGAAAAATGCTATGACGAGAACGGACACCGTGAGGTGTATCGATCCTGGGCAAGCACAGATCCCGTATGCTGTTGTGCCTGTGCATAGGCTGCACGGGGACAGTGAAGAGCAGCATGAGCTTTCAGCGCTGGCACCTTCCTTGTGGGACAAGGAGCCGGACATTTGCCTTTTCGGAATAGCCTCTGCCGAGAAAGAACATCGTGAAGTGTACCGTTCCTGGGCAAGCACAGATCCCCAGTGCTGTTGTGCCTGTGCATAGGCTGCACGGGGACAGTGAAGAGCAGCACGAGCTTTCAGGGCTGGCACCTTCCTTGTGGGACAAGGAGCCGGACATTTGCCTTTTCAGAAAAATGTTATGCCGAGAACGGACACCGAGAGGTGTACCGATCCTGGGCAAGCACAGATCCCGTATGCTGTTGTGCCTGTGCATAGGCTGCACGGGGACAGTGAAGAGCAGCACGAGCTTTCAGGGCTGGCACCTTCCTTGTGGGACAAGGAGCCGGACGTTTGCCTTTTCGGAAGAGCCTCTGCCGAGAACGAACACCGTGAGGTGTACCGATCCTGGGCAAGCACAGATCCCGTATGCTGTTGTGCCTGTGCATAGGCTGCACGGGGACAGTGAAGAGCAGCACGAGCTTTCAGGGCTGGCACCTTCCTTGTGGGACAAGGAGCCGGACGTTTGCCTTTTCAGAAAAATGTTATGCCGAGAACGGACACCGTGAGGTGTACCGATCCTGGGCAAGCAGAGATCCCCAGTGCTGTTGTGCCTGTGCATAGGCTGCACGGGGACAGTGAAGAGGAGCACGAGCTTTCAGGGCTGGCACCTTCCTTGTGGGACAAGGAGCCGGACGTTTGCCTTTTCGGAAGAGCCTCTGCCGAGAACGAACACCGTGAGGTGTACCGATCCTGGGCAAGCACAGATCCCGTATGCTGTTGTGCCTGTGCATAGGCTGCACGGGGACAGTGAAGAGCAGCACGAGCTTTCAGGGCTGGCACCTTCCTTGTGGGACAAGGAGCCGGACGTTTGCCTTTTCAGAAAAATGTTATGCCGAGAACGGACACCGTGAGGTGTACCATTCCTGGGCAGGCACAGATCCCGTATGCTGTTGTGCCTGTGCATAGGCTGCACGGGGACAGTGAAGAGCAGCACGAGCTTTCAGGGCTGGCACCTTCCTTGTGGGACAAGGAGCCGGACGTTTGCCTTTTCGGAAGAGCCTCTGCCGAGAACGAACACCGTGAGGTGTACCGATCCTGGGCAAGCACAGATCCCGTATGCTGTTGTGCCTGTGCATAGGCTGCACGGGGACAGTGAAGAGCAGCACGAGCTTTCAGCGCTGGCACCTTCCTTGTGGCACAAGGAGCCGGACGTTTGCCTTTTCGGAAAGAGGCTCTGCTGACAACGAACACCGAGAGGTGTACCGATCCTGGGCAAGCACAGATCCCGTATGCTGTTGTGCCTGTGCATAGGCTGCACGGGGACAGTGAAGAGCAGCATGAGCTTTCAGCGCTGGCACCTTCCTTGTGGGACAAGGAGCCGGACATTTGCCTTTTCGGAATAGCCTCTGCCGAGAAAGAACATCGTGAAGTGTACCGTTCCTGGGCAAGCACAGATCCCCAGTGCTGTTGTGCCTGTGCATAGGCTGCACGGGGACAGTGAAGAGCAGCACGAGCTTTCAGGGCTGGCACCTTCCTTGTGGGACAAGGAGCCGGACATTTGCATTTTCAGAAAAATGTTATGCCGAGAACGGACACCGAGAGGTGTACCGATCCTGGGCAAGCACAGATCCCGTATGCTGTTGTGCCTGTGCATAGGCTGCACGGGGACAGTGAAGAGCAGCACGAGCTTTCAGGGCTGGCACCTTCCTTGTGGGACAAGGAGCCGGACGTTTGCCTTTTCGGAAGAGCCTCTGCCGAGAACGAACACCGTGAGGTGTACCGATCCTGGGCAAGCACAGATCCCGTATGCTGTTGTGCCTGTGCATAGGCTGCATGGGGACAGTGAAGAGGAGCACGAGCTTTCAGGGCTGGCACCTTCCTTGTGGCACAAGGAGCCGGACGTTTGCCTTTTCGGAATAGCCTCTGCCGAGAATGAACATCGTGAAGTATTACCGTTCCTGGGCAAGCACAGATCCCGTATGCTGTTGTGCCTGTGCATAGGCTGCACGGGGACAGTGAAGAGCAGCAAGAGCTTTCAGGGCTGGCACCTTCTTTGTGGCACAAGGAGCCGGACGTTTGCCTTTTCAGAAAAATGCTATGACGAGAACGGACACCGTGAGGTGTACCGATCCTGGGCAAGCACAGATCCCGTATGCTGTTGTGCCTGTGCATAGGCTGCACGGGGACAGTGAAGAGCAGCACGAGCTTTCAGGGCTGGCACCTTCCTTGTGGGACAAGGAGCCGGACGTTTGCCTTTTCGGAAGAGCCTCTGCCGAGAACGGACACCGAGAGGTGTACCGATGCTGGGCAAGCACAGATCCCCAATGCTGTTGTGCCTGTGCATAGGCTGCACGGGGACAGTGAAGAGCAGCACGAGCTTTCAGGGCTGGCACCTTCCTTGTGGGACAAGGAGCCGGACATTTGCCTTTTCAGAAAAATGTTATGCCGAGAACGGACACCGAGAGGTGTACCGTTCCTGGGCAAGCTCAGATCCCCAATGCTGTTGTGCCTGTGCATAGGCTGCACAGGGACAGTGAAGAGCAGTAAGAGCTTTCAGGCCTGGCACCTTCCTTGTGGGACAAGGAGCCGGACCTTTGCCTTTTCGGAAAGAGGCTCTGCTGACAACGAACACCGAGAGGTGTACCGATCCTGGGCAAGCACAGATCCCCAATGCTGTTGTGCCTGTGCATAGGCTGCACGGGGACAGTGAAGAGCAGCACGAGCTTTCAGGGCTGGCACCTTCCTTGTGGGACAAGGAGCCGGACGTTTGCCTTTTCGGAAGAGCCTCTGCCGAGAACGGACACCGAGAGGTGTACCGATCCTGGGCAAGCACAGATCCCGTATGCTGTTGTGCCTGTGCATAGGCTGCACGGGGACAGTGAAGAGCAGCACGAGCTTTCAGGGCTGGCACCTTCCTTGTGGCACAAGGAGCCGGACGTTTGCCTTTTCAGAAAAATGCTATGACGAGAACGGACACCGAGAGGTGTACCGATCCTGGGCAAGCACAGATCCCGTATGCTGTTGTGCCTGTGCATAGGCTGCACGGGGACAGTGAAGAGCAGCACGAGCTTTCAGGGCTGGCACCTTCCTTGTGGGACAAGGAGCCGGACATTTGCCTTTTCGGAAAGCGGCTCTGCTGACAACGAACACCGTGAGGTGTACCGATCCTGGGCAAGCACAGATCCCGTATGCTGTTGTGCCTGTGCATAGGCTGCACGGGGACAGTGAAGAGCAGCAAGAGCTTTCAGGGCTGGCACCTTCCTTGTGGGACAAGGAGCCGGACGTTTGCCTTTTCAGAAAAATGCTATGCCGAGAACGGACACCGTGAGGTGTACCGTTCCTGGGCAGGCACAGATCCCCAGTGCTGTTGTGCCTGTGCATAGGCTGCACGGGGACAGTGAAGAGCAGCACGAGCTTTCAGGGCTGGCACCTTCCTTGTGGCACAAGGAGCCGGACGTTTGCCTTTTCGGAAAGAGGCTCTGCTGACAACGAACACCGAGAGGTGTACCGATCCTGGGCAAGCACAGATCCCGTATGCTGTTGTGCCTGTGCATAGTCTGCACGGGGACAGTGAAGAGCAGCACGAGCTTTCAGGGCTGGCACCTTCATTGTGGGTCAAGGAGACGGACCTTTGCCTTTTCCGAATAGCCTCTGCCGAGAACGAACATCGTGAAATGTACCGTTCCTGGGCAAGCACAGATCCCCAGTGCTGTTGTGCCTGTGCATAGGCTGCACGGGGACAGTGAAGAGCAGCACGAGCTTTCAGGGCTGGCACCTTCCTTGTGGGACAAGGAGCCGGACGTTTGCCTTTTCGGAAGAGCCTCTGCCGAGAACGGACACCGAGAGGTGTACCGATCCTGGGCAAGCACAGATCCCCAATGCTGTTGTGCCTGTGCATAGGCTGCACGGGGACAGTGAAGAGCAGCATGAGCTTTCAGGGCTGGCACCTTCCTTGTGGGACAAGGAGCCGGACGTTTGCCTTTTCGGAAAGAGGCTCTGCTGACAACGAATACCGTGAGGTGTACCGTTCCTGGGCAAGCACAGATCCCGTATGCTGTTGTGCCTGTGCATAGGCTGCACGGGGACAGTGAAGAGCAGCACGAGCTTTCAGGGCTGGCACCTTCCTTGTGGGACAAGGAGCCGGACGTTTGCCTTTTCGGAAGAGCCTCTGCCGAGAACGGACACCGAGAGGTGTACCGATCCTGGGCAAGCACAGATCCCGTATGCTGTTGTGCCTGTGCATAGGCTGCACGGGGACAGTGAAGAGCAGCACGAGCTTTCAGGGCTGGCAGCTTCCTTGTGGGACAAGGAGCCGGACGTTTGCCTTTTCAGAAAAATGCTATACCGAGAACGGACACCGAGAGGTGTACCGATCCTGGGCAAGCACAGATCCCGTATGCTGTTGTGCCTGTGCATAGGCTGCACGGGGACAGTGAAGAGCAGCACGAGCTTTCAGGGCTGGCACCTTCCTTGTGGGACAAGGAGCCGGACCTTTGCCTTTTCGGAAAGCGGCTCTGCTGACAACGAACACCGTGAGGTGTACCGATCCTGGGCAAGCACAGATCCCGTATGCTGTTGTGCCTGTGCATAGGCTGCACGGGGACAGTGAAGAGCAGCAAGAGCTTTCAGGGCTGGCACCTTCCTTGTGGGACAAGGAGCCGGACGTTTGCCTTTTCAGAAAAATGCTATGACAAGAACGGACACCGTGAGGTGTACCGATCCTGGGCAAGCACAGATCCCGTATGCTGTTGTGCCTGTGCATAGGCTGCACGGGGACAGTGAAGAGCAGCACGAGCTTTCAGGGCTGGCACCTTCCTTGTGGGACAAGGAGCCGGACGTTTGCCTTTTCGGAAGAGCCTCTGCCGAGAACGGACACCGAGAGGTGTACCGATCCTGGGCAAGCACAGATCCCCAATGCTGTTGTGCCTGTGCATAGGCTGCACGGGGACAGTGAAGAGCAGCACGAGCTTTCAGGGCTGGCACCTTCCTTGTGGGACAAGGAGCCGGACATTTGCCTTTTCGGAAAGCGGCTCTGCTGACAACGAACACCGTGAGGTGTACCGTTCCTGGGCAAGCACAGATCCCGTATGCTGTTGTGCCTGTGCATAGGCTGCACGGGGACAGTGAAGAGCAGCAAGAGCTTTCAGGGCTGGCACCTTCCTTGTGGGACAAGGAGCCGGACGTTTGCCTTTTCAGAAAAATGCTATGCCGAGAACGGACACCGAGAGGTGTACTGATCCTGGGCAAGCACAGATCCCGTATGCTGTTGTGCCTGTGCATAGGCTGCACGGGGACAGTGAAGAGCAGCACGAGCTTTCAGGGCTGGCACCTTCCTTGTGGGACAAGGAGCCGGACGTTTGCCTTTTCGGAAGAGCCTCTGCCGAGAACGGACACCGAGAGGTGTACCGATCCTGGGCAAGCACAGATCCCGTATACTGTTGTGCCTGTGCATAGACTGTACGGGGACAGTGAAGAGCAGCACGAGCTTTCAGGGCTGGCACCTTCCTTGTGGCACAAGGAGCCAGACGTTTGCCTTTTCGGAAAGAGGCTCTGCTGACAACGAACACCGTGAGGTGTACCGATCATGGGCAAGCACAGATCTCGTATGCTGTTGTGCCTGTGCATAGGCTGCACGGGGACAGTGAAGAGCAGCACGAGCTTTCAGGGCTGGCACCTTCCTTGTGGGACAAGGAGCCGGACGTTTGCCTTTTCGGAATAGCCTCTGCCGAGAACGAACATCGTGAAGTATTACCGTTCCTGGGCAAGCACAGATCCCGTATGCTGTTGTGCCTGTGCATAGGCTGCACGGGGACAGTGAAGAGCAGCAAGAGCTTTCAGGGCTGGCACCTTCTTTGTGGCACAAGGAGCCGGACATTTGCCTTTTCAGAAAAATGCTATGACGAGAACGGACACCGTGAGGTGTACCGATCCTGGGCAAGCACAGATCCCGTATGCTGTTGTGCCTGTGCATAGGCTGCATGGGGACAGTGAAGAGCAGCACGAGCTTTCAGGGCTGGCACCTTCCTTGTGGGACAAGGAGCCGGACGTTTGCCTTTTCGGAATAGCCTCTGCCGAGAACGAACACCGTGAGGTGTACCGATCCTGGGCAAGCACAGATCCCGTATGCTGTTGTGCCTGTGCATAGGCTGCATGGGGACAGTGAAGAGCAGCACGAGCTTTCAGGGCTGGCACCTTCCTTGTGGGACAAGGAGCCGGACGTTTGCCTTTTCGGAAGAGCCTCTGCCGAGAACGAACACCGTGAGGTGTACCGATCCTGGGCAAGCACAGATCCCGTATGCTGTTGTGCCTGTGCATAGGCTGCAGGGGGACAGTGAAGAGCAGCACGAGCTTTCAGGGCTGGCACCTTCCTTGTGGCACAAGGAGCCGGACGTTTGCCTTTTCAGAAAAATGCTATGCCGAGAACGGACACCGAGAGGTGTACCGATCCTGGGCAGGCACAGATCCCCAATGCTGTTGTGCCTGTGCATAGGCTGCACGGGGACAGTGAAGAGCAGCACGAGCTTTCAGGGCTGGCACCTTCCTTGTGGGACAAGGAGCCGGACGTTTGCCTTTTCGGAAGAGCCTCTGCCGAGAACGAACACCGTGAGGTGTACCGATCCTGGGCAAGCACAGATCCCGTATGCTGTTGTGCCTGTGCATAGGCTGCACGGGGACAGTGAAGAGCAGCACGAGCTTTCAGGGCTGGCACCTTCCTTGTGGGACAAGGAGACGGACCTTTTCCTTTTCGGAATAGCCTCTGCCGAGAACGAACATCGTGAAGTGTACCGTTCCTGGGCAAGCACAGATCCCCAGTGCTGTTGTGCCTGTGCATAGGCTGCACGGGGACAGTGAAGAGGAGCACGAGCTTTCAGGGCTGGCACCTTCCTTGTGGCACAAGGAGCCGGACGTTTGCCTTTTCAGAAAAATGTTATGCCGAGAACGGACACCGTGAGGTGTACCGTTCCTGCGCAAGCAGAGATCCCCAGTGCTGTTGTGCCTGTGCATAGGCTGCACGGGGACAGTGAAGAGGAGCACGAGCTTTCAG
This sequence comes from Buteo buteo, assembly GCF_964188355.1. NCBI lineage: Eukaryota > Metazoa > Chordata > Aves > Accipitriformes > Accipitridae > Buteo > Buteo buteo. The sequence continues at coordinate 437,980 of NW_027439214.1, forward strand.
GGCTAGCACCTTCCTTGTGGGACAAGGAGCCGGACGTTTGCCTTTTCGGAAAGAGGCTCTGCTGACAACGAACACCGAGAGGTGTACCGATCCTGGGCAAGCACAGATCCCGTATGCTGTTGTGCCTGTGCATAGGCTGCATGGGGACAGTGAAGAGCAGCACGAGCTTTCAGGGCTGGCACCTTCCTTGTGGCACAAGGAGCCGGACGTTTGCCTTTTCGGAAAGAGGCTCTGCTGACAACGAACACCGAGAGGTGTACCGTTCCTGGGCAGGCACAGATCCCGTATGCTGTTGTGCCTGTGCATAGGCTGCACGGGGACAGTGAAGAGCAGCACGAGCTTTCAGGGCTGGCACCTTCCTTGTGGCACAAGGAGCCAGACGTTTGCCTTTTCGGAAAGAGGCTCTGCTGACAACGAACACCGTGAGGTGTACCGATCATGGGCAAGCACAGATCTCGTATGCTGTTGTGCCTGTGCATAGGCTGCACGGGGACAGTGAAGAGCAGCACGAGCTTTCAGGGCTGGCACCTTCCTTGTGGGACAAGGAGCCGGACGTTTGCCTTTTCGGAATAGCCTCTGCCGAGAACGAACATCGTGAAGTATTACCGTTCCTGGGCAAGCACAGATCCCGTATGCTGTTGTGCCTGTGCATAGGCTGCACGGGGACAGTGAAGAGCAGCAAGAGCTTTCAGGGCTGGCACCTTCTTTGTGGCACAAGGAGCCGGACATTTGCCTTTTCAGAAAAATGCTATGACGAGAACGGACACCGTGAGGTGTACCGATCCTGGGCAAGCACAGATCCCGTATGCTGTTGTGCCTGTGCATAGGCTGCATGGGGACAGTGAAGAGCAGCACGAGCTTTCAGGGCTGGCACCTTCCTTGTGGGACAAGGAGCCGGATCTTTGCCTTTTCGGAATAGCCTCTGCCGAGAACGAACACCGTGAGGTGTACCGATCCTGGGCAAGCACAGATCCCGTATGCTGTTGTGCCTGTGCATAGGCTGCATGGGGACAGTGAAGAGCAGCACGAGCTTTCAGGGCTGGCACCTTCCTTGTGGGACAAGGAGCCGGACGTTTGCCTTTTCGGAAGAGCCTCTGCCGAGAACGAACACCGTGAGGTGTACCGATCCTGGGCAAGCACAGATCCCGTATGCTGTTGTGCCTGTGCATAGGCTGCAGGGGGACAGTGAAGAGCAGCACGAGCTTTCAGGGCTGGCACCTTCCTTGTGGCACAAGGAGCCGGACGTTTGCCTTTTCAGAAAAATGCTATGCCGAGAACGGACACCGAGAGGTGTACCGATCCTGGGCAGGCACAGATCCCCAATGCTGTTGTGCCTGTGCATAGGCTGCACGGGGACAGTGAAGAGCAGCACGAGCTTTCAGGGCTGGCACCTTCCTTGTGGGACAAGGAGCCGGACGTTTGCCTTTTCGGAAGAGCCTCTGCCGAGAACGAACACCGTGAGGTGTACCGATCCTGGGCAAGCACAGATCCCGTATGCTGTTGTGCCTGTGCATAGGCTGCACGGGGACAGTGAAGAGCAGCACGAGCTTTCAGGGCTGGCACCTTCCTTGTGGGACAAGGAGACGGACCTTTTCCTTTTCGGAATAGCCTCTGCCGAGAACGAACATCGTGAAGTGTACCGTTCCTGGGCAAGCACAGATCCCCAGTGCTGTTGTGCCTGTGCATAGGCTGCACGGGGACAGTGAAGAGGAGCACGAGCTTTCAGGGCTGGCACCTTCCTTGTGGCACAAGGAGCCGGACGTTTGCCTTTTCAGAAAAATGTTATGCCGAGAACGGACACCGTGAGGTGTACCGTTCCTGCGCAAGCAGAGATCCCCAGTGCTGTTGTGCCTGTGCATAGGCTGCACGGGGACAGTGAAGAGGAGCACGAGCTTTCAGGGCTAGCACCTTCCTTGTGGGACAAGGAGCCGGACGTTTGCCTTTTCGGAAAGAGGCTCTGCTGACAACGAACACCGAGAGGTGTACCGATCCTGGGCAAGCACAGATCCCGTATGCTGTTGTGCCTGTGCATAGGCTGCATGGGGACAGTGAAGAGCAGCACGAGCTTTCAGGGCTGGCACCTTCCTTGTGGCACAAGGAGCCGGACGTTTGCCTTTTCGGAAAGAGGCTCTGCTGACAACGAACACCGAGAGGTGTACCGTTCCTGGGCAGGCACAGATCCCGTATGCTGTTGTGCCTGTGCATAGGCTGCACGGGGACAGTGAAGAGCAGCACGAGCTTTCAGGGCTGGCACCTTCCTTGTGGGACAAGGAGCCGGACGTTTGCCTTTTCGGAAGAGCCTCTGCCGAGAACGAACACCGTGAGGTGTACCGATCCTGGGCAAGCACAGATCCCGTATGCTGTTGTGCCTGTGCATAGGCTGCACGGGGACAGTGAAGAGCAGCACGAGCTTTCAGGGCTGGCACCTTCCTTGTGGCACAAGGAGCCGGACATTTGCCTTTTCGGAAAGAGGCTCTGCTGACAACGAACACCGAGAGGTGTACCGATCCTGGGCAAGCACAGATCACGTATGCTGTTGTGCCTGTGCATAGGCTGCACGGGGACAGTGAAGAGCAGCACGAGCTTTCAGGGCTGGCACCTTCCTTGTGGGACAAGGAGCCGGACGTTTGCCTTTTCAGAAAAATGCTATGCCGAGAACGGACACCGTGAGGTGTACCGTTCCTGGGCAGGCACAGATCCCGTATGCTGTTGTGCCTGTGCATAGGCTGCACGGGGACAGTGAAGAGCAGCACGAGCTTTCAGGGCTGGCACCTTCCTTGTGGGACAAGGAGCCGGACATTTGCCTTTTCAGAAAAATGTTATGCCGAGAACGGTCACCGAGAGGTGTACCGATCCTGGGCAAGCACAGATCCCGTATGCTGTTGTGCCTGTGCATAGGCTGCACGGGGACAGTGAAGAGCAGCACGAGCTTTCAGGGCTGGCACCTTCCTTGTGGCACAAGGAGCCGGACGTTTGCCTTTTCGGAAGAGCCTCTGCCGAGAACGAACACCGTGAGGTGTACCGATCCTGGGCAAGCACAGATCCCGTATGCTGTTGTGCCTGTGCATAGGCTGCACGGGGACAGTGAAGAGCAGCAAGAGCTTTCAGGGCTGGCACCTTCTTTGTGGCACAAGGAGCCGGACGTTTGCCTTTTCAGAAAAATGCTATGACGAGAACGGACACCGTGAGGTGTACCGATCCTGGGCAAGCACAGATCCCGTATGCTGTTGTGCCTGTGCATAGGCTGCACGGGGACAGTGAAGAGCAGCACGAGCTTTCAGGGCTGGCACCTTCCTTGTGGGACAAGGAGCCGGACGTTTGCCTTTTCGGAAGAGCCTCTGCCGAGAACGGACACCGAGAGGTGTACCGATCCTGGGCAAGCACAGATCCCCAATGCTGTTGTGCCTGTGCATAGGCTGCACGGGGACAGTGAAGAGCAGCACGAGCTTTCAGGGCTGGCACCTTCCTTGTGGGACAAGGAGCCGGACGTTTGCCTTTTCGGAAAGAGGCTCTGCTGACAACGAACACCGTGAGGTGTACCGTTCCTGGGCAAGCACAGATCCCGTATGCTGTTGTGCCTGTGCATAGGCTGCACGGGGACAGTGAAGAGCAGCAAGAGCTTTCAGGGCTGGCACCTTCTTTGTGGCACAAGGAGCCGGACGTTTGCCTTTTCAGAAAAATGCTATGCCGAGAACGGACACCGTGAGGTGTACCGTTCCTGGGCAGGCACAGATCCCGTATGCTGTTGTGCCTGTGCATAGGCTGCACGGGGACAGTGAAGAGCAGCACGAGCTTTCAGGGCTGGCACCTTCCTTGTGGGACAAGGAGCCGGACATTTGCCTTTTCAGAAAAATGTTATGCCGAGAACGGACACCGAGAGGTGTACCGATCCTGGGCAAGCACAGATCCCGTATGCTGTTGTGCCTGTGCATAGGCTGCACGGGGACAGTGAAGAGCAGCACGAGTTTTCAGGGCTGGCACCTTCCTTGTGGGACAAGGAGCCGGACGTTTGCCTTTTCGGAAGAGCCTCTGCCGAGAACGAACACCGTGAGGTGTACCGATCCTGGGCAAGCACAGATCCCGTATGCTGTTGTGCCTGTGCATAGGCTGCACGGGGACAGTGAAGAGCAGCAAGAGCTTTCAGGGCTGGCACCTTCTTTGTGGCACAAGGAGCCGGACGTTTGCCTTTTCAGAAAAATGCTATGACGAGAACGGACACCGTGAGGTGTACCGATCCTGGGCAAGCACAGATCCCGTATGCTGTTGTGCCTGTGCATAGGCTGCACGGGGACAGTGAAGAGCAGCACGAGCTTTCAGGGCTGGCACCTTCCTTGTGGGACAAGGAGCCGGACGTTTGCCTTTTCGGAAGAGCCTCTGCCGAGAACGGACACCGAGAGGTGTACCGATCCTGGGCAAGCACAGATCCCCAATGCTGTTGTGCCTGTGCATAGGCTGCACGGGGACAGTGAAGAGCAGCACGAGCTTTCAGGGCTGGCACCTTCCTTGTGGGACAAGGAGCCGGACGTTTGCCTTTTCGGAAAGAGGCTCTGCTGACAACGAACACCGTGAGGTGTACCGTTCCTGGGCAAGCACAGATCCCGTATGCTGTTGTGCCTGTGCATAGGCTGCACGGGGACAGTGAAGAGCAGCAAGAGCTTTCAGGGCTGGCACCTTCTTTGTGGCACAAGGAGCCGGACGTTTGCCTTTTCAGAAAAATGCTATGCCGAGAACGGACACCGTGAGGTGTACCGATCCTGGGCAAGCACAGATCCCGTATGCTGTTGTGCCTGTGCATAGGCTGCACGGGGACAGTGAAGAGCAGCACGAGCTTTCAGGGCTGGCACCTTCCTTGTGGGACAAGGAGCCGGACCTTTGCCTTTTCGGAATAGCCTCTGCCGAGAACGAACATCGTGAAGTGTACCGTTCCTGGGCAAGCACAGATCCCCAGTGCTGTTGTGCCTGTGCATAGGCTGCACGGGGACAGTGAAGAGCAGCACGAGCTTTCAGGGCTGGCACCTTCCTTGTGGGACAAGGAGCCGGACATTTGCCTTTTCAGAAAAATGTTATGCCGAGAACGGACACCGAGAGGTGTACCGTTCCTGGGCAAGCACAGATCCCCAATGCTGTTGTGCCTGTGCATAGGCTGCACAGGGACAGTGAAGAGCAGTAAGAGCTTTCAGGGCTGGCACCTTCCTTGTGGCACAAGGAGCCGGACGTTTGCCTTTTCGGAAAGAGGCTCTGCTGACAACGAACACCGAGAGGTGTACCGATCCTGGGCAAGCACAGATCCCGTATGCTGTTGTGCCTGTGCATAGGCTGCACGGGGACAGTGAAGAGCAGCACGAGCTTTCAGGGCTGGCACCTTCCTTGTGGGAAAAGGAGCCAGACGTTTGCCTTTTCGGAAAAATGCTATACCGAGAACGGACACCGTGAGGTGTACCGATCCTGGGCAAGCACAGATCTCGTATGCTGTTGTGCCTGTGCATAGGCTGCACGGGGACAGTGAAGAGCAGCACGAGCTTTCAGGGCTGGCACCTTCCTTGTGGCACAAGGAGCCGGACGTTTGCCTTTTCGGAAGAGCCTCTGCCGAGAACGAACATCGTGAAGTATTACCGTTCCTGGGCAAGCACAGATCCCGTATGCTGTTGTGCCTGTGCATAGGCTGCACGGGGACAGTGAAGAGCAGCAAGAGCTTTCAGGGCTGGCACCTTCTTTGTGGCACAAGGAGCCGGACATTTGCCTTTTCAGAAAAATGCTATGACGAGAACGGACACCGTGAGGTGTACCGATCCTGGGCAAGCACAGATCCCGTATGCTGTTGTGCCTGTGCATAGGCTGCACGGGGACAGTGAAGAGCAGCATGAGCTTTCAGCGCTGGCACCTTCCTTGTGGGACAAGGAGCCGGACCTTTGCCTTTTCAGAAAAATGTTATGCCGAGAACGGACACCGAGAGGTGTACCGATCCTGGGCAAGCACAGATCCCGTATGCTGTTGTGCCTGTGCATAGGCTGCACGGGGACAGTGAAGAGCAGCACGAGCTTTCAGGGCTGGCACCTTCCTTGTGGGACAAGGAGCCGGACGTTTGCCTTTTCGGAAGAGCCTCTGCCGAGAACGAACACCGTGAGGTGTACCGATCCTGGGCAAGCACAGATCCCGTATGCTGTTGTGCCTGTGCATAGGCTGCACGGGGACAGTGAAGAGCAGCACGAGCTTTCAGGGCTGGCACCTTCCTTGTGGGACAAGGAGCCGGACGTTTGCCTTTTCAGAAAAATGTTATGCCGAGAACGGACACCGTGAGGTGTACCGTTCCTGCGCAAGCAGAGATCCCCAGTGCTGTTGTGCCTGTGCATAGGCTGCACGGGGACAGTGAAGAGGAGCACGAGCTTTCAGGGCTGGCACCTTCCTTGTGGGACAAGGAGCCGGACGTTTGCCTTTTCGGAAAGAGGCTCTGCTGACAACGAACACCGTGAGGTGTACCGTTCCTGGGCAAGCACAGATCCCGTATGCTGTTGTGCCTGTGCATAGGCTGCACGGGGACAGTGAAGAGCAGCACGAGCTTCCAGGGCTGGCACCTTCCTTGTGGGACAAGGAGCCGGACGTTTGCCTTTTCAGAAAAATGCTATGCCGAGAACGGACACCGAGAGGTGTACCGATCCTGGGCAAGCACAGATCCCGTATGCTGTTGTGCCTGTGCATAGGCTGCATGGGGACAGTGAAGAGCAGCACGAGCTTTCAGGGCTGGCACCTTCCTTGTGGCACAAGGAGCCGGACGTTTGCCTTTTCAGAATAGCCTCTGCCGAGAACGAACATCGTGAAGTATTACCGTTCCTGGGCAAGCACAGATCCCGTATGCTGTTGTGCCTGTGCATAGGCTGCACGGGGACAGTGAAGAGCAGCAAGAGCTTTCAGGGCTGGCACCTTCTTTGTGGCACAAGGAGCCGGACGTTTGCCTTTTCAGAAAAATGCTATGACGAGAACGGACACCGTGAGGTGTACCGATCCTGGGCAAGCACAGATCCCGTATGCTGTTGTGCCTGTGCATAGGCTGCACGGGGACAGTGAAGAGCAGCACGAGCTTTCAGGGCTGGCACCTTCCTTGTGGGACAAGGAGCCGGACATTTGCCTTTTCGGAAGAGCCTCTGCCGAGAACGGACACCGAGAGGTGTACCGATCCTGGGCAAGCACAGATCCCCAATGCTGTTGTGCCTGTGCATAGGCTGCACGGGGACAGTGAAGAGCAGCACGAGCTTTCAGGGCTGGCACCTTCCTTGTGGGACAAGGAGCCGGACGTTTGCCTTTTCGGAAAGAGGCTCTGCTGACAACGAACACCGTGAGGTGTACCGTTCCTGGGCAAGCACAGATCCCGTATGCTGTTGTGCCTGTGCATAGGCTGCACGGGGACAGTGAAGAGCAGCACGAGCTTTCAGGGCTGGCACCTTCCTTGTGGCACAAGGAGCCGGACCTTTGCCTTTTCGGAAGAGCCTCTGCCGAGAACGAACATCGTGAAGTGTACCGTTTCTGGGCAAGCACAGATCCCCAGTGCTGTTGTGCCTGTGCATAGGCTGCACGGGGACAGTGAAGAGCAGCACGAGCTTTCAGGGCTGGCACCTTCCTTGTGGGACAAGGAGCCGGACATTTGCCTTTTCAGAAAAATGTTATGCCGAGAACGGACACCGAGAGGTGTACCGTTCCTGGGCAAGCTCAGATCCCCAATGCTGTTGTGCCTGTGCATAGGCTGCACAGGGACAGTGAAGAGCAGTAAGAGCTTTCAGGGCTGGCACCTTCCTTGTGGCACAAGGAGCCGGACGTTTGCCTTTTCGGAAAGAGGCTCTGCTGACAACGAACACCGAGAGGTGTACCGATCCTGGGCAAGCACAGATCCCGTATGCTGTTGTGCCTGTGCATAGGCTGCACGGGGACAGTGAAGAGCAGCACGAGCTTTCAGGGCTGGCACCTTCCTTGTGGGACAAGGAGCCGGACCTTTGCCTTTTCGGAATAGCCTCTGCCGGGAACGAACATCGTGAAGTGTACCGTTCCTGGGCAAGCACAGATCCCGTATGCTGTTGTGCCTGTGCATAGGCTGCACGGGGACAGTGAAGAGCAGCACGAGCTTTCAGGGCTGGCACCTTCCTTGTGGGACAAGGAGCCGGACGTTTGCCTTTTCGGAAGAGCCTCTGCCGAGAACGGACACCGAGAGGTGTACCGATCCTGGGCAAGCACAGATCCCGTATGCTGTTGTGCCTGTGCATAGGCTGCACGGGGACAGTGAAGAGCAGCACGAGCTTTCAGGGCTGGCACCTTCCTTGTGGCACAAGGAGCCGGACGTTTGCCTTTTCAGAAAAATGCTATGATGAGAACGGACACCGAGAGGTGTACCGATCCTGGGCAAGCACAGATCCCGTATGCTGTTGTGCCTGTGCATAGGCTGCACGGGGACAGTGAAGAGCAGCACGAGCTTTCAGGGCTGGCACCTTCCTTGTGGGACAAGGAGCCGGACATTTGCCTTTTCGGAAAGCGGCTCTGCTGACAACGAACACCGTGAGGTGTACCGATCCTGGGCAAGCACAGATCCCGTATGCTGTTGTGCCTGTGCATAGGCTGCACGGGGACAGTGAAGAGCAGCAAGAGCTTTCAGGGCTGGCACCTTCATTGTGGGTCAAGGAGACGGACCTTTGCCTTTTCCGAATAGCCTCTGCCAAGAACGAACATCGTGAAGTGTACCGTTCCTGGGCAAGCACAGATCCCCAGTGCTGTTGTGCCTGTGCATAGGCTGCACGGGGACAGTGAAGAGCAGCACGAGCTTTCAGGGCTGGCACCTTCCTTGTGGGACAAGGAGCCGGACGTTTGCCTTTTCGGAAGAGCCTCTGCCGAGAACGGACACCGAGAGGTGTACCGATCCTGGGCAAGCACAGATCCCCAATGCTGTTGTGCCTGTGCATAGGCTGCACGGGGACAGTGAAGAGCAGCACGAGCTTTCAGGGCTGGCACCTTCCTTGTGGGACAAGGAGCCGGACGTTTGCCTTTTCGGAAAGAGGCTCTGCTGACAACGAATACCGTGAGGTGTACCGTTCCTGGGCAAGCACAGATCCCGTATGCTGTTGTGCCTGTGCATAGGCTGCACGGGGACAGTGAAGAGCAGCACGAGCTTTCAGGGCTGGCACCTTCCTTGTGGGACAAGGAGCCGGACGTTTGCCTTTTCGGAAGAGCCTCTGCCGAGAACGGACACCGTGAGGTGTACCGATCCTGGGCAAGCACAGATCCCGTATGCTGTTGTGCCTGTGCATAGGCTGCACGGGGACAGTGAAGAGCAGCACGAGCTTTCAGGGCTGGCACCTTCCTTGTGGGACAAGGAGCCGGACATTTGCCTTTTCGGAAAGCGGCTCTGCTGACAACGAACACCGTGAGGTGTACCGTTCCTGGGCAAGCACAGATCCCGTATGCTGTTGTGCCTGTGCATAGGCTGCACGGGGACAGTGAAGAGCAGCGAGAGCTTTCAGGGCTGGCACCTTCCTTGTGGGACAAGGAGCCGGACGTTTGCCTTTTCAGAAAAATGCTATGCCGAGAACGGACACCGAGAGGTGTACTGATCCTGGGCAAGCACAGATCCCGTATGCTGTTGTGCCTGTGCATAGGCTGCACGGGGACAGTGAAGAGCAGCACGAGCTTTCAGGGCTGGCACCTTCCTTGTGGGACAAGGAGCCGGACGTTTGCCTTTTCGGAAGAGCCTCTGCCGAGAACGAACACCGTGAGGTGTACCGATCCTGGGCAAGCACAGATCCCGTATACTGTTGTGCCTGTGCATAGACTGTACGGGGACAGTGAAGAGCAGCACGAGCTTTCAGGGCTGGCACCTTCCTTGTGGCACAAGGAGCCAGACGTTTGCCTTTTCGGAAAGAGGCTCTGCTGACAACGAACACCGTGAGGTGTACCGATCATGGGCAAGCACAGATCTCGTATGCTGTTGTGCCTGTGCATAGGCTGCACGGGGACAGTGAAGAGCAGCACGAGCTTTCAGGGCTGGCACCTTCCTTGTGGGACAAGGAGCCGGACGTTTGCCTTTTCGGAAGAGCCTCTGCCGAGAACGAACATCGTGAAGTATTACCGTTCCTGGGCAAGCACAGATCCCGTATGCTGTTGTGCCTGTGCATAGGCTGCACGGGGACAGTGAAGAGCAGCAAGAGCTTTCAGGGCTGGCACCTTCTTTGTGGCACAAGGAGCCGGACATTTGCCTTTTCAGAAAAATGCTATGACGAGAACGGACACCGTGAGGTGTACCGATCCTGGGCAAGCACAGATCCCGTATGCTGTTGTGCCTGTGCATAGGCTGCATGGGGACAGTGAAGAGCAGCACGAGCTTTCAGGGCTGGCACCTTCCTTGTGGGACAAGGAGCCGGATCTTTGCCTTTTCGGAATAGCCTCTGCCGAGAAAGAACATCGTGAAGTGTACCGTTCCTGGGCAAGCACAGATCCCGTATGCTGTTGTGCCTGTGCATAGGCTGCACGGGGACAGTGAAGAGCAGCACGAGCTTTCAGGGCTGGCACCTTCCTTGTGGGACAAGGAGCCGGACATTTGCCTTTTCAGAAAAATGTTATGCCGAGAACGGACACCGAGAGGTGTACCGATCCTGGGCAAGCACAGATCCCGTATGCTGTTGTGCCTGTGCATAGGCTGCACGGGGACAGTGAAGAGCAGCACGAGCTTTCAGGGCTGGCACCTTCCTTGTGGGACAAGGAGCCGGACGTTTGCCTTTTCGGAAGAGCCTCTGCCGAGAACGAACACCGTGAGGTGTACCGATCCTGGGCAAGCACAGATCCCGTATGCTGTTGTGCCTGTGCATAGGCTGCAGGGGGACAGTGAAGAGCAGCACGAGCTTTCAGGGCTGGCACCTTCCTTGTGGCACAAGGAGCCGGACGTTTGCCTTTTCAGAAAAATGCTATGCCGAGAACGGACACCGAGAGGTGTACCGATCCTGGGCAAGCACAGATCCCGTATGCTGTTGTGCCTGTGCATAGGCTGCACGGGGACAGTGAAGAGCAGCACGAGCTTTCAGGGCTGGCACCTTCCTTGTGGCACAAGGAGCCGGACGTTTGCCTTTTCGGAATAGCCTCTGCCGAGAACGAACATCGTGAAGTATTACCGTTCCTGGGCAAGCACAGATCCCGTATGCTGTTGTGCCTGTGCATAGGCTGCACGGGGACAGTGAAGAGCAGCAAGAGCTTTCAGGGCTGGCACCTTCCTTGTGGCACAAGGAGCCAGACGTTTGCCTTTTCGGAAAAATGTTATGCCGAGAACGGACACCGTGAGGTGTACCGTTCCTGCGCAAGCAGAGATCCCCAGTGCTGTTGTGCCTGTGCATAGGCTGCACGGGGACAGTGAAGAGGAGCACGAGCTTTCAGGGCTGGCACCTTCCTTGTGGGACAAGGAGCCGGACGTTTGCCTTTTCGTAAGAGCCTCTGCCGAGAACGAACACCGTGAGGTGTACCGATCCTGGGCAAGCACAGATCCCGTATGCTGTTGTGCCTGTGCATAGGCTGCACGGGGACAGTGAAGAGCAGCACGAGCTTTCAGGGCTGGCACCTTCCTTGTGGGACAAGGAGACGGACCTTTTCCTTTTCGGAATAGCCTCTGCCGAGAACGAACATCGTGAAGTGTACCGTTCCTGGGCAAGCACAGATCCCCAGTGCTGTTGTGCCTGTGCATAGGCTGCACGGGGACAGTGAAGAGCAGCAAGAGCTTTCAGGGCTGGCACCTTCTTTGTGGCACAAGGAGCCGGACATTTGCCTTTTCAGAAAAATGCTATGACGAGAACGAACACCGTGAGGTGTACCGATCCTGGGCAAGCACAGATCCCGTATGCTGTTGTGCCTGTGCATAGGCTGCATGGGGACAGTGAAGAGCAGCACGAGCTTTCAGGGCTGGCACCTTCCTTGTGGGACAAGGAGCCGGATCTTTGCCTTTTCGGAATAGCCTCTGCCGAGAAAGAACACCGTGAAGTGTACCGTTCCTGGGCAAGCACAGATCCCGTATGCTGTTGTGCCTGTGCATAGGCTGCACGGGGACAGTGAAGAGCAGCACGAGCTTTCAGGGCTGGCACCTTCCTTGTGGCACAAGGAGCCGGACATTTGCCTTTTCAGAAAAATGTTATGCCGAGAACGGACACCGAGAGGTGTACCGATCCTGGGCAAGCACAGATCCCGTATGCTGTTGTGCCTGTGCATAGGCTGCACGGGGACAGTGAAGAGCAGCACGAGCTTTCAGGGCTGGCACCTTCCTTGTGGGACAAGGAGCCGGACCTTTGCCTTTTCGGAAGAGCCTCTGCCGAGAACGAACACCGTGAGGTGTACCGATCCTGGGCAAGCACAGATCCCGTATGCTGTTGTGCCTGTGCATAGGCTGCAGGGGGACAGTGAAGAGCAGCACGAGCTTTCAGGGCTGGCACCTTCCTTGTGGCACAAGGAGCCGGACGTTTGCCTTTTCAGAAAAATGCTATGCCGAGAACGGACACCGAGAGGTGTACCGATCCTGGGCAAGCACAGATCCCGTATGCTGTTGTGCCTGTGCATAGGCTGCACGGGGACAGTGAAGAGCAGCACGAGCTTTCAGGGCTGGCACCTTCCTTGTGGGACAAGGAGCCGGACCTTTGCATTTTCGGAATAGCCTCTGCCGAGAACGAACACCGTGAGGTGTACCGATCCTGGGCAAGCACAGATCCCGTATGCTGTTGTGCCTGTGCATAGGCTGCACGGGGACAGTGAAGAGCAGCACGAGCTTTCAGGGCTGGCACCTTCCTTGTGGCACAAGGAGCCGGACGTTTGCCTTTTCAGAAAAATGTTATGCCGAGAACGGACACCGTGAGGTGTACCGTTCCTGCGCAAGCAGAGATCCCCAGTGCTGTTGTGCCTGTGCATAGGCTGCACGGGGACAGAGAAGAGGAGCACGAGCTTTCAGGGCTGGCACCTTCCTTGTGGGACAAGGAGCCGGACGTTTGCCTTTTCGGAAGAGCCTCTGCCGAGAACGAACACCGTGAGGTGTACCGATCCTGGCCAAGCACAGATCCCGTATGCTGTTGTGCCTGTGCATAGGCTGCACGGGGACAGTGAAGAGCAGCACGAGCTTTCAGGGCTGGCACCTTCCTTGTGGGACAAGGAGCCGGACCTTTGCCTTTTCGGAATAGCCTCTGCCGGGAACGAACATCGTGAAGTGTACCGTTCCTGGGCAAGCACAGATCCCGTATGCTGTTGTGCCTGTGCATAGGCTGCACGGGGACAGTGAAGAGCAGCACGAGCTTTCAGGGCTGGCACCTTCCTTGTGGGACAAGGAGCCGGACGTTTGCCTTTTCGGAAGAGCCTCTGCCGAGAACGGACACCGAGAGGTGTACCGATCCTGGGCAAGCACAGATCCCGTATGCTGTTGTGCCTGTGCATAGGCTGCACGGGGACAGTGAAGAGCAGCACGAGCTTTCAGGGCTGGCACCTTCCTTGTGGCACAAGGAGCCAGACGTTTGCCTTTTCAGAAAAATGCTATGACGAGAACGGACACCGAGAGGTGTACCGATCCTGGGCAAGCACAGATCCCGTATGCTGTTGTGCCTGTGCATAGGCTGCACGGGGACAGTGAAGAGCAGCACGAGCTTTCAGGGCTGGCACCTTCCTTGTGGGACAAGGAGCCGGACATTTGCCTTTTCGGAAAGCGGCTCTGCTGACAACGAACACCGTGAGGTGTACCGATCCTGGGCAAGCACAGATCCCGTATGCTGTTGTGCCTGTGCATAGGCTGCACGGGGACAGTGAAGAGCAGCAAGAGCTTTCAGGGCTGGCACCTTCCTTGTGGGACAAGGAGCCGGACGTTTGCCTTTTCAGAAAAATGCTATGCCGAGAACGGACACCGTGAGGTGTACCGTTCCTGGGCAGGCACAGATCCCCAGTGCTGTTGTGCCTGTGCATAGGCTGCACGGGGACAGTGAAGAGCAGCACGAGCTTTCAGGGCTGGCACCTTCCTTGTGGGACAAGGAGCCGGACGTTTGCCTTTTCGGAAAGAGGCTCTGCTGACAACGAACACCGAGAGGTGTACCGATCCTGGGCAAGCACAGATCCCGTATGCTGTTGTGCCTGTGCATAGGCTGCACGGGGACAGTGAAGAGCAGCACGAGCTTTCAGGGCTGGCACCTTCATTGTGGGTCAAGGAGACGGACCTTTGCCTTTTCGGAATAGCCTCTGCCGAGAACGAACATCGTGAAGTGTACCGTTCCTGGGCAAGCACAGATCCCCAGTGCTGTTGTGCCTGTGCATAGGCTGCACGGGGACAGTGAAGAGCAGCACGAGCTTTCAGGGCTGGCACCTTCCTTGTGGGACAAGGAGCCGGACGTTTGCCTTTTCGGAAGAGCCTCTGCCGAGAACGGACACCGAGAGGTGTACCGATCCTGGGCAAGCACAGATCCCCAATGCTGTTGTGCCTGTGCATAGGCTGCACGGGGACAGTGAAGAGCAGCACGAGCTTTCAGGGCTGGCACCTTCCTTGTGGGACAAGGAGCCGGACGTTTGCCTTTTCGGAAGAGCCTCTGCCGAGAACGGACACCGAGAGGTGTACCGATCCTGGGCAAGCACAGATCCCGTATGCTGTTGTGCCTGTGCATAGGCTGCACGGGGACAGTGAAGAGCAGCACGAGCTTTCAGGGCTGGCACCTTCCTTGTGGGACAAGGAGCCGGACGTTTGCCTTTTCAGAAAAATGCTATACCGAGAACGGACACCGAGAGGTGTACCGATCCTGGGCAAGCACAGATCCCGTATGCTGTTGTGCCTGTGCATAGGCTGCACGGGGACAGTGAAGAGCAGCACGAGCTTTCAGGGCTGGCACCTTCCTTGTGGGACAAGGAGCTGGACGTTTGCCTTTTCGGAAGAGCCTCTGCCGAGAACGAACACCGTGAGGTGTACCGATCATGGGCAAGCACAGATCTCGTATGCTGTTGTGCCTGTGCATAGGCTGCACGGGGACAGTGAAGAGCAGCACGAGCTTTCAGGGCTGGCACCTTCCTTGTGGGACAAGGAGCCGGACGTTTGCCTTTTCGGAAGAGCCTCTGCCGAGAACGAACATCGTGAAGTATTACCGTTCCTGGGCAAGCACAGATCCCGTATGCTGTTGTGCCTGTGCATAGGCTGCACGGGGACAGTGAAGAGCAGCAAGAGCTTTCAGGGCTGGCACCTTCTTTGTGGCACAAGGAGCCGGACATTTGCCTTTTCAGAAAAATGCTATGACGAGAACGGACACCGTGAGGTGTACCGATCCTGGGCAAGCACAGATCCCGTATGCTGTTGTGCCTGTGCATAGGCTGCATGGGGACAGTGAAGAGCAGCACGAGCTTTCAGGGCTGGCACCTTCCTTGTGGGACAAGGAGCCGGATCTTTGCCTTTTCGGAATAGCCTCTGCCGAGAAAGAACACCGTGAAGTGTACCGTTCCTGGGCAAGCACAGATCCCGTATGCTGTTGTGCCTGTGCATAGGCTGCACGGGGACAGTGAAGAGCAGCACGAGCTTTCAGGGCTGGCACCTTCCTTGTGGGACAAGGAGCCGGACATTTGCCTTTTCAGAAAAATGTTATGCCGAGAACGGACACCGAGAGGTGTACCGATCCTGGGCAAGCACAGATCCCGTATGCTGTTGTGCCTGTGCATAGGCTGCACGGGGACAGTGAAGAGCAGCACGAGCTTTCAGGGCTGGCACCTTCCTTGTGGGACAAGGAGCCGGACGTTTGCCTTTTCGGAAGAGCCTCTGCCGAGAACGAACACCGTGAGGTGTACCGATCCTGGGCAAGCACAGATCCCGTATGCTGTTGTGCCTGTGCATAGGCTGCAGGGGGACAGTGAAGAGCAGCACGAGCTTTCAGGGCTGGCACCTTCCTTGTGGCACAAGGAGCCGGACGTTTGCCTTTTCAGAAAAATGCTATGCCGAGAACGGACACCGAGAGGTGTACCGATCCTGGGCAAGCACAGATCCCGTATGCTGTTGTGCCTGTGCATAGGCTGCACGGGGACAGTGAAGAGCAGCACGAGCTTTCAGGGCTGGCACCTTCCTTGTGGCACAAGGAGCCGGACCTTTGCATTTTCGGAATAGCCTCTGCCGAGAACGAACACCGTGAGGTGTACCGATCCTGGGAAAGCACAGATCCCGTATGCTGTTGTGCCTGTGCATAGGCTGCACGGGGACAGTGAAGAGCAGCACGAGCTTTCAGGGCTGGCACCTTCCTTGTGGCACAAGGAGCCGGACGTTTGCCTTTTCAGAAAAATGTTATGCCGAGAACGGACACCGTGAGGTGTACCGTTCCTGCGCAAGCAGAGATCCCCAGTGCTGTTGTGCCTGTGCATAGGCTGCACGGGGACAGTGAAGAGGAGCACGAGCTTTCAGGGCTGGCACCTTCCTTGTGGCACAAGGAGCCGGACGTTTGCCTTTTCGGAAGAGCCTCTGCCGAGAACGAACACCGTGAGGTGTACCGATCCTGGGCAAGCACAGATCCCGTATGCTGTTGTGCCTGTGCATAGGCTGCACGGGGACAGTGAAGAGCAGCACGAGCTTTCAGGGCTGGCACCTTCCTTGTGGGACAAGGAGACGGACCTTTTCCTTTTCGGAATAGCCTCTGCCGAGAACGAACATCGTGAAGTGTACCGTTCCTGGGCAAGCACAGATCCCCAGTGCTGTTGTGCCTGTGCATAGGCTGCACGGGGACAGTGAAGAGCAGCACGAGCTTTCAGGGCTGGCACCTTCCTTGTGGGACAAGGAGCCGGACGTTTGCCTTTTCGGAAGAGCCTCTGCCGAGAACGGACACCGTGAGGTGTACCGTTCCTGCGCACGCAGAGATCCCCAGTGCTGTTGTGCCTGTGCATAGGCTGCACGGGGACAGTGAAGAGGAGCACGAGCTTTCAGGGCTAGCACCTTCCTTGTGGGACAAGGAGCCGGACGTTTGCCTTTTCGGAAAGAGGCTCTGCTGACAACGAACACCGAGAGGTGTACCGATCCTGGGCAAGCACAGATCCCGTATGCTGTTTTGCCTGTGCATAGGCTGCACGGGGACAGTGAAGAGCAGCACGAGCTTTCAGGGCTGGCACCTTCCTTGTGGGACAAGGAGCCGGACGTTTGCCTTTTCAGAAAAATGCTATGCCGAGAACGGACACCGTGAGGTGTACCGTTCCTGGGCAGGCACAGATCCCGTATGCTGTTGTGCCTGTGCATAGGCTGCACGGGGACAGTGAAGAGCAGCACGAGCTTTCAGGGCTGGCACCTTCCTTGTGGGACAAGGAGCCGGACGTTTGCCTTTTCGGAAGAGCCTCTGCCGAGAACGAACACCGTGAGGTGTACCGATCCTGGGCAAGCACAGATCCCGTATGCTGTTGTGCCTGTGCATAGGCTGCACGGGGACAGTGAAGAGCAGCACGAGCTTTCAGGGCTGGCACCTTCCTTGTGGCACAAGGAGCCGGACATTTGCCTTTTCGGAAAGAGGCTCTGCTGACAACGAACACCGAGAGGTGTACCGATCCTGGGCAAGCACAGATCCCGTATGCTGTTGTGCCTGTGCATAGGCTGCACGGGGACAGTGAAGAGCAGCAAGAGCTTTCAGGGCTGGCACCTTCTTTGTGGCACAAGGAGCCGGACATTTGCCTTTTCAGAAAAATGCTATGACGAGAACGGTCACCGTGAGGTGTACCGATCCTGGGCAAGCACAGATCCCGTATGCTGTTGTGCCTGTGCATAGGCTGCATGGGGACAGTGAAGAGCAGCACGAGCTTTCAGGGCTGGCACCTTCCTTGTGGGACAAGGAGCCGGACGTTTGCCTTTTCGGAATAGCCTCTGCCGAGAACGAACATCGTGAAGTATTACCGTTCCTGGGCAAGCACAGATCCCGTATGCTGTTGTGCCTGTGCATAGGCTGCACGGGGACAGTGAAGAGCAGCACGAGCTTTCAGGGCTGGCACCTTCCTTGTGGGACAAGGAGCCGGACATTTGCCTTTTCAGAAAAATGTTATGCCGAGAACGGACACCGAGAGGTGTACCGATCCTGGGCAAGCACAGATCCCGTATGCTGTTGTGCCTGTGCATAGGCTGCACGGGGACAGTGAAGAGCAGCACGAGCTTTCAGGGCTGGCACCTTCCTTGTGGGACAAGGAGCCGGACGTTTGCCTTTTCGGAAGAGCCTCTGCCGAGAACGAACACCGTGAGGTGTACCGATCCTGGGCAAGCACAGATCCCGTATGCTGTTGTGCCTGTGCATAGGCTGCAGGGGGACAGTGAAGAGCAGCACGAGCTTTCAGGGCTGGCACCTTCCTTGTGGCACAAGGAGCCGGACGTTTGCCTTTTCAGAAAAATGCTATGCCGAGAACGGACACCGAGAGGTGTACCGATCCTGGGCAAGCACAGATCCCGTATGCTGTTGTGCCTGTGCATAGGCTGCACGGGGACAGTGAAGAGCAGCACGAGCTTTCAGGGCTGGCACCTTCCTTGTGGCACAAGGAGCCGGACGTTTGCCTTTTCAGAAAAATGCTATGCCGAGAACGGACACCGTGAGGTGTACCGTTCCTGGGCAGGCACAGATCCCGTATGCTGTTGTGCCTGTGCATAGGCTGCACGGGGACACTGAAGAGCAGCACGAGCTTTCAGGGCTGGCACCTTCCTTGTGGGACAAGGAGCCGGACGTTTGCCTTTTCGGAAGAGCCTCTGCCGAGAACGAACACCGTGAGGTGTACCGATCCTGGGCAAGCACAGATCCCGTATGCTGTTGTGCCTGTGCATAGGCTGCACGGGGACAGTGAAGAGCAGCACGAGCTTTCAGGGCTGGCACCTTCCTTGTGGCACAAGGAGCCGGACATTTGCCTTTTCGGAAAGAGGCTCTGCTGACAACGAACACCGAGAGGTGTACCGATCCTGGGCAAGCACAGATCCCGTATGCTGTTGTGCCTGTGCATAGGCTGCACGGGGACAGTGAAGAGCAGCACGAGCTTTCAGGGCTGGCACCTTCCTTGTGGGACAAGGAGCCGGACGTTTGCCTTTTCAGAAAAATGCTATGCCGAGAACGGACACCGTGAGGTGTACTGTTCCTGGGCAGGCACAGATCCCGTATGCTGTTGTGCCTGTGCATAGGCTGCACGGGGACAGTGAAGAGCAGCACGAGCTTTCAGGGCTGGCACCTTCCTTGTGGGACAAGGAGCCGGACATTTGCCTTTTCAGAAAAATGTTATGCCGAGAACGGACACCGAGAGGTGTACCGATCCTGGGCAAGCACAGATCCCGTATGCTGTTGTGCCTGTGCATAGGCTGCACGGGGACAGTGAAGAGGAGCACGAGCTTTCAGGGCTGGCACCTTCCTTGTGGGACAAGGAGCCGGACGTTTGCCTTTTCGGAAGAGCCTCTGCCGAGAACGGACACCGAGAGGTGTACCGATCCTGGGCAAGCACAGATCCCCAATGCTGTTGTGCCTGTGCATAGGCTGCACGGGGACAGTGAAGAGCAGCAAGAGCTTTCAGGGCTGGCACCTTCCTTGTGGGACAAGGAGCCGGACGTTTGCCTTTTCGGAAAGAGGCTCTGCTGACAACGAACACCGTGAGGTGTACCGTTCCTGGGCAAGCACAGATCCCGTATGCTGTTGTGCCTGTGCATAGGCTGCACGGGGACAGTGAAGAGCAGCAAGAGCTTTCAGGGCTGGCACCTTCTTTGTGGCACAAGGAGCCGGACGTTTGCCTTTTCAGAAAAATGCTATGCCGAGAACGGACACCGTGAGGTGTACCGATCCTGGGCAAGCAGAGATCCCCAGTGCTGTTGTGCCTGTGCATAGGCTGCACGGGGACAGTGAAGAGCAGCACGAGCTTTCAGGGCTGGCACCTTCCTTGTGGGACAAGGAGCCGGACCTTTGCCTTTTCGGAAGAGCCTCTGCCGAGAACG
Source organism: Buteo buteo (assembly GCF_964188355.1). Classification (NCBI taxonomy): domain Eukaryota; kingdom Metazoa; phylum Chordata; class Aves; order Accipitriformes; family Accipitridae; genus Buteo; species Buteo buteo. The sequence continues at coordinate 457,901 of NW_027439214.1, forward strand.
AACATCGTGAAGTGTACCGTTCCTGGGCAAGCACAGATCCCCAGTGCTGTTGTGCCTGTGCATAGGCTGCACGGGGACAGTGAAGAGCAGCACGAGCTTTCAGGGCTGGCACCTTCCTTGTGGGACAAGGAGCCGGACATTTGCCTTTTCGGAAAGAGGCTCTGCTGACAACGAACACCGAGAGGTGTACCGATCCTGGGCAAGCACAGATCCCGTATGCTGTTGTGCCTGTGCATAGGCTGCACGGGGACAGTGAAGAGCAGCACGAGCTTTCAGGGCTGGCACCTTCCTTGTGGGACAAGGAGCCGGACCTTTGCCTTTTCGGAATAGCCTCTGCCGGGAACGAACATCGTGAAGTGTACCGTTCCTGGGCAAGCACAGATCCCGTATGCTGTTGTGCCTGTGCATAGGCTGCACGGGGACAGTGAAGAGCAGCACGAGCTTTCAGGGCTGGCACCTTCCTTGTGGGACAAGGAGCCGGACGTTTGCCTTTTCGGAAGAGCCTCTGCCGAGAACGGACACCGAGAGGTGTACCGATCCTGGGCAAGCACAGATCCCGTATGCTGTTGTGCCTGTGCATAGGCTGCACGTGGACAGTGAAGAGCAGCACGAGCTTTCAGGGCTGGCACCTTCCTTGTGGCACAAGGAGCCGGACGTTTGCCTTTTCAGAAAAATGCTATGACGAGAACGGACACCGAGAGGTGTACCGATCCTGGGCAAGCACAGATCCCGTATGCTGTTGTGCCTGTGCATAGGCTGCACGGGGACAGTGAAGAGCAGCACGAGCTTTCAGGGCTGGCACCTTCCTTGTGGGACAAGGAGCCGGACATTTGCCTTTTTCGGAAGAGCCTCTGCCGAGAACGGACACCGAGAGGTGTACCGATCCTGGGCAAGCACAGATCCCGTATGCTGTTGTGCCTGTGCATAGGCTGCACGGGGACAGTGAAGAGCAGCACGAGCTTTCAGGGCTGGCACCTTCCTTGTGGCACAAGGAGCCGGACGTTTGCCTTTTCAGAAAAATGCTATGACGAGAACGGACACCGAGAGGTGTACCGATCCTGGGCAAGCACAGATCCCGTATGCTGTTGTGCCTGTGCATAGGCTGCACGGGGACAGTGAAGAGCAGCACGAGCTTTCAGGGCTGGCACCTTCCTTGTGGGACAAGGAGCCGGACATTTGCCTTTTCGGAAAGCGGCTCTGCTGACAACGAACACCGTGAGGTGTACCGATCCTGGGCAAGCACAGATCCCGTATGCTGTTGTGCCTGTGCATAGGCTGCACGGGGACAGTGAAGAGCAGCAAGAGCTTTCAGGGCTGGCACCTTCCTTGTGGGACAAGGAGCCGGACGTTTGCCTTTTCAGAAAAATGCTATGCCGAGAACGGACACCGTGAGGTGTACCGTTCCTGGGCAGGCACAGATCCCCAGTGCTGTTGTGCCTGTGCATAGGCTGCACGGGGACAGTGAAGAGCAGCACGAGCTTTCAGGGCTGGCACCTTCCTTGTGGGACAAGGAGCCGGACGTTTGCCTTTTCGGAAGAGCCTCTGCCGAGAACGGACACCGAGAGGTGTACCGATCCTGGGCAAGCACAGATCCCCAATGCTGTTGTGCCTGTGCATAGGCTGCACGGGGACAGTGAAGAGCAGCACGAGCTTTCAGGGCTGGCACCTTCCTTGTGGGTCAAGGAGACGGACCTTTGCCTTTTCCGAATAGCCTCTGCCGAGAACGAACATCGTGAAGTGTACCGTTCCTGGGCAAGCACAGATCCCCAGTGCTGTTGTGCCTGTGCATAGGCTGCACGGGGACAGTGAAGAGCAGCACGAGCTTTCAGGGCTGGCACCTTCCTTGTGGGACAAGGAGCCGGACGTTTGCCTTTTCGGAAGAGCCTCTGCCGAGAACGGACACCGAGAGGTGTACCGATCCTGGGCAAGCACAGATCCCCAATGCTGTTGTGCCTGTGCATAGGCTGCACGGGGACAGTGAAGAGCAGCAAGAGCTTTCAGGGCTGGCACCTTCCTTGTGGGACAAGGAGCCGGACGTTTGCCTTTTCGGAAAGAGGCTCTGCTGACAACGAACACCGTGAGGTGTACCGTTCCTGGGCAAGCACAGATCCCGTATGCTGTTGTGCCTGTGCATAGGCTGCACGGGGACAGTGAAGAGCAGCAAGAGCTTTCAGGGCTGGCACCTTCTTTGTGGCACAAGGAGCCGGACGTTTGCCTTTTCAGAAAAATGCTATGCCGAGAACGGACACCGTGAGGTGTACCGATCCTGGGCAAGCACAGATCCCGTATGCTGTTGTGCCTGTGCATAGGCTGCACGGGGACAGTGAAGAGCAGCACGAGCTTTCAGGGCTGGCACCTTCCTTGTGGGACAAGGAGCCGGACCTTTGCCTTTTCGGAAGAGCCTCTGCCGAGAACGAACATCGTGAAGTGTACCGTTCCTGGGCAAGCACAGATCCCCAGTGCTGTTGTGCCTGTGCATAGGCTGCACGGGGACAGTGAAGAGCAGCACGAGCTTTCAGGGCTGGCACCTTCCTTGTGGGACAAGGAGCCGGACATTTGCCTTTTCGGAAAGAGGCTCTGCTGACAACGAACACCGAGAGGTGTACCGATCCTGGGCAAGCACAGATCCCGTATGCTGTTGTGCCTGTGCATAGGCTGCACGGGGACAGTGAAGAGCAGCACGAGCTTTCAGGGCTGGCACCTTCCTTGTGGGACAAGGAGCCGGACCTTTGCCTTTTCGGAATAGCCTCTGCCGGGAACGAACATCGTGAAGTGTACCGTTCCTGGGCAAGCACAGATCCCGTATGCTGTTGTGCCTGTGCATAGGCTGCACGGGGACAGTGAAGAGCAGCACGAGCTTTCAGGGCTGGCACCTTCCTTGTGGGACAAGGAGCCGGACGTTTGCCTTTTCGGAAGAGCCTCTGCCGAGAACGGACACCGAGAGGTGTACCGATCCTGGGCAAGCACAGATCCCGTATGCTGTTGTGCCTGTGCATAGGCTGCACGTGGACAGTGAAGAGCAGCACGAGCTTTCAGGGCTGGCACCTTCCTTGTGGCACAAGGAGCCGGACGTTTGCCTTTTCAGAAAAATGCTATGACGAGAACGGACACCGAGAGGTGTACCGATCCTGGGCAAGCACAGATCCCGTATGCTGTTGTGCCTGTGCATAGGCTGCACGGGGACAGTGAAGAGCAGCACGAGCTTTCAGGGCTGGCACCTTCCTTGTGGGACAAGGAGCCGGACATTTGCCTTTTTCAGAAGAGCCTCTGCCGAGAACGGACACCGAGAGGTGTACCGATCCTGGGCAAGCACAGATCCCGTATGCTGTTGTGCCTGTGCATAGGCTGCACGGGGACAGTGAAGAGCAGCACGAGCTTTCAGGGCTGGCACCTTCCTTGTGGCACAAGGAGCCGGACGTTTGCCTTTTCAGAAAAATGCTATGACGAGAACGGACACCGAGAGGTGTACCGATCCTGGGCAAGCACAGATCCCGTATGCTGTTGTGCCTGTGCATAGGCTGCACGGGGACAGTGAAGAGCAGCACGAGCTTTCAGGGCTGGCACCTTCCTTGTGGGACAAGGAGCCGGACATTTGCCTTTTCGGAAAGCGGCTCTGCTGACAACGAACACCGTGAGGTGTACCGATCCTGGGCAAGCACAGATCCCGTATGCTGTTGTGCCTGTGCATAGGCTGCACGGGGACAGTGAAGAGCAGCAAGAGCTTTCAGGGCTGGCACCTTCCTTGTGGGACAAGGAGCCGGACGTTTGCCTTTTCAGAAAAATGCTATGCCGAGAACGGACACCGTGAGGTGTACCGTTCCTGGGCAGGCACAGATCCCCAGTGCTGTTGTGCCTGTGCATAGGCTGCACGGGGACAGTGAAGAGCAGCACGAGCTTTCAGGGCTGGCACCTTCCTTGTGGGACAAGGAGCCGGACGTTTGCCTTTTCGGAAAGAGGCTCTGCTGACAACGAACACCGAGAGGTGTACCGATCCTGGGCAAGCACAGATCCCGTATGCTGTTGTGCCTGTGCATAGGCTGCACGGGGACAGTGAAGAGCAGCACGAGCTTTCAGGGCTGGCACCTTCCTTGTGGGTCAAGGAGACGGACCTTTGCCTTTTCCGAATAGCCTCTGCCGAGAACGAACATCGTGAAGTGTACCGTTCCTGGGCAAGCACAGATCCCCAGTGCTGTTGTGCCTGTGCATAGGCTGCACGGGGACAGTGAAGAGCAGCACGAGCTTTCAGGGCTGGCACCTTCCTTGTGGGACAAGGAGCCGGACGTTTGCCTTTTCGGAAGAGCCTCTGCCGAGAACGGACACCGAGAGGTGTAGCGATCCTGGGCAAGCACAGACCCCCAATGCTGTTGTGCCTGTGCATAGGCTGCACGGGGACAGTGAAGAGCAGCACGAGCTTTCAGGGCTGGCACCTTCCTTGTGGGACAAGGAGCCGGACGTTTGCCTTTTCGGAAAGAGGCTCTGCTGACAACGAACACCGTGAGGTGTACCGTTCCTGGGCAAGCACAGATCCCGTATGCTGTTGTGCCTGTGCATAGGCTGCACGGGGACAGTGAAGAGCAGCAAGAGCTTTCAGGGCTGGCACCTTCTTTGTGGCACAAGGAGCCGGACGTTTGCCTTTTCAGAAAAATGCTATGCCGAGAACGGACACCGTGAGGTGTACCGTTCCTGGGCAGGCACAGATCCCCAGTGCTGTTGTGCCTGTGCATAGGCTGCACGGGGACAGTGAAGAGCAGCACGAGCTTTCAGGGCTGGCACCTTCCTTGTGGGACAAGGAGCCGGACATTTGCCTTTTCAGAAAAATGTTATGCCGAGAACGGACACCGAGAGGTGTACCGATCCTGGGCAAGCACAGATCCCGTATGCTGTTGTGCCTGTGCATAGGCTGCACGGGGACAGTGAAGAGCAGCACGAGCTTTCAGGGCTGGCACCTTCCTTGTGGCACAAGGAGCCGGACGTTTGCCTTTTCGGAAGAGCCTCTGCCGAGAACGAACACCGTGAGGTGTACCGATCCTGGGCAAGCACAGATCCCGTATGCTGTTGTGCCTGTGCATAGGCTGCACGGGGACAGTGAAGAGCAGCACGAGCTTTCAGGGCTGGCACCTTCCTTGTGGGACAAGGAGCCGGACGTTTGCCTTTTCGGAAGAGCCTCTGCCGAGAACGGACACCGAGAGGTGTACCGATCCTGGGCAAGCACAGATCCCCAATGCTGTTGTGCCTGTGCATAGGCTGCACGGGGACAGTGAAGAGCAGCACGAGCTTTCAGGGCTGGCACCTTCCTTGTGGCACAAGGAGCCGGACCTTTGCCTTTTCGGAAAGAGGCTCTGCTGACAACGAACACCGTGAGGTGTACCGTTCCTGGGCAAGCACAGATCCCGTATGCTGTTGTGCCTGTGCATAGGCTGCACGGGGACAGTGAAGAGCAGCAAGAGCTTTCAGGGCTGGCACCTTCCTTGTGGGACAAGGAGCCGGACGTTTGCCTTTTCAGAAAAATGCTATGACAAGAACGGACACCGTGAGGTGTACCGATCCTGGGCAAGCACAGATCCCGTATGCTGTTGTGCCTGTGCATAGGCTGCACGGGGACAGTGAAGAGCAGCAAGAGCTTTCAGGGCTGGCACCTTCTTTGTGGCACAAGGAGCCGGACGTTTGCCTTTTCAGAAAAATGCTATGCCGAGAACGGACACCGTGAGGTGTACCGATCCTGGGCAAGCACAGATCCCGTATGCTGTTGTGCCTGTGCATAGGCTGCACGGGGACAGTGAAGAGCAGCACGAGCTTTCAGGGCTGGCACCTTCCTTGTGGGACAAGGAGCCGGACCTTTGCCTTTTCGGAATAGCCTCTGCCGAGAACGAACATCGTGAAGTGTACCGTTCCTGGGCAAGCACAGATCCCCAGTGCTGTTGTGCCTGTGCATAGGCTGCACGGGGACAGTGAAGAGCAGCACGAGCTTTCAGGGCTGGCACCTTCCTTGTGGGACAAGGAGCCGGACATTTGCCTTTTCAGAAAAATGTTATGCCGAGAACGGACACCGAGAGGTGTACCGTTCCTGGGCAAGCACAGATCCCCAATGCTGTTGTGCCTGTGCATAGGCTGCACAGGGACAGTGAAGAGCAGTAAGAGCTTTCAGGGCTGGCACCTTCCTTGTGGCACAAGGAGCCGGACGTTTGCCTTTTCGGAAAGAGGCTCTGCTGACAACGAACACCGAGAGGTGTACCGATCCTGGGCAAGCACAGATCCCGTATGCTGTTGTGCCTGTGCATAGGCTGCACGGGGACAGTGAAGAGCAGCACGAGCTTTCAGGGCTGGCACCTTCCTTGTGGGAAAAGGAGCCAGACGTTTGCCTTTTCGGAAAAATGCTATACCGAGAACGGACACCGTGAGGTGTACCGATCCTGGGCAAGCACAGATCTCGTATGCTGTTGTGCCTGTGCATAGGCTGCACGGGGACAGTGAAGAGCAGCACGAGCTTTCAGGGCTGGCACCTTCCTTGTGGCACAAGGAGCCGGACGTTTGCCTTTTCGGAATAGCCTCTGCCGAGAACGAACATCGTGAAGTATTACCGTTCCTGGGCAAGCACAGATCCCGTATGCTGTTGTGCCTGTGCATAGGCTGCACGGGGACAGTGAAGAGCAGCAAGAGCTTTCAGGGCTGGCACCTTCTTTGTGGCACAAGGAGCCGGACATTTGCCTTTTCAGAAAAATGCTATGACGAGAACGGACACCGTGAGGTGTACCGATCCTGGGCAAGCACAGATCCCGTATGCTGTTGTGCCTGTGCATAGGCTGCACGGGGACAGTGAAGAGCAGCATGAGCTTTCAGCGCTGGCACCTTCCTTGTGGGACAAGGAGCCGGACCTTTGCCTTTTCGGAAGAGCCTCTGCCGAGAAAGAACATCGTGAAGTGTACCGTTCCTGGGCAAGCACAGATCCCCAGTGCTGTTGTGCCTGTGCATAGGCTGCACGGGGACAGTGAAGAGCAGCACGAGCTTTCAGGGCTGGCACCTTCCTTGTGGGACAAGGAGCCGGACATTTGCCTTTTCAGAAAAATGTTATGCCGAGAACGGACACCGAGAGGTGTACCGATCCTGGGCAAGCACAGATCCCGTATGCTGTTGTGCCTGTGCATAGGCTGCACGGGGACAGTGAAGAGCAGCACGAGCTTTCAGGGCTGGCACCTTCCTTGTGGGACAAGGAGCCGGACGTTTGCCTTTTCGGAAGAGCCTCTGCCGAGAACGAACACCGTGAGGTGTACCGATCCTGGGCAAGCACAGATCCCGTATGCTGTTGTGCCTGTGCATAGGCTGCACGGGGACAGTGAAGAGCAGCACGAGCTTTCAGGGCTGGCACCTTCCTTGTGGGACAAGGAGCCGGACGTTTGCCTTTTCGGAAAGAGGCTCTGCTGACAACGAACACCGTGAGGTGTACCGTTCCTGGGCAAGCACAGATCCCCAGTGCTGTTGTGCCTGTGCATAGGCTGCACGGGGACAGTGAAGAGCAGCACGAGCTTTCAGGGCTGGCACCTTCCTTGTGGGACAAGGAGCCGGACGTTTGCCTTTTCAGAAAAATGCTATGCCGAGAACGGACACCGTGAGGTGTACCGATCCTGGGCAGGCACAGATCCCGTATGCTGTTGTGCCTGTGCATAGGCTGCACGGGGACAGTGAAGAGCAGCACGAGCTTTCAGGGCTGGCACCTTCCTTGTGGGACAAGGAGCCGGACGTTTGCCTTTTCGGAAGAGCCTCTGCCGAGAACGAACACCGTGAGGTGTACCGATCCTGGGCAAGCACAGATCCCGTATGCTGTTGTGCCTGTGCATAGGCTGCACGGGGACAGTGAAGAGCAGCACGAGCTTTCAGGGCTGGCACCTTCCTTGTGGGACAAGGAGCCGGACCTTTGCCTTTTCGGAATAGCCTCTGCCGGGAACGAACATCGTGAAGTGTACCGTTCCTGGGCAAGCACAGATCCCGTATGCTGTTGTGCCTGTGCATAGGCTGCACGGGGACAGTGAAGAGCAGCACGAGCTTTCAGGGCTGGCACCTTCCTTGTGGGACAAGGAGCCGGACGTTTGCCTTTTCGGAAGAGCCTCTGCCGAGAACGGACACCGAGAGGTGTACCGATCCTGGGCAAGCACAGATCCCGTATGCTGTTGTGCCTGTGCATAGGCTGCACGTGGACAGTGAAGAGCAGCACGAGCTTTCAGGGCTGGCACCTTCCTTGTGGCACAAGGAGCCGGACGTTTGCCTTTTCAGAAAAATGCTATGACGAGAACGGACACCGAGAGGTGTACCGATCCTGGGCAAGCACAGATCCCGTATGCTGTTGTGCCTGTGCATAGGCTGCACGGGGACAGTGAAGAGCAGCACGAGCTTTCAGGGCTGGCACCTTCCTTGTGGGACAAGGAGCCGGACATTTGCCTTTTTCGGAAGAGCCTCTGCCGAGAACGGACACCGAGAGGTGTACCGATCCTGGGCAAGCACAGATCCCGTATGCTGTTGTGCCTGTGCATAGGCTGCACGGGGACAGTGAAGAGCAGCACGAGCTTTCAGGGCTGGCACCTTCCTTGTGGCACAAGGAGCCGGACGTTTGCCTTTTCAGAAAAATGCTATGCCGAGAACGGACACCGAGAGGTGTACCGATCCTGGGCAAGCACAGATCCCGTATGCTGTTGTGCCTGTGCATAGGCTGCACGGGGACAGTGAAGAGCAGCACGAGCTTTCAGGGCTGGCACCTTCCTTGTGGGACAAGGAGCCGGACGTTTGCCTTTTCAGAAAAATGCTATGCCGAGAACGGACACCGTGAGGTGTACCGTTCCTGGGCAGGCACAGATCCCCAGTGCTGTTGTGCCTGTGCATAGGCTGCACGGGGACAGTGAAGAGCAGCACGAGCTTTCAGGGCTGGCACCTTCCTTGTGGGACAAGGAGCCGGACGTTTGCCTTTTCGGAAAGAGGCTCTGCTGACAACGAACACCGAGAGGTGTACCGATCCTGGGCAAGCACAGATCCCGTATGCTGTTGTGCCTGTGCATAGGCTGCACGGGGACAGTGAAGAGCAGCACGAGCTTTCAGGGCTGGCACCTTCCTTGTGGGTCAAGGAGACGGACGTTTGCCTTTTCGGAAGAGCCTCTGCCGAGAACGAACACCGTGAGGTGTACCGATCCTGGGCAAGCACAGATCCCGTATGCTGTTGTGCCTGTGCATAGGCTGCACGGGGACAGTGAAGAGCAGCACGAGCTTTCAGGGCTGGCACCTTCCTTGTGGGACAAGGAGCCGGACGTTTGCCTTTTCGGAAGAGCCTCTGCCGAGAACGGACACCGAGAGGTGTAGCGATCCTGGGCAAGCACAGACCCCCAATGCTGTTGTGCCTGTGCATAGGCTGCACGGGGACAGTGAAGAGCAGCACGAGCTTTCAGGGCTGGCACCTTCCTTGTGGGACAAGGAGCCGGACGTTTGCCTTTTCGGAAAGAGGCTCTGCTGACAACGAACACCGTGAGGTGTACCGTTCCTGGGCAAGCACAGATCCCGTATGCTGTTGTGCCTGTGCATAGGCTGCACGGGGACAGTGAAGAGCAGCAAGAGCTTTCAGGGCTGGCACCTTCTTTGTGGCACAAGGAGCCGGACGTTTGCCTTTTCAGAAAAATGCTATGCCGAGAACGGACACCGTGAGGTGTACCGATCCTGGGCAAGCACAGATCCCGTATGCTGTTGTGCCTGTGCATAGGCTGCACGGGGACAGTGAAGAGCAGCACGAGCTTTCAGGGCTGGCACCTTCCTTGTGGGACAAGGAGCCGGACATTTGCCTTTTCGGAATAGCCTCTGCCGAGAACGAACATCGTGAAGTGTACCGTTCCTGGGCAAGCACAGATCCCCAGTGCTGTTGTGCCTGTGCATAGGCTGCACGGGGACAGTGAAGAGCAGCACGAGCTTTCAGGGCTGGCACCTTCCTTGTGGGACAAGGAGCCGGACATTTGCCTTTTCAGAAAAATGTTATGCCGAGAACGGACACCGAGAGGTGTACCGTTCCTGGGCAAGCACAGATCCCCAATGCTGTTGTGCCTGTGCATAGGCTGCACAGGGACAGTGAAGAGCAGTAAGAGCTTTCAGGGCTGGCACCTTCCTTGTGGCACAAGGAGCCGGACGTTTGCCTTTTCGGAAAGAGGCTCTGCTGACAACGAACACCGAGAGGTGTACCGATCCTGGGCAAGCACAGATCCCGTATGCTGTTGTGCCTGTGCATAGGCTGCACGGGGACAGTGAAGAGCAGCACGAGCTTTCAGGGCTGGCACCTTCCTTGTGGGAAAAGGAGCCAGACGTTTGCCTTTTCGGAAAAATGCTATACCGAGAACGGACACCGTGAGGTGTACCGATCCTGGGCAAGCACAGATCTCGTATGCTGTTGTGCCTGTGCATAGGCTGCACGGGGACAGTGAAGAGCAGCACGAGCTTTCAGGGCTGGCACCTTCCTTGTGGCACAAGGAGCCGGACGTTTGCCTTTTCGGAATAGCCTCTGCCGAGAACGAACATCGTGAAGTATTACCGTTCCTGGGCAAGCACAGATCCCGTATGCTGTTGTGCCTGTGCATAGGCTGCACGGGGACAGTGAAGAGCAGCAAGAGCTTTCAGGGCTGGCACCTTCTTTGTGGCACAAGGAGCCGGACGTTTGCCTTTTCAGAAAAATGCTATGCCGAGAACGGACACCGTGAGGTGTACCGATCCTGGGCAAGCACAGATCCCGTATGCTGTTGTGCCTGTGCATAGGCTGCACGGGGACAGTGAAGAGCAGCATGAGCTTTCAGCGCTGGCACCTTCCTTGTGGGACAAGGAGCCGGACCTTTGCCTTTTCGGAAGAGCCTCTGCCGAGAAAGAACATCGTGAAGTGTACCGTTCCTGGGCAAGCACAGATCCCCAGTGCTGTTGTGCCTGTGCATAGGCTGCACGGGGACAGTGAAGAGCAGCACGAGCTTTCAGGGCTGGCACCTTCCTTGTGGGACAAGGAGCCGGACATTTGCCTTTTCAGAAAAATGTTATGCCGAGAACGGACACCGAGAGGTGTACCGATCCTGGGCAAGCACAGATCCCGTATGCTGTTGTGCCTGTGCATAGGCTGCACGGGGACAGTGAAGAGCAGCACGAGCTTTCAGGGCTGGCACCTTCCTTGTGGCACAAGGAGCCGGACGTTTGCCTTTTCGGAAGAGCCTCTGCCGAGAACGAACACCGTGAGGTGTACCGATCCTGGGCAAGCACAGATCCCGTATGCTGTTGTGCCTGTGCATAGGCTGCACGGGGACAGTGAAGAGCAGCACGAGCTTTCAGGGCTGGCACCTTCCTTGTGGGACAAGGAGCCGGACGTTTGCCTTTTCGGAAAGAGGCTCTGCTGACAACGAACACCGTGAGGTGTACCGTTCCTGGGCAAGCACAGATCCCCAGTGCTGTTGTGCCTGTGCATAGGCTGCACGGGGACAGTGAAGAGCAGCACGAGCTTTCAGGGCTGGCACCTTCCTTGTGGGACAAGGAGCCGGACGTTTGCCTTTTCAGAAAAATGCTATGCCGAGAACGGACACCGTGAGGTGTACCATTCCTGGGCAGGCACAGATCCCGTATGCTGTTGTGCCTGTGCATAGGCTGCACGGGGACAGTGAAGAGCAGCACGAGCTTTCAGGGCTGGCACCTTCCTTGTGGGACAAGGAGCCGGACGTTTGCCTTTTCGGAAGAGCCTCTGCCGAGAACGAACACCGTGAGGTGTACCGATCCTGGGCAAGCACAGATCCCGTATGCTGTTGTGCCTGTGCATAGGCTGCATGGGGACAGTGAAGAGCAGCACGAGCTTTCAGGGCTGGCACCTTCCTTGTGGCACAAGGAGCCGGACGTTTGCCTTTTCAGAATAGCCTCTGCCGAGAACGAACATCGTGAAGTATTACCGTTCCTGGGCAAGCACAGATCCCGTATGCTGTTGTGCCTGTGCATAGGCTGCACGGGGACAGTGAAGAGCAGCAAGAGCTTTCAGGGCTGGCACCTTCTTTGTGGCACAAGGAGCCGGACGTTTGCCTTTTCAGAAAAATGCTATGACGAGAACGGACACCGTGAGGTGTACCGATCCTGGGCAAGCACAGATCCCGTATGCTGTTGTGCCTGTGCATAGGCTGCACGGGGACAGTGAAGAGCAGCACGAGCTTTCAGGGCTGGCACCTTCCTTGTGGGACAAGGAGCCGGACGTTTGCCTTTTCGGAAGAGCCTCTGCCGAGAACGGACACCGAGAGGTGTACCGTTCCTGGGCAAGCACAGATCCCGTATGCTGTTGTGCCTGTGCATAGGCTGCACGGGGACAGTGAAGAGCAGCACGAGCTTTCAGGGCTGGCACCTTCCTTGTGGGACAAGGAGCCGGACATTTGCCTTTTCGGAAGAGCCTCTGCCGAGAACGAACATCGTGAAGTGTACCGTTCCTGGGCAAGCACAGATCCCCAGTGCTGTTGTGCCTGTGCATAGGCTGCACGGGGACAGTGAAGAGCAGCACGAGCTTTCAGGGCTGGCACCTTCCTTGTGGGACAAGGAGCCGGACATTTGCCTTTTCAGAAAAATGTTATGCCGAGAACGGACACCGAGAGGTGTACCGTTCCTGGGCAAGCTCAGATCCCCAATGCTGTTGTGCCTGTGCATAGGCTGCACAGGGACAGTGAAGAGCAGTAAGAGCTTTCAGGGCTGGCACCTTCCTTGTGGCACAAGGAGCCGGACGTTTGCCTTTTCGGAAAGAGGCTCTGCTGACAACGAACACCGAGAGGTGTACCGATCCTGGGCAAGCACAGATCCCGTATGCTGTTGTGCCTGTGCATAGGCTGCACGGGGACAGTGAAGAGCAGCACGAGCTTTCAGGGCTGGCACCTTCCTTGTGGGACAAGGAGCCGGACCTTTGCCTTTTCGGAATAGCCTCTGCCGGGAACGAACATCGTGAAGTGTACCGTTCCTGGGCAAGCACAGATCCCGTATGCTGTTGTGCCTGTGCATAGGCTGCACGGGGACAGTGAAGAGCAGCACGAGCTTTCAGGGCTGGCACCTTCCTTGTGGGACAAGGAGCCGGACGTTTGCCTTTTCGGAAGAGCCTCTGCCGAGAACGGACACCGAGAGGTGTACCGATCCTGGGCAAGCACAGATCCCGTATGCTGTTGTGCCTGTGCATAGGCTGCACGGGGACAGTGAAGAGCAGCACGAGCTTTCAGGGCTGGCACCTTCCTTGTGGCACAAGGAGCCGGACGTTTGCCTTTTCAGAAAAATGCTATGACGAGAACGGACACCGAGAGGTGTACCGATCCTGGGCAAGCACAGATCCCGTATGCTGTTGTGCCTGTGCATAGGCTGCACGGGGACAGTGAAGAGCAGCACGAGCTTTCAGGGCTGGCACCTTCCTTGTGGGACAAGGAGCCGGACATTTGCCTTTTCGGAAAGCGGCTCTGCTGACAACGAACACCGTGAGGTGTACCGATCCTGGGCAAGCACAGATCCCGTATGCTGTTGTGCCTGTGCATAGGCTGCACGGGGACAGTGAAGAGCAGCAAGAGCTTTCAGGGCTGGCACCTTCCTTGTGGGACAAGGAGCCGGACGTTTGCCTTTTCAGAAAAATGCTATGCCGAGAACGGACACCGTGAGGTGTACCGTTCCTGGGCAGGCACAGATCCCCAGTGCTGTTGTGCCTGTGCATAGGCTGCACGGGGACAGTGAAGAGCAGCACGAGCTTTCAGGGCTGGCACCTTCCTTGTGGGACAAGGAGCCGGACGTTTGCCTTTTCGGAAAGAGGCTCTGCTGACAACGAACACCGAGAGGTGTACCGATCCTGGGCAAGCACAGATCCCGTATGCTGTTGTGCTTGTGCATAGGCTGCACGGGGACAGTGAAGAGCAGCACGAGCTTTCAGGGCTGGCACCTTCATTGTGGGTCAAGGAGACGGACCTTTGCCTTTTCCGAATAGCCTCTGCCGAGAACGAACATCGTGAAGTGTACCGTTCCTGGGCAAGCACAGATCCCCAGTGCTGTTGTGCCTGTGCATAGGCTGCACGGGGACAGTGAAGAGCAGCACGAGCTTTCAGGGCTGGCACCTTCCTTGTGGGACAAGGAGCGGGACGTTTGCCTTTTCGGAAGAGCCTCTGCCGAGAACGGACACCGAGAGGTGTACCGATCCTGGGCAAGCACAGATCCCCAATGCTGTTGTGCCTGTGCATAGGCTGCACGGGGACAGTGAAGAGCAGCACGAGCTTTCAGGGCTGGCACCTTCCTTGTGGGACAAGGAGCCGGACGTTTGCCTTTTCGGAAAGAGGCTCTGCTGACAACGAACACCGTGAGGTGTACCGTTCCTGGGCAAGCACAGATCCCGTATGCTGTTGTGCCTGTGCATAGGCTGCACGGGGACAGTGAAGAGCAGCACGAGCTTTCAGGGCTGGCACCTTCCTTGTGGCACAAGGAGCCGGACGTTTGCCTTTTCGGAAAGAGGCTCTGCTGACAACGAACACCCAGAGGTGTACCGATCCTGGGCAAGCACAGATCCCGTATGCTGTTGTGCCTGTGCATAGGCTGCACGGGGACAGTGAAGAGCAGCACGAGCTTCCAGGGCTGGCACCTTCCTTGTGGGACGAGCCGGACGTTTGCATTTTCAGAAAAATGCTATGCCGAGAACGGACACCGAGAGGTGTACCGATCCTGGGCAAGCACAGATCCCGTATGCTGTTGTGCCTGTGCATAGGCTGCATGGGGACAGTGAAGAGCAGCACGAGCTTTCAGGGCTGGCACCTTCCTTGTGGCACAAGGAGCCGGACGTTTGCCTTTTCAGAATAGCCTCTGCCGAGAACGAACATCGTGAAGTATTACCGTTCCTGGGCAAGCACAGATCCCGTATGCTGTTGTGCCTGTGCATAGGCTGCACGGGGACAGTGAAGAGCAGCAAGAGCTTTCAGGGCTGGCACCTTCTTTGTGGCACAAGGAGCCGGACGTTTGCCTTTTCAGAAAAATGCTATGACGAGAACGGACACCGTGAGGTGTACCGATCCTGGGCAAGCACAGATCCCGTATGCTGTTGTGCCTGTGCATAGGCTGCACGGGGACAGTGAAGAGCAGCACGAGCTTTCAGGGCTGGCACCTTCCTTGTGGGACAAGGAGCCGGACGTTTGCCTTTTCGGAAGAGCCTCTGCCGAGAACGGACACCGAGAGGTGTACCGTTCCTGGGCAAGCACAGATCCCGTATGCTGTTGTGCCTGTGCATAGGCTGCACGGGGACAGTGAAGAGCAGCACGAGCTTTCAGGGCTGGCACCTTCCTTGTGGGACAAGGAGCCGGACATTTGCCTTTTCGGAAGAGCCTCTGCCGAGAACGAACATCGTGAAGTGTACCGTTCCTGGGCAAGCACAGATCCCCAGTGCTGTTGTGCCTGTGCATAGGCTGCACGGGGACAGTGAAGAGCAGCACGAGCTTTCAGGGCTGGCACCTTCCTTGTGGGACAAGGAGCCGGACATTTGCCTTTTCAGAAAAATGTTATGCCGAGAACGGACACCGAGAGGTGTACCGTTCCTGGGCAAGCTCAGATCCCCAATGCTGTTGTGCCTGTGCATAGGCTGCACAGGGACAGTGAAGAGCAGTAAGAGCTTTCAGGGCTGGCACCTTCCTTGTGGCACAAGGAGCCGGACGTTTGCCTTTTCGGAAAGAGGCTCTGCTGACAACGAACACCGAGAGGTGTACCGATCCTGGGCAAGCACAGATCCCGTATGCTGTTGTGCCTGTGCATAGGCTGCACGGGGACAGTGAAGAGCAGCACGAGCTTTCAGGGCTGGCACCTTCCTTGTGGGACAAGGAGCCGGACCTTTGCCTTTTCGGAATAGCCTCTGCCGGGAACGAACATCGTGAAGTGTACCGTTCCTGGGCAAGCACAGATCCCGTATGCTGTTGTGCCTGTGCATAGGCTGCACGGGGACAGTGAAGAGCAGCACGAGCTTTCAGGGCTGGCACCTTCCTTGTGGGACAAGGAGCCGGACGTTTGCCTTTTCGGAAGAGCCTCTGCCGAGATCGGACACCGAGAGGTGTACCGATCCTGGGCAAGCACAGATCCCGTATGCTGTTGTGCCTGTGCATAGGCTGCACGGGGACAGTGAAGAGCAGCACGAGCTTTCAGGGCTGGCACCTTCCTTGTGGCACAAGGAGCCGGACGTTTGCCTTTTCAGAAAAATGCTATGACGAGAACGGACACCGAGAGGTGTACCGATCCTGGGCAAGCACAGATCCCGTATGCTGTTGTGCCTGTGCATAGGCTGCACGGGGACAGTGAAGAGCAGCACGAGCTTTCAGGGCTGGCACCTTCCTTGTGGGACAAGGAGCCGGACATTTGCCTTTTCGGAAAGCGGCTCTGCTGACAACGAACACCGTGAGGTGTACCGATCCTGGGCAAGCACAGATCCCGTATGCTGTTGTGCCTGTGCATAGGCTGCACGGGGACAGTGAAGAGCAGCAAGAGCTTTCAGGGCTGGCACCTTCCTTGTGGGACAAGGAGCCGGACGTTTGCCTTTTCAGAAAAATGCTATGCCGAGAACGGACACCGTGAGGTGTACCGTTCCTGGGCAGGCACAGATCCCCAGTGCTGTTGTGCCTGTGCATAGGCTGCACGGGGACAGTGAAGAGCAGCACGAGCTTTCAGGGCTGGCACCTTCCTTGTGGGACAAGGAGCCGGACGTTTGCCTTTTCGGAAAGAGGCTCTGCTGACAACGAACACCGAGAGGTGTACCGATCCTGGGCAAGCACAGATCCCGTATGCTGTTGTGCTTGTGCATAGGCTGCACGGGGACAGTGAAGAGCAGCAAGAGCTTTCAGGGCTGGCACCTTCATTGTGGGTCAAGGAGACGGACCTTTGCCTTTTCCGAATAGCCTCTGCCGAGAACGAACATCGTGAAGTGTACCGTTCCTGGGCAAGCACAGATCCCCAGTGCTGTTGTGCCTGTGCATAGGCTGCACGGGGACAGTGAAGAGCAGCACGAGCTTTCAGGGCTGGCACCTTCCTTGTGGGACAAGGAGCGGGACGTTTGCCTTTTCGGAAGAGCCTCTGCCGAGAACGGACACCGAGAGGTGTACCGATCCTGGGCAAGCACAGATCCCCAATGCTGTTGTGCCTGTGCATAGGCTGCACGGGGACAGTGAAGAGCAGCACGAGCTTTCAGGGCTGGCACCTTCCTTGTGGGACAAGGAGCCGGACGTTTGCCTTTTCGGAAAGAGGCTCTGCTGACAACGAACACCGTGAGGTGTACCGTTCCTGGGCAAGCACAGATCCCGTATGCTGTTGTGCCTGTGCATAGGCTGCACGGGGACAGTGAAGAGCAGCACGAGCTTTCAGGGCTGGCACCTTCCTTGTGGGACAAGGAGCCGGACGTTTGCCTTTTCGGAAGAGCCTCTGCCGAGAACGGACACCGAGAGGTGTACCGATCCTGGGCAAGCACAGATCCCGTATGCTGTTGTGCCTGTGCATAGGCTGCACGGGGACAGTGAAGAGCAGCACGAGCTTTCAGGGCTGGCACCTTCCTTGTGGCACAAGGAGCCGGACGTTTGCCTTTTCAGAAAAATGCTATACCGAGAACGGACACCGAGAGGTGTACCGATCCTGGGCAAGCACAGATCCCGTATGCTGTTGTGCCTGTGCATAGGCTGCACGGGGACAGTGAAGAGCAGCACGAGCTTTCAGGGCTGGCACCTTCCTTGTGGCACAAGGAGCCGGACCTTTGCCTTTTCGGAAAGCGGCTCTGCTGACAACGAACACCGTGAGGTGTACCGATCCTGGGCAAGCACAGATCCCGTATGCTGTTGTGCCTGTGCATAGGCTGCACGGGGACAGTGAAGAGCAGCAAGAGCTTTCAGGGCTGGCACCTTCCTTGTGGGACAAGGAGCCGGACGTTTGCCTTTTCAGAAAAATGCTATGACAAGAACGGACACCGTGAGGTGTACCGATCCTGGGCAAGCACAGATCCCGTATGCTGTTGTGCCTGTGCATAGGCTGCACGGGGACAGTGAAGAGCAGCACGAGCTTTCAGGGCTGGCACCTTCCTTGTGGGACAAGGAGCCGGACGTTTGCCTTTTCGGAAGAGCCTCTGCCGAGAACGGACACCGAGAGGTGTACCGATCCTGGGCAAGCACAGATCCCCAATGCTGTTGTGCCTGTGCATAGGCTGCACGGGGACAGTGAAGAGCAGCACGAGCTTTCAGGGCTGGCACCTTCCTTGTGGGACAAGGAGCCGGACATTTGCCTTTTCGGAAAGCGGCTCTGCTGACAACGAACACCGTGAGGTGTACCGTTCCTGGGCAAGCACAGATCCCGTATGCTGTTGTGCCTGTGCATAGGCTGCACGGGGACAGTGAAGAGCAGCAAGAGCTTTCAGGGCTGGCACCTTCCTTGTGGGACAAGGAGCCGGACGTTTGCCTTTTCAGAAAAATGCTATGCCGAGAACGGACACCGAGAGGTGTACTGATCCTGGGCAAGCACAGATCCCGTATGCTGTTGTGCCTGTGCATAGGCTGCACGGGGACAGTGAAGAGCAGCACGAGCTTTCAGGGCTGGCACCTTCCTTGTGGGACAAGGAGCCGGACGTTTGCCTTTTCGGAAGAGCCTCTGCCGAGAACGAACACCGTGAGGTGTACCGATCCTGGGCAAGCACAGATCCCGTATACTGTTGTGCCTGTGCATAGACTGTACGGGGACAGTGAAGAGCAGCACGAGCTTTCAGGGCTGGCACCTTCCTTGTGGCACAAGGAGCCAGACGTTTGCCTTTTCGGAAAGAGGCTCTGCTGACAACGAACACCGTGAGGTGTACCGATCATGGGCAAGCACAGATCTCGTATGCTGTTGTGCCTGTGCATAGGCTGCACGGGGACAGTGAAGAGCAGCACGAGCTTTCAGGGCTGGCACCTTCCTTGTGGGACAAGGAGCCGGACGTTTGCCTTTTCGGAATAGCCTCTGCCGAGAACGAACATCGTGAAGTATTACCGTTCCTGGGCAAGCACAGATCCCGTATGCTGTTGTGCCTGTGCATAGGCTGCACGGGGACAGTGAAGAGCAGCAAGAGCTTTCAGGGCTGGCACCTTCTTTGTGGCACAAGGAGCCGGACATTTGCCTTTTCAGAAAAATGCTATGACGAGAACGGACACCGTGAGGTGTACCGATCCTGGGCAAGCACAGATCCCGTATGCTGTTGTGCCTGTGCATAGGCTGCATGGGGACAGTGAAGAGCAGCACGAGCTTTCAGGGCTGGCACCTTCCTTGTGGGACAAGGAGCCGGATCTTTGCCTTTTCGGAATAGCCTCTGCCGAGAAAGAACACCGTGAGGTGTACCGTTCCTGGGCAAGCACAGATCCCCAGTGCTGTTGTGCCTGTGCATAGGCTGCACGGGGACAGTGAAGAGGAGCACGAGCTTTCAGGGCTGGCACCTTCCTTGTGGCACAAGGAGCCGGACGTTTGCCTTTTCAGAAAAATGTTATGCCGAGAACGGACACCGTGAGGTGTACCGTTCCTGCGCAAGCAGAGATCCCCAGTGCTGTTGTGCCTGTGCATAGGCTGCACGGGGACAGTGAAGAGGAGCACGAGCTTTCAGGGCTAGCACCTTCCTTGTGGGACAAGGAGCCGGACGTTTGCCTTTTCGGAAAGAGGCTCTGCTGACAACGAACACCGAGAGGTGTACCGATCCTGGGCAAGCACAGATCCCGTATGCTGTTGTGCCTGTGCATAGGCTGCACGGGGACAGTGAAGAGCAGCACGAGCTTTCAGGGCTGGCACCTTCCTTGTGGCACAAGGAGCCAGACGTTTGCCTTTTCAGAAAAATGCTATGCCGAGAACGGACACCGTGAGGTGTACCGTTCCTGGGCAGGCACAGATCCCGTATGCTGTTGTGCCTGTGCATAGGCTGCACGGGGACAGTGAAGAGCAGCACGAGCTTTCAGGGCTGGCACCTTCCTTGTGGGACAAGGAGCCGGACGTTTGCCTTTTCGGAAGAGCCTCTGCCGAGAACGAACACCGTGAGGTGTACCGATCCTGGGCAAGCACAGATCCCGTATGCTGTTGTGCCTGTGCATAGGCTGCACGGGGACAGTGAAGAGCAGCACGAGCTTTCAGGGCTGGCACCTTCCTTGTGGGACAAGGAGCCGGACATTTGCCTTTTCAGAAAAATGTTATGCCGAGAACGGACACCGAGAGGTGTACCGTTCCTGGGCAAGCTCAGATCCCCAATGCTGTTGTGCCTGTGCATAGGCTGCACAGGGACAGTGAAGAGCAGTAAGAGCTTTCAGGGCTGGCACCTTCCTTGTGGCACAAGGAGCCGGACGTTTGCCTTTTCGGAAAGAGGCTCTGCTGACAACGAACACCGAGAGGTGTACCGATCCTGGGCAAGCACAGATCCCGTATGCTGTTGTGCCTGTGCATAGGCTGCACGGGGACAGTGAAGAGCAGCACGAGCTTTCAGGGCTGGCACCTTCCTTGTGGGACAAGGAGCCGGACCTTTGCCTTTTCGGAATAGCCTCTGCCGGGAACGAACATCGTGAAGTGTACCGTTCCTGGGCAAGCACAGATCCCGTATGCTGTTGTGCCTGTGCATAGGCTGCACGGGGACAGTGAAGAGCAGCACGAGCTTTCAGGGCTGGCACCTTCCTTGTGGGACAAGGAGCCGGACGTTTGCCTTTTCGGAAGAGCCTCTGCCGAGATCGGACACCGAGAGGTGTACCGATCCTGGGCAAGCACAGATCCCGTATGCTGTTGTGCCTGTGCATAGGCTGCACGGGGACAGTGAAGAGCAGCACGAGCTTTCAGGGCTGGCACCTTCCTTGTGGCACAAGGAGCCGGACGTTTGCCTTTTCAGAAAAATGCTATGACGAGAACGGACACCGAGAGGTGTACCGATCCTGGGCAAGCACAGATCCCGTATGCTGTTGTGCCTGTGCATAGGCTGCACGGGGACAGTGAAGAGCAGCACGAGCTTTCAGGGCTGGCACCTTCCTTGTGGGACAAGGAGCCGGACATTTGCCTTTTCGGAAAGCGGCTCTGCTGACAACGAACACCGTGAGGTGTACCGATCCTGGGCAAGCACAGATCCCGTATGCTGTTGTGCCTGTGCATAGGCTGCACGGGGACAGTGAAGAGCAGCAAGAGCTTTCAGGGCTGGCACCTTCCTTGTGGGACAAGGAGCCGGACGTTTGCCTTTTCAGAAAAATGCTATGCCGAGAACGGACACCGTGAGGTGTACCGTTCCTGGGCAGGCACAGATCCCCAGTGCTGTTGTGCCTGTGCATAGGCTGCACGGGGACAGTGAAGAGCAGCACGAGCTTTCAGGGCTGGCACCTTCCTTGTGGGACAAGGAGCCGGACGTTTGCCTTTTCGGAAAGAGGCTCTGCTGACAACGAACACCGAGAGGTGTACCGATCCTGGGCAAGCACAGATCCCGTATGCTGTTGTGCTTGTGCATAGGCTGCACGGGGACAGTGAAGAGCAGCACGAGCTTTCAGGGCTGGCACCTTCATTGTGGGTCAAGGAGACGGACCTTTGCCTTTTCCGAATAGCCTCTGCCGAGAACGAACATCGTGAAGTGTACCGTTCCTGGGCAAGCACAGATCCCCAGTGCTGTTGTGCCTGTGCATAGGCTGCACGGGGACAGTGAAGAGCAGCACGAGCTTTCAGGGCTGGCACCTTCCTTGTGGGACAAGGAGCGGGACGTTTGCCTTTTCGGAAGAGCCTCTGCCGAGAACGGACACCGAGAGGTGTACCGATCCTGGGCAAGCACAGATCCCCAATGCTGTTGTGCCTGTGCATAGGCTGCACGGGGACAGTGAAGAGCAGCACGAGCTTTCAGGGCTGGCACCTTCCTTGTGGGACAAGGAGCCGGACGTTTGCCTTTTCGGAAAGAGGCTCTGCTGACAACGAACACCGTGAGGTGTACCGTTCCTGGGCAAGCACAGATCCCGTATGCTGTTGTGCCTGTGCATAGGCTGCACGGGGACAGTGAAGAGCAGCACGAGCTTTCAGGGCTGGCACCTTCCTTGTGGGACAAGGAGCCGGACGTTTGCCTTTTCGGAAGAGCCTCTGCCGAGAACGGACACCGAGAGGTGTACCGATCCTGGGCAAGCACAGATCCCGTATGCTGTTGTGCCTGTGCATAGGCTGCACGGGGACAGTGAAGAGCAGCACGAGCTTTCAGGGCTGGCACCTTCCTTGTGGCACAAGGAGCCGGACGTTTGCCTTTTCAGAAAAATGCTATACCGAGAACGGACACCGAGAGGTGTACCGATCCTGGGCAAGCACAGATCCCGTATGCTGTTGTGCCTGTGCATAGGCTGCACGGGGACAGTGAAGAGCAGCACGAGCTTTCAGGGCTGGCACCTTCCTTGTGGCACAAGGAGCCGGACCTTTGCCTTTTCGGAAAGCGGCTCTGCTGACAACGAACACCGTGAGGTGTACCGATCCTGGGCAAGCACAGATCCCGTATGCTGTTGTGCCTGTGCATAGGCTGCACGGGGACAGTGAAGAGCAGCAAGAGCTTTCAGGGCTGGCACCTTCCTTGTGGGACAAGGAGCCGGACGTTTGCCTTTTCAGAAAAATGCTATGACAAGAACGGACACCGTGAGGTGTACCGATCCTGGGCAAGCACAGATCCCGTATGCTGTTGTGCCTGTGCATAGGCTGCACGGGGACAGTGAAGAGCAGCACGAGCTTTCAGGGCTGGCACCTTCCTTGTGGGACAAGGAGCCGGACGTTTGCCTTTTCGGAAGAGCCTCTGCCGAGAACGGACACCGAGAGGTGTACCGATCCTGGGCAAGCACAGATCCCCAATGCTGTTGTGCCTGTGCATAGGCTGCACGGGGACAGTGAAGAGCAGCACGAGCTTTCAGGGCTGGCACCTTCCTTGTGGGACAAGGAGCCGGACATTTGCCTTTTCGGAAAGCGGCTCTGCTGACAACGAACACCGTGAGGTGTACCGTTCCTGGGCAAGCACAGATCCCGTATGCTGTTGTGCCTGTGCATAGGCTGCACGGGGACAGTGAAGAGCAGCAAGAGCTTTCAGGGCTGGCACCTTCCTTGTGGGACAAGGAGCCGGACGTTTGCCTTTTCAGAAAAATGCTATGCCGAGAACGGACACCGAGAGGTGTACTGATCCTGGGCAAGCACAGATCCCGTATGCTGTTGTGCCTGTGCATAGGCTGCACGGGGACAGTGAAGAGCAGCACGAGCTTTCAGGGCTGGCACCTTCCTTGTGGGACAAGGAGCCGGACGTTTGCCTTTTCGGAAGAGCCTCTGCCGAGAACGAACACCGTGAGGTGTACCGATCCTGGGCAAGCACAGATCCCGTATACTGTTGTGCCTGTGCATAGACTGTACGGGGACAGTGAAGAGCAGCACGAGCTTTCAGGGCTGGCACCTTCCTTGTGGCACAAGGAGCCAGACGTTTGCCTTTTCGGAAAGAGGCTCTGCTGACAACGAACACCGTGAGGTGTACCGATCATGGGCAAGCACAGATCTCGTATGCTGTTGTGCCTGTGCATAGGCTGCACGGGGACAGTGAAGAGCAGCACGAGCTTTCAGGGCTGGCACCTTCCTTGTGGGACAAGGAGCCGGACGTTTGCCTTTTCGGAATAGCCTCTGCCGAGAACGAACATCGTGAAGTATTACCGTTCCTGGGCAAGCACAGATCCCGTATGCTGTTGTGCCTGTGCATAGGCTGCACGGGGACAGTGAAGAGCAGCAAGAGCTTTCAGGGCTGGCACCTTCTTTGTGGCACAAGGAGCCGGACATTTGCCTTTTCAGAAAAATGCTATGACGAGAACGGACACCGTGAGGTGTACCGATCCTGGGCAAGCACAGATCCCGTATGCTGTTGTGCCTGTGCATAGGCTGCATGGGGACAGTGAAGAGCAGCACGAGCTTTCAGGGCTGGCACCTTCCTTGTGGGACAAGGAGCCGGATCTTTGCCTTTTCGGAATAGCCTCTGCCGAGAAAGAACACCGTGAGGTGTACCGTTCCTGGGCAAGCACAGATCCCCAGTGCTGTTGTGCCTGTGCATAGGCTGCACGGGGACAGTGAAGAGGAGCACGAGCTTTCAGGGCTGGCACCTTCCTTGTGGCACAAGGAGCCGGACGTTTGCCTTTTCAGAAAAATGTTATGCCGAGAACGGACACCGTGAGGTGTACCGTTCCTGCGCAAGCAGAGATCCCCAGTGCTGTTGTGCCTGTGCATAGGCTGCACGGGGACAGTGAAGAGGAGCACGAGCTTTCAGGGCTAGCACCTTCCTTGTGGGACAAGGAGCCGGACGTTTGCCTTTTCGGAAAGAGGCTCTGCTGACAACGAACACCGAGAGGTGTACCGATCCTGGGCAAGCACAGATCCCGTATGCTGTTGTGCCTGTGCATAGGCTGCACGGGGACAGTGAAGAGCAGCACGAGCTTTCAGGGCTGGCACCTTCCTTGTGGCACAAGGAGCCAGACGTTTGCCTTTTCAGAAAAATGCTATGCCGAGAACGGACACCGTGAGGTGTACCGTTCCTGGGCAGGCACAGATCCCGTATGCTGTTGTGCCTGTGCATAGGCTGCACGGGGACAGTGAAGAGCAGCACGAGCTTTCAGGGCTGGCACCTTCCTTGTGGGACAAGGAGCCGGACGTTTGCCTTTTCGGAAGAGCCTCTGCCGAGAACGAACACCGTGAGGTGTACCGATCCTGGGCAAGCACAGATCCCGTATGCTGTTGTGCCTGTGCATAGGCTGCACGGGGACAGTGAAGAGCAGCACGAGCTTTCAGGGCTGGCACCTTCCTTGTGGCACAAGGAGCCGGATATTTGCCTTTTCGGAAAGAGGCTCTGCTGACAACGAACACCGAGAGGTGTACCGATCCTGGGCAAGCACAGATCCCGTATGCTGTTGTGCCTGTGCATAGGCTGCACGGGGACAGTGAAGAGCAGCACGAGCTTTCAGGGCTGGCACCTTCCTTGTGGGACAAGGAGCCGGACGTTTGCCTTTTCAGAAAAATGCTATGCCGAGAACGGACACCGTGAGGTGTACTGTTCCTGGGCAGGCACAGATCCCGTATGCTGTTGTGCCTGTGCATAGGCTGCACGGGGACAGTGAAGAGCAGCACGAGCTTTCAGGGCTGGCACCTTCCTTGTGGGACAAGGAGCCGGACATTTGCCTTTTCAGAAAAATGTTATGCCGAGAACGGACACCGAGAGGTGTACCGATCCTGGGCAAGCACAGATCCCCAATGCTGTTGTGCCTGTGCATAGGCTGCACGGGGACAGTGAAGAGCAGCACGAGCTTTCAGGGCTGGCACCTTCCTTGTGGCACAAGGAGCCGGACGTTTGCCTTTTCGGAAGAGCCTCTGCCGAGAACGAACACCGAGAGGTGTACCGATCCTGGGCAAGCACAGATCCCGTATGCTGTTGTGCCTGTGCATAGGCTGCACGGGGACAGTGAAGAGCAGCACGAGCTTTCAGGGCTGGCACCTTCTTTGTGGCACAAGGAGCCGGACGTTTGCCTTTTCAGAAAAATGCTATGACGAGAACGGACACCGTGAGGTGTACCGATCCTGGGCAAGCACAGATCCCGTATGCTGTTGTGCCTGTGCATAGGCTGCACGGGGACAGTGAAGAGCAGCACGAGCTTTCAGGGCTGGCACCTTCCTTGTGGGACAAGGAGCCGGACGTTTGCCTTTTCGGAAGAGCCTCTGCCGAGAACGGACACCGAGAGGTGTACCGATCCTGGGCAAGCACAGATCCCCAATGCTGTTGTGCCTGTGCATAGGCTGCACGGGGACAGTGAAGAGCAGCACGAGCTTTCAGGGCTGGCACCTTCCTTGTGGGACAAGGAGCCGGACGTTTGCCTTTTCGGAAAGAGGCTCTGCTGACAACGAACACCGTGAGGTGTACCGTTCCTGGGCAAGCACAGATCCCGTATGCTGTTGTGCCTGTGCATAGGCTGCACGGGGACAGTGAAGAGCAGCAAGAGCTTTCAGGGCTGGCACCTTCTTTGTGGCACAAGGAGCCGGACGTTTGCCTTTTCAGAAAAATGCTATGCCGAGAACGGACACCGTGAGGTGTACCGATCCTGGGCAAGCACAGATCCCGTATGCTGTTGTGCCTGTGCATAGGCTGCACGGGGACAGTGAAGAGCAGCACGAGCTTTCAGGGCTGGCACCTTCCTTGTGGGACAAGGAGCCGGACCTTTGCCTTTTCGGAATAGCCTCTGCCGGGAACGAACATCGTGAAGTGTACCGTTCCTGGGCAAGCACAGATCCCGTATGCTGTTGTGCCTGTGCATAGGCTGCACGGGGACAGTGAAGAGCAGCACGAGCTTTCAGGGCTGGCACCTTCCTTGTGGGACAAGGAGCCGGACGTTTGCCTTTTCGGAAGAGCCTCTGCCGAGAACGGACACCGAGAGGTGTACCGATCCTGGGCAAGCACAGATCCCCAATGCTGTTGTGCCTGTGCATAGGCTGCACGGGGACAGTGAAGAGCAGCACGAGCTTTCAGGGCTGGCACCTTCCTTGTGGCACAAGGAGCCGGACGTTTGCCTTTTCAGAAAAATGCTATGACGAGAACGGACACCGAGAGGTGTACCGATCCTGGGCAAGCACAGATCCCGTATGCTGTTGTGCCTGTGCATAGGCTGCACGGGGACAGTGAAGAGCAGCACGAGCTTTCAGGGCTGGCACCTTCCTTGTGGGACAAGGAGCCGGACATTTGCCTTTTCGGAAGAGCCTCTGCCGAGAACGGACACCGAGAGGTGTACCGATCCTGGGCAAGCACAGATCCCGTATGCTGTTGTGCCTGTGCATAGGCTGCACGGGGACAGTGAAGAGCAGCACGAGCTTTCAGGGCTGGCACCTTCCTTGTGGCACAAGGAGCCGGACGTTTGCCTTTTCAGAAAAATGCTATGCCGAGAACGGACACCGAGAGGTGTACCGATCCTGGGCAAGCACAGATCCCGTATGCTGTTGTGCCTGTGCATAGGCTGCACGGGGACAGTGAAGAGCAGCACGAGCTTTCAGGGCTGGCACCTTCCTTGTGGGACAAGGAGCCGGACATTTGCCTTTTCGGAAAGCGGCTCTGCTGACAACGAACACCGTGAGGTGTACCGATCCTGGGCAAGCACAGATCCCGTATGCTGTTGTGCCTGTGCATAGGCTGCACGGGGACAGTGAAGAGCAGCACGAGCTTTCAGGGCTGGCACCTTCCTTGTGGGACAAGGAGCCGGACGTTTGCCTTTTCAGAAAAATGCTATGCCGAGAACGGACACCGTGAGGTGTACCGTTCCTGGGCAGGCACAGATCCCCAGTGCTGTTGTGCCTGTGCATAGGCTGCACGGGGACAGTGAAGAGCAGCACGAGCTTTCAGGGCTGGCACCTTCTTTGTGGCACAAGGAGACGGACCTTTGCCTTTTCCGAATAGCCTCTGCCGAGAACGAACATCGTGAAGTGTACCGTTCCTGGGCAAGCACAGATCCCCAGTGCTGTTGTGCCTGTGCATAGGCTGCACGGGGACAGTGAAGAGCAGCACGAGCTTTCAGGGCTGGCACCTTCCTTGTGGGACAAGGAGCCGGACGTTTGCCTTTTCGGAAGAGCCTCTGCCGAGAACGGACACCGAGAGGTGTACCGATCCTGGGCAAGCACAGATCCCCAATGCTGTTGTTCCTGTGCATAGGCTGCACGGGGACAGTGAAGAGCAGCACGAGCTTTCAGGGCTGGCACCTTCCTTGTGGGACAAGGAGCCGGACGTTTGCCTTTTCGGAAAGAGGCTCTGCTGACAACGAATACCGTGAGGTGTACCGTTCCTGGGCAAGCACAGATCCCGTATGCTGTTGTGCCTGTGCATAGGCTGCACGGGGACAGTGAAGAGCAGCAAGAGCTTTCAGGGCTGGCACCTTCCTTGTGGGACAAGGAGCCGGACGTTTGCCTTTTCGGAAGAGCCTCTGCCGAGAACGGACACCGAGAGGTGTACCGATCCTGGGCAAGCACAGATCCCGTATGCTGTTGTGCCTGTGCATAGGCTGCACGGGGACAGTGAAGAGCAGCACGAGCTTTCAGGGCTGGCACCTTCCTTGTGGGACAAGGAGCCGGACCTTTGCCTTTTCGGAAAGCGGCTCTGCTGACAACGAACACCGTGAGGTGTACCGATCCTGGGCAAGCACAGATCCCGTATGCTGTTGTGCCTGTGCATAGGCTGCACGGGGACAGTGAAGAGCAGCAAGAGCTTTCAGGGCTGGCACCTTCCTTGTGGGACAAGGAGCCGGACGTTTGCCTTTTCAGAAAAATGCTATGACAAGAACGGACACCGTGAGGTGTACCGATCCTGGGCAAGCACAGATCCCGTATGCTGTTGTGCCTGTGCATAGGCTGCACGGGGACAGTGAAGAGCAGCACGAGCTTTCAGGGCTGGCACCTTCCTTGTGGGACAAGGAGCCGGACGTTTGCCTTTTCAGAAGAGCCTCTGCCGAGAACGGACACCGAGAGGTGTACCGATCCTGGGCAAGCACAGATCCCCAATGCTGTTGTGCCTGTGCATAGGCTGCACGGGGACAGTGAAGAGCAGCACGAGCTTTCAGGGCTGGCACCTTCCTTGTGGGACAAGGAGCCGGACATTTGCCTTTTCGGAAAGCGGCTCTGCTGACAACGAACACCGTGAGGTGTACCGTTCCTGGGCAAGCACAGATCCCGTATGCTGTTGTGCCTGTGCATAGGCTGCACGGGGACAGTGAAGAGCAGCAAGAGCTTTCAGGGCTGGCACCTTCCTTGTGGGACAAGGATCAGGACGTTTGCCTTTTCACAAAAATGCTATGCCGAGAACGGACACCGAGAGGTGTACTGATCCTGGGCAAGCACAGATCCCGTATGCTGTTGTGCCTGTGCATAGGCTGCACGGGGACAGTGAAGAGCAGCACGAGCTTTCAGGGCTGGCACCTTCCTTGTGGGACAAGGAGCCGGACGTTTGCCTTTTCGGAAGAGCCTCTGCCGAGAACGAACACCGTGAGGTGTACCGATCCTGGGCAAGCACAGATCCCGTATACTGTTGTGCCTGTGCATAGACTGTACGGGGACAGTGAAGAGCAGCACGAGCTTTCAGGGCTGGCACCTTCCTTGTGGCACAAGGAGCCAGACGTTTGCCTTTTCGGAAAGAGGCTCTGCTGACAACGAACACCGTGAGGTGTACCGATCATGGGCAAGCACAGATCTCGTATGCTGTTGTGCCTGTGCATAGGCTGCACGGGGACAGTGAAGAGCAGCACGAGCTTTCAGGGCTGGCACCTTCCTTGTGGGACAAGGAGCCGGACGTTTGCCTTTTCGGAATAGCCTCTGCCGAGAACGAACATCGTGAAGTATTACCGTTCCTGGGCAAGCACAGATCACGTATGCTGTTGTGCCTGTGCATAGGCTGCACGGGGACAGTGAAGAGCAGCAAGAGCTTTCAGGGCTGGCACCTTCTTTGTGGCACAAGGAGCCGGACATTTGCCTTTTCAGAAAAATGCTATGACGAGAACGGACACCGTGAGGTGTACCGATCCTGGGCAAGCACAGATCCCGTATGCTGTTGTGCCTGTGCATAGGCTGCATGGGGACAGTGAAGAGCAGCACGAGCTTTCAGGGCTGGCACCTTCCTTGTGGGACAAGGAGACGGATCCTTGCCTTTTCGGAATAGCCTCTGCCGAGAAAGAACATCGTGAAGTGTACCGTTCCTGGGCAAGCACATATCCCGTATGCTGTTGTGCCTGTGCATAGGCTGCACGGGGACAGTGAAGAGCAGCACGAGCTTTCAGGGCTGGCACCTTCCTTGTGGCACAAGGAGCCGGACATTTGCCTTTTCGGAAGAGCCTCTGCCGAGAACGAACACCGTGAGGTGTACCGATCCTGGGCAAGCACAGATCCCGTATGCTGTTGTGCCTGTGCATAGGCTGCAGGGGGACAGTGAAGAGCAGCACGAGCTTTCAGGGCTGGCACCTTCCTTGTGGCACAAGGAGCCGGACGTTTGCCTTTTCAGAAAAATGCTATGCCGAGAACGGACACCGAGAGGTGTACCGATCCTGGGCAAGCACAGATCCCGTATGCTGTTGTGCCTGTGCATAGGCTGCACGGGGACAGTGAAGAGCAGCACGAGCTTTCAGGGCTGGCACCTTCCTTGTGGGACAAGGAGCCGGACCTTTGCATTTTCGGAATAGCCTCTGCCGAGAACGAACACCGTGAGGTGTACCGATCCTGGGAAAGCACAGATCCCGTATGCTGTTGTGCCTGTGCATAGGCTGCACGGGGACAGTGAAGAGCAGCACGAGCTTTCAGGGCTGGCACCTTCCTTGTGGCACAAGGAGCCGGACGTTTGCGTTTTCAGAAAAATGTTATGCCGAGAACGGACACCGTGAGGTGTACCGTTCCTGCGCAAGCAGAGATCCCCAGTGCTGTTGTGCCTGTGCATAGGCTGCACGGGGACAGTGAAGAGGAGCACGAGCTTTCAGGGCTGGCACCTTCCTTGTGGGACAAGGAGCCGGACGTTTGCCTTTTCGGAAGAGCCTCTGCCGAGAACGAACACCGTGAGGTGTACCGATCCTGGGCAAGCACAGATCCCGTATGCTGTTGTGCCTGTGCATAGGCTGCACGGGGACAGTGAAGAGCAGCACGAGCTTTCAGGGCTGGCACCTTCCTTGTGGGACAAGGAGATGGACCTTTGCCTTTTCGGAATAGCCTCTGCCGAGAACGAACATCGTGAAGTGTACCGTTCCTGGGCAAGCACAGATCCCGTATGCTGTTGTGCCTGTGCATAGGCTGCACGGGGACAGTGAAGAGCAGCACGAGCTTTCAGGGCTGGCACCTTCCTTGTGGCACAAGGAGCCGGACGTTTGCCTTTTCAGAAAAATGTTATGCCGAGAACGGACACCGTGAGGTGTACCGTTCCTGCGCAAGCAGAGATCCCCAGTGCTGTTGTGCCTGTGCATAGGCTGCACGGGGACAGTGAAGAGGAGCACGAGCTTTCAGGGCTGGCACCTTCCTTGTGGGACAAGGAGCCGGACGTTTGCCTTTTTGGAAAGAGGCTCTGCTGACAACGAACACCGTGAGGTGTACCGTTCCTGGGCAAGCACAGATCCCGTATGCTGTTGTGCCTGTGCATAGGCTGCACGGGGACAGTGAAGAGCAGCACGAGCTTTCAGGGCTGGCACCTTCCTTGTGGCACAAGGAGCCGGACGTTTGCCTTTTCAGAAAAATGCTATGCCGAGAACGGACACCGTGAGGTGTACCGTTCCTGGGCAGGCACAGATCCCGTATGCTGTTGTGCCTGTGCATAGGCTGCACGGGGACAGTGAAGAGCAGCACGAGCTTTCAGGGCTGGCACCTTCCTTGTGGGACAAGGAGCCGGATCTTTGCCTTTTCGGAATAGCCTCTGCCGAGAAAGAACACCGTGAAGTGTACCGTTCCTGGGCAAGCACAGATCCCGTATGCTGTTGTGCCTGTGCATAGGCTGCACGGGGACAGTGAAGAGCAGCACGAGCTTTCAGGGCTGGCACCTTCCTTGTGGGACAAGGAGCCGGACGTTTGCCATTTCAGAAAAATGTTATGCCGAGAACGGACACCGAGAGGTGTACCGATCCTGGGCAAGCACAGATCCCGTATGCTGTTGTGCCTGTGCATAGGCTGCAGGGGGACAGTGAAGAGCAGCACGAGCTTTCAGGGCTGGCACCTTCCTTGTGGCACAAGGAGCCGGACGTTTGCCTTTTCAGAAAAATGCTATGCCGAGAACGGACACCGAGAGGTGTACCGATCCTGGGCAAGCACAGATCCCGTATGCTGTTGTGCCTGTGCATAGGCTGCACGGGGACAGTGAAGAGCAGCACGAGCTTTCAGGGCTGGCACCTTCCTTGTGGGACAAGGAGCCGGACCTTTGCATTTTCGGAATAGCCTCTGCCGAGAACGAACACCGTGAGGTGTACCGATCCTGGGAAAGCACAGATCCCGTATGCTGTTGTGCCTGTGCATAGGCTGCACGGGGACAGTGAAGAGCAGCACGAGCTTTCAGGGCTGGCACCTTCCTTGTGGCACAAGGAGCCGGACGTTTGCCTTTTCAGAAAAATGTTATGCCGAGAACGGACACCGTGAGGTGTACCGTTCCTGCGCAAGCAGAGATCCCCAGTGCTGTTGTGCCTGTGCATAGGCTGCACGGGGACAGTGAAGAGGAGCACGAGCTTTCAGGGCTGGCACCTTCCTTGTGGGACAAGGAGCCGGACGTTTGCCTTTTCGGAAGAGCCTCTGCCGAGAACGAACACCGTGAGGTGTACCGATCCTGGCCAAGCACAGATCCCGTATGCTGTTGTGCCTGTGCATAGGCTGCACGGGGACAGTGAAGAGCAGCACGAGCTTTCAGGGCTGGCACCTTCCTTGTGGGACAAGGAGCCGGACCTTTGCCTTTTCGGAAGAGCCTCTGCCGAGAACGAACATCGTGAAGTGTACCGTTCCTGGGCAAGCACAGATCCCCAGTGCTGTTGTGCCTGTGCATAGGCTGCACGGGGACAGTGAAGAGGAGCACGAGCTTTCAGGGCTGGCACCTTCCTTGTGGCACAAGGAGCCGGACGTTTGCCTTTTCAGAAAAATGTTATGCCGAGAACGGACACCGTGAGGTGTACCGTTCCTGCGCAAGCAGAGATCCCCAGTGCTGTTGTGCCTGTGCATAGGCTGCACGGGGACAGTGAAGAGGAGCACGAGCTTTCAGGGCTAGCACCTTCCTTGTGGGACAAGGAGCCGGACGTTTGCCTTTTCGGAAAGAGGCTCTGCTGACAACGAACACCGAGAGGTGTACCGATCCTGGGCAAGCACAGATCCCGTATGCTGTTGTGCCTGTGCATAGGCTGCACGGGGACAGTGAAGAGCAGCACGAGCTTTCAGGGCTGGCACCTTCCTTGTGGCACAAGGAGCCGGACGTTTGCCTTTTCAGAAAAATGCTATGCCGAGAACGGACACCGTGAGGTGTACCGTTCCTGGGCAGGCACAGATCCCGTATGCTGTTGTGCCTGTGCATAGGCTGCACGGGGACAGTGAAGAGCAGCACGAGCTTTCAGGGCTGGCACCTTCCTTGTGGGACAAGGAGCCGGACGTTTGCCTTTTCGGAAGAGCCTCTGCCGAGAACGAACACCGTGAGGTGTACCGATCCTGGGCAAGCACAGATCCCGTATGCTGTTGTGCCTGTGCATAGGCTGCACGGGGACAGTGAAGAGCAGCACGAGCTTTCAGGGCTGGCACCTTCCTTGTGGCACAAGGAGCCGGATATTTGCCTTTTCGGAAAGAGGCTCTGCTGACAACGAACACCGAGAGGTGTACCGATCCTGGGCAAGCACAGATCCCGTATGCTGTTGTGCCTGTGCATAGGCTGCACGGGGACAGTGAAGAGCAGCACGAGCTTTCAGGGCTGGCACCTTCCTTGTGGGACAAGGAGCCGGACGTTTGCCTTTTCAGAAAAATGCTATGCCGAGAACGGACACCGTGAGGTGTACTGTTCCTGGGCAGGCACAGATCCCGTATGCTGTTGTGCCTGTGCATAGGCTGCACGGGGACAGTGAAGAGCAGCACGAGCTTTCAGGGCTGGCACCTTCCTTGTGGCACAAGGAGCCGGACGTTTGCCTTTTCGGAAGAGCCTCTGCCGAGAACGAACACCGTGAGGTGTACCGATCCTGGGCAAGCACAGATCCCGTATGCTGTTGTGCCTGTGCATAGGCTGCACGGGGACAGTGAAGAGCAGCACGAGCTTTCAGGGCTGGCACCTTCTTTGTGGCACAAGGAGCCGGACGTTTGCCTTTTCAGAAAAATGCTATGACGAGAACGGACACCGTGAGGTGTACCGATCCTGGGCAAGCACAGATCCCGTATGCTGTTGTGCCTGTGCATAGGCTGCACGGGGACAGTGAAGAGCAGCACGAGCTTTCAGGGCTGGCACCTTCCTTGTGGGACAAGGAGCCGGACGTTTGCCTTTTCGGAAGAGCCTCTGCCGAGAACGGACACCGAGAGGTGTACCGATCCTGGGCAAGCACAGATCCCCAATGCTGTTGTGCCTGTGCATAGGCTGCACGGGGACAGTGAAGAGCAGCACGAGCTTTCAGGGCTGGCACCTTCCTTGTGGGACAAGGAGCCGGACGTTTGCCTTTTCGGAAAGAGGCTCTGCTGACAACGAACACCGTGAGGTGTACCGTTCCTGGGCAAGCACAGATCCCGTATGCTGTTGTGCCTGTGCATAGGCTGCACGGGGACAGTGAAGAGCAGCAAGAGCTTTCAGGGCTGGCACCTTCTTTGTGGCACAAGGAGCCGGACGTTTGCCTTTTCAGAAAAATGCTATGCCGAGAACGGACACCGTGAGGTGTACCGATCCTGGGCAAGCACAGATCCCGTATGCTGTTGTGCCTGTGCATAGGCTGCACGGGGACAGTGAAGAGCAGCACGAGCTTTCAGGGCTGGCACCTTCCTTGTGGGACAAGGAGCCGGACCTTTGCCTTTTCGGAATAGCCTCTGCCGGGAACGAACATCGTGAAGTGTACCGTTCCTGGGCAAGCACAGATCCCGTATGCTGTTGTGCCTGTGCATAGGCTGCACGGGGACAGTGAAGAGCAGCACGAGCTTTCAGGGCTGGCACCTTCCTTGTGGGACAAGGAGCCGGACGTTTGCCTTTTCGGAAGAGCCTCTGCCGAGAACGGACACCGAGAGGTGTACCGATCCTGGGCAAGCACAGATCCCGTATGCTGTTGTGCCTGTGCATAGGCTGCACGGGGACAGTGAAGAGCAGCACGAGCTTTCAGGGCTGGCACCTTCCTTGTGGCACAAGGAGCCGGACGTTTGCCTTTTCAGAAAAATGCTATGACGAGAACGGACACCGAGAGGTGTACCGATCCTGGGCAAGCACAGATCCCGTATGCTGTTGTGCCTGTGCATAGGCTGCACGGGGACAGTGAAGAGCAGCACGAGCTTTCAGGGCTGGCACCTTCCTTGTGGGACAAGGAGCCGGACGTTTGCCTTTTCGGAAGAGCCTCTGCCGAGAACGAACACCGTGAGGTGTACCGATCCTGGGCAAGCACAGATCCCGTATGCTGTTGTGCCTGTGCATAGGCTGCACGGGGACAGTGAAGAGCAGCACGAGCTTTCAGGGCTGGCACCTTCCTTGTGGCATAAGGAGCCGGACCTTTGCCTTTTCGGAAGAGCCTCTACCTAGAACGAACATCGTGAAGTGTACCGTTCCTGGGCAAGCACAGATCCCATATGCTGTTATGCCTGTGCATAGGCTGCACGGGGACAGTGAAGAGCAGTAAGAGCTTTCAGGGCTGGCACCTTCCTTGTGGGACAAGGAGCCGGACGTTTGCCTTTTCAGAAAAATGCTATGCCGAGAACGGACACCGAGAGGTGTACTGATCCTGGGCAAGCACAGATCCCCAGTGCTGTTGTGCCTGTGCATAGGCTGCACGGGGACAGTGAAGAGCAGCATGAGCTTTCAGGGCTGGCACCTTCCTTGTGGGACAAGGAGCCGGACCTTTGCCTTTTCGGAAGAGCCTCTGCCGAGAACGAACATCGTGAAGTGTACCGTTCCTGGGCAAGCACAGATCCCCAGTGCTGTTGTGCCTGTGCATAGGCTGCACGGGGACAGTGAAGAGCAGCAAGAGCTTTCAGGGCTGGCACCTTCCTTGTGGCACAAGGAGCCGGACGTTTGCCTTTTCGGAAGAGGCTCTGCTGACAACGGACACCGAGAGGTGTACCGATCCTGGGCAAGCACAGATCCCGTATGCTGTTGTGCCTGTGCATAGTCTGCACGGGGACAGTGAAGAGCAGCACGAGCTTTCAGGGCTGGCACCTTCCTTGTGGCACAAGGAGCCGGACCTTTGCCTTTTCAGAAAAATGCTATACCGAGAACGGACACCGAGAGGTGTACCGATCCTGGGCAAGCACAGATCCCGTATGCTGTTGTGCCTGTGCATAGGCTGCACGGGGACAGTGAAGAGCAGCACGAGCTTTCAGGGCTGGCACCTTCCCTGTGGCACAAGGAGCCGGACCTTTGCCTTTTCGGAAAGCGGCTCTGCCGAGAACGAACACCGTGAGGTGTACCGATCCTGGGCAAGCACAGATCCCGTATGCTGTTGTGCCTGTGCATAGGCTGCACGGGGACAGTGAAGAGCAGCACGAGCTTTCACGGCTGGCACCTTCCTTGTGGCATAAGGAGCCGGACCTTTGCCTTTTCGGAAGAGCCTCTACCTAGAACGAACATCGTGAAGTGTACCGTTCCTGGGCAAGCACAGATCCCATATGCTGTTATGCCTGTGCATAGGCTGCACGGGGACAGTGAAGAGCAGTAAGAGCTTTCAGGGCTGGCACCTTCCTTGTGGGACAAGGAGCCGGACGTTTGCCTTTTCAGAAAAATGCTATGCCGAGAACGGACACCGAGAGGTGTACTGATCCTGGGCAAGCACAGATCCCGTATGCTGTTGTGCCTGTGCATAGGCTGCACGGGGACAGTGAAGAGCAGCATGAGCTTTCAGGGCTGGCACCTTCCTTGTGGGACAAGGAGCCGGACCTTTGCCTTTTCGGAAGAGCCTCTGCCGAGAACGAACATCGTGAAGTGTACCGTTCCTGGGCAAGCACAGATCCCCAGTGCTGTTGTGCCTGTGCATAGGCTGCACGGGGACAGTGAAGAGCAGCAAGAGCTTTCAGGGCTGGCACCTTCCTTGTGGGACAAGGAGCCGGACGTTTGCCTTTTCGGAAGAGGCTCTGCTGACAACGGACACCGAGAGGTGTACCGATCCTGGGCAAGCACAGATCCCGTATGCTGTTGTGCCTGTGCATAGTCTGCACGGGGACAGTGAAGAGCAGCACGAGCTTTCAGGGCTGGCACCTTCCTTGTGGCACAAGGAGCCGGACCTTTGCCTTTTCAGAAAAATGCTATACCGTGAACGGACACCGAGAGGTGTACCGATCCTGGGCAAGCACAGATCCCCAATGCTGTTGTGCCTGTGCATAGGCTGCACGGGGACAGTGAAGAGCAGCACGAGCTTTCAGGGCTGGCACCTTCCCTGTGGCACAAGGAGCCGGACCTTTGCCTTTTCGGAAAGCGGCTCTGCTGACAACGAACACCGTGAGGTGTACCGATCCTGGGCAAGCACAGATCCCGTATGCTGTTGTGCCTGTGCATAGGCTGCACGGGGACAGTGAAGAGCAGCACGAGCTTTCAGGGCTGGCACCTTCCTTGTGGGACAAGGAGCCGGACGTTTGCCTTTTCAGAAAAATGCTATGCCGAGAACGGACACCGTGAGGTGTACCGTTCCTGGGCAGGCACAGATCCCGTATGCTGTTGTGCCTGTGCATAGGCTTCACGGGGACAGTGAAGAGCAGCACGAGCTTTCAGGGCTGGCACCTTCCTTGTGGGACAAGGAGCCGGACGTTTGCCTTTTCAGAAAAATGCTATGCCGAGAACGGACACCGTGAGGTGTACCGTTCCTGGGCAAGCACAGATCCCCAGTGCTGTTGTGCCTGTGCATAGGCTGCACGGGGACAGTGAAGAGGAGCACGAGCTTTCAGGGCTAGCACCTTCCTTGTGGGACAAGGAGCCGGACGTTTGCCTTTTCGGAAAGAGGCTCTGCTGACAACGAACACCGAGAGGTGTACCGATCCTGGGCAAGCACAGATCCCGTATGCTGTTGTGCCTGTGCATAGGCTGCACGGGGACAGTGAAGAGCAGCACGAGCTTTCAGGGCTGGCACCTTCCTTGTGGCACAAGGAGCCGGATATTTGCCTTTTCGGAAAGAGGCTCTGCTGACAACGAACACCGAGAGGTGTACCGATCCTGGGCAAGCACAGATCCCGTATGCTGTTGTGCCTGTGCATAGGCTGCACGGGGACAGTGAAGAGCAGCACGAGCTTTCAGGGCTGGCACCTTCCTTGTGGGACAAGGAGCCGGACGTTTGCCTTTTCAGAAAAATGCTATGCCGAGAACGGACACCGTGAGGTGTACTGTTCCTGGGCAGGCACAGATCCCGTATGCTGTTGTGCCTGTGCATAGGCTGCACGGGGACAGTGAAGAGCAGCACGAGCTTTCAGGGCTGGCACCTTCCTTGTGGCACAAGGAGCCGGACGTTTGCCTTTTCGGAAGAGCCTCTGCCGAGAACGAACACCGTGAGGTGTACCGATCCTGGGCAAGCACAGATCCCGTATGCTGTTGTGCCTGTGCATAGGCTGCACGGGGACAGTGAAGAGCAGCACGAGCTTTCAGGGCTGGCACCTTCTTTGTGGCACAAGGAGCCGGACGTTTGCCTTTTCAGAAAAATGCTATGACGAGAACGGACACCGTGAGGTGTACCGATCCTGGGCAAGCACAGATCCCGTATGCTGTTGTGCCTGTGCATAGGCTGCACGGGGACAGTGAAGAGCAGCACGAGCTTTCAGGGCTGGCACCTTCCTTGTGGGACAAGGAGCCGGACGTTTGCCTTTTCGGAAAGAGGCTCTGCTGACAACGAACACCGTGAGGTGTACCGTTCCTGGGCAAGCACAGATCCCGTATGCTGTTGTGCCTGTGCATAGGCTGCACGGGGACAGTGAAGAGCAGCAAGAGCTTTCAGGGCTGGCACCTTCTTTGTGGCACAAGGAGCCGGACGTTTGCCTTTTCAGAAAAATGCTATGCCGAGAACGGACACCGTGAGGTGTACCGATCCTGGGCAAGCACAGATCCCGTATGCTGTTGTGCCTGTGCATAGGCTGCACGGGGACAGTGAAGAGCAGCACGAGCTTTCAGGGCTGGCACCTTCCTTGTGGGACAAGGAGCCGGACCTTTGCCTTTTCGGAATAGCCTCTGCCGGGAACGAACATCGTGAAGTGTACCGTTCCTGGGCAAGCACAGATCCCGTATGCTGTTGTGCCTGTGCATAGGCTGCACGGGGACAGTGAAGAGCAGCACGAGCTTTCAGGGCTGGCACCTTCCTTGTGGGACAAGGAGCCGGACGTTTGCCTTTTCGGAAGAGCCTCTGCCGAGAACGGACACCGAGAGGTGTACCGATCCTGGGCAAGCACAGATCCCGTATGCTGTTGTGCCTGTGCATAGGCTGCACGGGGACAGTGAAGAGCAGCACGAGCTTTCAGGGCTGGCACCTTCCTTGTGGCACAAGGAGCCGGACGTTTGCCTTTTCAGAAAAATGCTATGACGAGAACGGACACCGAGAGGTGTACCGATCCTGGGCAAGCACAGATCCCGTATGCTGTTGTGCCTGTGCATAGGCTGCACGGGGACAGTGAAGAGCAGCACGAGCTTTCAGGGCTGGCACCTTCCTTGTGGGACAAGGAGCCGGACATTTGCCTTTTCGGAAGAGCCTCTGCCGAGAACGGACACCGAGAGGTGTACCGATCCTGGGCAAGCACAGATCCCGTATGCTGTTGTGCCTGTGCATAGGCTGCACGGGGACAGTGAAGAGCAGCACGAGCTTTCAGGGCTGGCACCTTCCTTGTGGCACAAGGAGCCGGACGTTTGCCTTTTCAGAAAAATGCTATGACGAGAACGGACACCGAGAGGTGTACCGATCCTGGGCAAGCACAGATCCCGTATGCTGTTGTGCCTGTGCATAGGCTGCACGGGGACAGTGAAGAGCAGCACGAGCTTTCAGGGCTGGCACCTTCCTTGTGGGACAAGGAGCCGGATATTTGCCTTTTCGGAAAGCGGCTCTGCTGACAACGAACACCGTGAGGTGTACCGATCCTGGGCAAGCACAGATCCCGTATGCTGTTGTGCCTGTGCATAGGCTGCACGGGGACAGTGAAGAGCAGCACGAGCTTTCAGGGCTGGCACCTTCCTTGTGGGACAAGGAGCCGGACGTTTGCCTTTTCAGAAAAATGCTATGCCGAGAACGGACACCGTGAGGTGTACCGTTCCTGGGCAGGCACAGATCCCGTATGCTGTTGTGCCTGTGCATAGGCTGCACGGGGACAGTGAAGAGCAGCACGAGCTTTCAGGGCTGGCACCTTCCTTGTGGGACAAGGAGCCGGACATTTGCCTTTTCAGAAAAATGTTATGCCGAGAACGGACACCGAGAGGTGTACCGATCCTGGGCAAGCACAGATCCCGTATGCTGTTGTGCCTGTGCATAGGCTGCACGGGGACAGTGAAGAGCAGCACGAGCTTTCAGGGCTGGCACCTTCTTTGTGGCACAAGGAGACGGACCTTTGCCTTTTCGGAATAGCCTCTGCCGAGAACGAACATCGTGAAGTGTACCGTTCCTGGGCAAGCACAGATCCCCAGTGCTGTTGTGCCTGTGCATAGGCTGCACGGGGACAGTGAAGAGCAGCACGAGCTTTCAGGGCTGGCACCTTCCTTGTGGGACAAGGAGCCGGACGTTTGCCTTTTCGGAAGAGCCTCTGCCGAGAACGGACACCGAGAGGTGTACCGTTCCTGGGCAAGCACAGATCCCCAATGCTGTTGTGCCTGTGCATAGGCTGCACGGGGACAGTGAAGAGCAGCACGAGCTTTCAGGGCTGGCACCTTCCTTGTGGGACAAGGAGCCGGACGTTTGCCTTTTCGGAAAGAGGCTCTGCTGACAACGAATACCGTGAGGTGTACCGTTCCTGGGCAAGCACAGATCCCGTATGCTGTTGTGCCTGTGCATAGGCTGCACGGGGACAGTGAAGAGCAGCACGAGCTTTCAGGGCTGGCACCTTCCTTGTGGGACAAGGAGCCGGACGTTTGCCTTTTCGGAAGAGCCTCTGCCGAGAACGGACACCGAGAGGTGTACCGATCCTGGGCAAGCACAGATCCCGTATGCTGTTGTGCCTGTGCATAGGCTGCACGGGGACAGTGAAGAGCAGCACGAGCTTTCAGGGCTGGCACCTTCCTTGTGGGACAAGGAGCCGGACCTTTGCCTTTTCGGAAAGCGGCTCTGCTGACAACGAACACCGTGAGGTGTACCGATCCTGGGCAAGCACAGATCCCGTATGCTGTTGTGCCTGTGCATAGGCTGCACGGGGACAGTGAAGAGCAGCAAGAGCTTTCAGGGCTGGCACCTTCCTTGTGGGACAAGGAGCCGGACGTTTGCCTTTTCAGAAAAATGCTATGACAAGAACGGACACCGTGAGGTGTACCGATCCTGGGCAAGCGCAGATCCCGTATGCTGTTGTGCCTGTGCATAGGCTGCACGGGGACAGTGAAGAGCAGCACGAGCTTTCAGGGCTGGCACCTTCCTTGTGGGACAAGGAGCCGGACGTTTGCCTTTTCAGAAGAGCCTCTGCCGAGAACGGACACCGAGAGGTGTACCGATCCTGGGCAAGCACAGATCCCCAATGCTGTTGTGCCTGTGCATAGGCTGTACGGGGACAGTGAAGAGCAGCACGAGCTTTCAGGGCTGGCACCTTCCTTGTGGCACAAGGAGCCAGACGTTTGCCTTTTCAGAAAGAGGCTCTGCTGACAACGAACACCGTGAGGTGTACCGATCATGGGCAAGCACAGATCTCGTATGCTGTTGTGCCTGTGCATAGGCTGCACGGGGACAGTGAAGAGCAGCACGAGCTTTCAGGGCTGGCACCTTCCTTGTGGGACAAGGAGCCGGACGTTTGCCTTTTCGGAATAGCCTCTGCCGAGAACGAACATCGTGAAGTATTACCGTTCCTGGGCAAGCACAGATCACGTATGCTGTTGTGCCTGTGCATAGGCTGCACGGGGACAGTGAAGAGCAGCAAGAGCTTTCAGGGCTGGCACCTTCTTTGTGGCACAAGGAGCCGGACATTTGCCTTTTCAGAAAAATGCTATGACGAGAACGGACACCGTGAGGTGTACCGATCCTGGGCAAGCACAGATCCCGTATGCTGTTGTGCCTGTGCATAGGCTGCAGGGGGACAGTGAAGAGCAGCACGAGCTTTCAGGGCTGGCACCTTCCTTGTGGCACAAGGAGCCGGACGTTTGCCTTTTCAGAAAAATGCTATGCCGAGAACGGACACCGAGAGGTGTACCGATCCTGGGCAAGCACAGATCCCGTATGCTGTTGTGCCTGTGCATAGGCTGCACGGGGACAGTGAAGAGCAGCACGAGCTTTCAGGGCTGGCACCTTCCTTGTGGGACAAGGAGCCGGACCTTTGCATTTTCGGAATAGCCTCTGCCGAGAACGAACACCGTGAGGTGTACCGATCCTGGGAAAGCACAGATCCCGTATGCTGTTGTGCCTGTGCATAGGCTGCACGGGGACAGTGAAGAGCAGCACGAGCTTTCAGGGCTGGCACCTTCCTTGTGGCACAAGGAGCCGGACGTTTGCGTTTTCAGAAAAATGTTATGCCGAGAACGGACACCGTGAGGTGTACCGTTCCTGCGCAAGCAGAGATCCCCAGTGCTGTTGTGCCTGTGCATAGGCTGCACGGGGACAGTGAAGAGGAGCACGAGCTTTCAGGGCTGGCACCTTCCTTGTGGGACAAGGAGCCGGACGTTTGCCTTTTCGGAAGAGCCTCTGCCGAGAACGAACACCGTGAGGTGTACCGATCCTGGGCAAGCACAGATCCCGTATGCTGTTGTGCCTGTGCATAGGCTGCACGGGGACAGTGAAGAGCAGCACGAGCTTTCAGGGCTGGCACCTTCCTTGTGGGACAAGGAGCCGGACGTTTGCCTTTTCGGAAGAGCCTCTGCCGAGAACGAACATCGTGAAGTGTACCGTTCCTGGGCAAGCACAGATCCCGTATGCTGTTGTGCCTGTGCATAGGCTG
Organism: Buteo buteo; assembly: GCF_964188355.1. NCBI lineage: Eukaryota > Metazoa > Chordata > Aves > Accipitriformes > Accipitridae > Buteo > Buteo buteo. The sequence goes on from NW_027439214.1 coordinate 500,606, forward strand.
CACGGGGACAGTGAAGAGCAGCACGAGCTTTCAGGGCTGGCACCTTCCTTGTGGCACAAGGAGCCGGACGTTTGCCTTTTCAGAAAAATGTTATGCCGAGAACGGACACCGTGAGGTGTACCGTTCCTGCGCAAGCAGAGATCCCCAGTGCTGTTGTGCCTGTGCATAGGCTGCACGGGGACAGTGAAGAGGAGCACGAGCTTTCAGGGCTGGCACCTTCCTTGTGGGACAAGGAGCCGGACGTTTGCCTTTTCGGAAAGAGGCTCTGCTGACAACGAACACCGTGAGGTGTACCGTTCCTGGGCAAGCACAGATCCCGTATGCTGTTGTGCCTGTGCATAGGCTGCACGGGGACAGTGAAGAGCAGCACGAGCTTTCAGGGCTGGCACCTTCCTTGTGGCACAAGGAGCCGGACGTTTGCCTTTTCAGAAAAATGCTATGCCGAGAACGGACACCGTGAGGTGTACCGTTCCTGGGCAGGCACAGATCCCGTATGCTGTTGTGCCTGTGCATAGGCTGCACGGGGACAGTGAAGAGCAGCACGAGCTTTCAGGGCTGGCACCTTCCTTGTGGGACAAGGAGCCGGACGTTTGCCTTTTCGGAAGAGCCTCTGCCGAGAACGAACACCGTGAGGTGTACCGTTCCTGGGCAAGCACAGATCCCGTATGCTGTTGTGCCTGTGCATAGGCTGCACGGGGACAGTGAAGAGCAGCACGAGCTTTCAGGGCTGGCACCTTCCTTGTGGGACAAGGAGCCGGACGTTTGCCTTTTCGGAAGAGCCTCTGCCGAGAACGAACACCGTGAGGTGTACCGATCCTGGGCAAGCACAGATCCCGTATGCTGTTGTGCCTGTGCATAGGCTGCACGGGGACAGTGAAGAGCAGCACGAGCTTTCAGGGCTGGCACCTTCCTTGTGGGACAAGGAGACGGACCTTTGCCTTTTCGGAAGAGCCTCTGCCGAGAACTAACATCGTGAAGTGTACCGTTCCTGGGCAAGCACAGATCCCCAGTGCTGTTGTGCCTGTGCATAGGCTGCACGGGGACAGTGAAGAGCAGCACGAGCTTTCAGGGCTGGCACCTTCCTTGTGGCACAAGGAGCCGGACGTTTGCCTTTTCAGAAAAATGTTATGCCGAGAACGGACACCGTGAGGTGTACCGTTTCTGCGCAAGCAGAGATCCCCAGTGCTGTTGTGCCTGTGCATAGGCTGCACGGGGACAGTGAAGAGCAGCACGAGCTTTCAGGGCTGGCACCTTCCTTGTGGGACAAGGAGCCAGACGTTTGCCTTTTCGGAAGAGCCTCTGCCGAGAACGGACACGATGAGGTGTACCGATCCTGGGCAAGCACAGATCCCGTATGCTGTTGTGCCTGTGCATAGGCTGCACGGGGACAGTGAAGAGCAGCACGAGCTTTCAGGGCTGGCACCTTCCTTGTGGGACAAGGAGCCGGACATTTGCCTTTTCAGAAAAATGTTATGCCGAGAACGGACACCGAGAGGTGTACTGATCCTGGGCAAGCACAGATCCCGTATGCTGTTGTGCCTGTGCATAGGCTGCACGGGGACAGTGAAGAGCAGCACGAGCTTTCAGGGCTGGCACCTTCCTTGTGGGACAAGGAGCCGGACGTTTGCCTTTTCGGAAGAGGCTCTGCCGAGAACGAACACCGTGAGGTGTACCGATCCTGGGCAAGCACAGATCCCGTATACTGTTGTGCCTGTGCATAGACTGTACGGGGACAGTGAAGAGCAGCACGAGCTTTCAGGGCTGGCACCTTCCTTGTGGGAAAAGAAGCCAGACGTTTGCCTTTTCGGAAAGAGGCTCTGCTGACAACGAACACCGTGAGGTGTACCGATCCTGGGCAAGCACAGATCTCGTATGCTGTTGTGCCTGTGCATAGGCTGCACGGGGACAGTGAAGAGCAGCACGAGCTTTCAGGGCTGGCACCTTCCTTGTGGCACAAGGAGCCGGACGTTTGCCTTTTCGGAATAGCCTCTGCCGAGAACGAACATCGTGAAGTATTACCGTTCCTGGGCAAGCACAGATCCCGTATGCTGTTGTGCCTGTGCATAGGCTGCACGGGGACAGTGAAGAGCAGCAAGAGCTTTCAGGGCTGGCACCTTCTTTGTGGCACAAGGAGCCGGACATTTGCCTTTTCAGAAAAATGCTATGACGAGAACGGACACCGTGAGGTGTACCGATCCTGGGCAAGCACAGATCCCGTATGCTGTTGTGCCTGTGGATAGGCTGCACGGGGACAGTGAAGAGCAGCATGAGCTTTCAGCGCTGGCACCTTCCTTGTGGGACAAGGAGCCGGACCTTTGCCTTTTCGGAATAGCCTCTGCTGAGAAAGAACATCGTGAAGTGTACCGTTCCTGGGCAAGCACAGATCCCCAGTGCTGTTGTGCCTGTGCATAGGCTGCACGGGGACAGTGAAGAGCAGCACGAGCTTTCAGGGCTGGCACCTTCCTTGTGGGACAAGGAGCCGGACATTTGCCTTTTCAGAAAAATGTTATGCCGAGAACGGACACCGAGAGGTGTACCGATCCTGGGCAAGCACAGATCCCGTATGCTGTTGTGCCTGTGCATAGGCTGCACGGGGACAGTGAAGAGCAGCACGAGCTTTCAGGGCTGGCACCTTCCTTGTGGGACAAGGAGCCGGACGTTTGCCTTTTCGGAAGAGCCTCTGCCGAGAACGAACACCGTGAGGTGTACCGATCCTGGGCAAGCACAGATCCCGTATGCTGTTGTGCCTGTGCATAGGCTGCACGGGGACAGTGAAGAGCAGCACGAGCTTTCAGGGCTGGCACCTTCCTTGTGGGACAAGGAGCCGGACGTTTGCCTTTTCAGAAAAATATTATGCCGAGAACGGACACCGTGAGGTGTACCGTTCCTGCGCAAGCAGAGATCCCCAGTGCTGTTGTGCCTGTGCATAGGCTGCACGGGGACAGTGAAGAGGAGCACGAGCTTTCAGGGCTGGCACCTTCCTTGTGGGACAAGGAGCCGGACGTTTGCCTTTTCGGAAAGAGGCTCTGCTGACAACGAACACCGTGAGGTGTACCGTTCCTGGGCAAGCACAGATCCCGTATGCTGTTGTGCCTGTGCATAGGCTGCACGGGGACAGTGAAGAGCAGCAAGAGCTTTCAGGGCTGGCACCTTCCTTGTGGGACAAGGAGCCGGACGTTTGCCTTTTCAGAAAAATGCTATGCCGAGAACGGACACCGTGAGGTGTACCGTTCCTGGGCAGGCACAGATCCCGTATGCTGTTGTGCCTGTGCATAGGCTGCACGGGGACAGTGAAGAGCAGCACGAGCTTTCAGGGCTGGCACCTTCCTTGTGGGACAAGGAGCCGGACGTTTGCCTTTTCGGAAGAGCCTCTGCCGAGAACGAACACCGTGAGGTGTACCGGTCCTGGGCAAGCACAGATCCCCAGTGCTGTTGTGCCTGTGCATAGGCTGCACGGGGACAGTGAAGAGCAGCACGATCTTTCAGGGCTGGCACCTTCCTTGTGGGACAAGGAGCCGGACATTTGCCTTTTCAGAAAAATGTTATGCCGAGAACGGACACCGAGAGGTGTACTGATCCTGGGTAAGCACAGATCCCGTAAGCTGTTGTGCCTGTGCATAGGCTGCACGGGGACAGTGAAGAGCAGCACGAGCTTTCAGGGCTGGCACCTTCCTTGTGGGACAAGGAGCCGGACGTTTGCCTTTTCGGAAGAGCCTCTGCCGAGAACGAACACCGTGAGGTGTACCGATCCTGGGCAAGCACAGATCCCGTATACTGTTGTGCCTGTGCATAGACTGTACGGGGACAGTGAAGAGCAGCACGAGCTTTCAGGGCTGGCACCTTCCTTGTGGGAAAAGGAGCCAGACGTTTGCCTTTTCGGAAAGAGGCTCTGCTGACAACGAACACCGTGAGGTGTACCGATCCTGGGCAAGCACAGATCTCGTATGCTGTTGTGCCTGTGCATAGGCTGCACGGGGACAGTGAAGAGCAGCACGAGCTTTCAGGGCTGGCACCTTCCTTGTGGCACAAGGAGCCGGACGTTTGCGTTTTCAGAAAAATGTTATGCCGAGAACGGACACCGTGAGGTGTACCGTTCCTGCGCAAGCAGAGATCCCCAGTGCTGTTGTGCCTGTGCATAGGCTGCACGGGGACAGTGAAGAGGAGCACGAGCTTTCAGGGCTGGCACCTTCCTTGTGGGACAAGGAGCCGGACGTTTGCCTTTTCGGAAGAGCCTCTGCCGAGAACGAACACCGTGAGGTGTACCGATCCTGGGCAAGCACAGATCCCGTATGCTGTTGTGCCTGTGCATAGGCTGCACGGGGACAGTGAAGAGCAGCACGAGCTTTCAGGGCTGGCACCTTCCTTGTGGGACAAGGAGACGGACCTTTGCCTTTTCGGAATAGCCTCTGCCGAGAACGAACATCGTGAAGTGTACCGTCCCTGGGCAAGCACAGATCCCGTATGCTGTTGTGCCTGTGCATAGGCTGCACGGGGACAGTGAAGAGCAGCACGAGCTTTCAGGGCTGGCACCTTCCTTGTGGCACAAGGAGCCGGACGTTTGCCTTTTCAGAAAAATGTTATGCCGAGAACGGACACCGTGAGGTGTACCGTTCCTGCGCAAGCAGAGATCCCCAGTGCTGTTGTGCCTGTGCATAGGCTGCACGGGGACAGTGAAGAGCAGCACGAGCTTTCAGGGCTGGCACCTTCCTTGTGGGACAAGGAGCCGGACGTTTGCCTTTTTGGAAAGAGGCTCTGCTGACAACGAACACCGTGAGGTGTACCGTTCCTGGGCAAGCACAGATCCCGTATGCTGTTGTGCCTGTGCATAGGCTGCACGGGGACAGTGAAGAGCAGCACGAGCTTTCAGGGCTGGCACCTTCCTTGTGGCACAAGGAGCCGGACGTTTGCCTTTTCAGAAAAATGCTATGCCGAGAACGGACACCGTGAGGTGTACCGTTCCTGGGCAGGCACAGATCCCGTATGCTGTTGTGCCTGTGCATAGGCTGCACGGGGACAGTGAAGAGCAGCACGAGCTTTCAGGGCTGGCACCTTCCTTGTGGGACAAGGAGCCGGACGTTTGCCTTTTCGGAAGAGCCTCTGCCGAGAACGAACACCGTGAGGTGTACCGATCCTGGGCAAGCACAGATCCCGTATGCTGTTGTGCCTGTGCATAGGCTGCACGGGGACAGTGAAGAGCAGCACGAGCTTTCAGGGCTGGCACCTTCCTTGTGGCACAAGGAGCCGGACGTTTGCCTTTTCAGAAAAATGTTATGCCGAGAACGGACACCGTGAGGTGTACCGTTTCTGCGCAAGCAGAGATCCCCAGTGCTGTTGTGCCTGTGCATAGGCTGCACGGGGACAGTGAAGAGCAGCACGAGCTTTCAGGGCTGGCACCTTCCTTGTGGGACAAGGAGCCGGACCTTTGCCTTTTCGGAAGAGCCTCTGCCGAGAACGGACACGATGAGGTGTACCGATCCTGGGCAAGCACAGATCCCGTATGCTGTTGTGCCTGTGCATAGGCTGCACGGGGACAGTGAAGAGCAGCACGAGCTTTCAGGGCTGGCACCTTCCTTGTGGGACAAGGAGCCGGACATTTGCCTTTTCAGAAAAATGTTATGCCGAGAACGGACACCGAGAGGTGTACTGATCCTGGGCAAGCACAGATCCCGTATGCTGTTGTGCCTGTGCATAGGCTGCACGGGGACAGTGAAGAGCAGCACGAGCTTTCAGGGCTGGCACCTTCCTTGTGGGACAAGGAGCCGGACGTTTGCCTTTTCGGAAGAGGCTCTGCCGAGAACGAACACCGTGAGGTGTACCGATCCTGGGCAAGCACAGATCCCGTATACTGTTGTGCCTGTGCATAGACTGTACGGGGACAGTGAAGAGCAGCACGAGCTTTCAGGGCTGGCACCTTCCTTGTGGGAAAAGGAGCCATACGTTTGCCTTTTCGGAAAGAGGCTCTGCTGACAACGAACACCGTGAGGTGTACCGATCCTGGGCAAGCACAGATCTCGTATGCTGTTGTGCCTGTGCATAGGCTGCACGGGGACAGTGAAGAGCAGCACGAGCTTTCAGGGCTGGCACCTTCCTTGTGGCACAAGGAGCCGGACGTTTGCCTTTTCGGAATAGCCTCTGCCGAGAACGAACATCGTGAAGTATTACCGTTCCTGGGCAAGCACAGATCCCGTATGCTGTTGTGCCTGTGCATAGGCTGCACGGGGACAGTGAAGAGCAGCAAGAGCTTTCAGGGCTGGCACCTTCTTTGTGGCACAAGGAGCCGGACATTTGCCTTTTCAGAAAAATGCTATGACGAGAACGGACACCGTGAGGTGTACCGATCCTGGGCAAGCACAGATCCCGTATGCTGTTGTGCCTGTGCATAGGCTGCACGGGGACAGTGAAGAGCAGCATGAGCTTTCAGCGCTGGCACCTTCCTTGTGGGACAAGGAGCCGGACCTTTGCCTTTTCGGAATAGCCTCTGCTGAGAAAGAACATCGTGAAGTGTACCGTTCCTGGGCAAGCACAGATCCCCAGTGCTGTTGTGCCTGTGCATAGGCTGCACGGGGACAGTGAAGAGCAGCACGAGCTTTCAGGGCTGGCACCTTCCTTGTGGGACAAGGAGCCGGACATTTGCCTTTTCAGAAAAATGTTATGCCGAGAACGGACACCGAGAGGTGTACCGATCCTGGGCAAGCACAGATCCCGTATGCTGTTGTGCCTGTGCATAGGCTGCACGGGGACAGTGAAGAGCAGCACGAGCTTTCAGGGCTGGCACCTTCCTTGTGGGACAAGGAGCCGGACGTTTGCCTTTTCAGAAAAATATTATGCCGAGAACGGACACCGTGAGGTGTACCGTTCCTGCGCAAGCAGAGATCCCCAGTGCTGTTGTGCCTGTGCATAGGCTGCACGGGGACAGTGAAGAGGAGCACGAGCTTTCAGGGCTGGCACCTTCCTTGTGGGACAAGGAGCCGGACGTTTGCCTTTTCGGAAAGAGGCTCTGCTGACAACGAACACCGTGAGGTGTACCGTTCCTGGGCAAGCACAGATCCCGTATGCTGTTGTGCCTGTGCATAGGCTGCACGGGGACAGTGAAGAGCAGCAAGAGCTTTCAGGGCTGGCACCTTCCTTGTGGGACAAGGAGCCGGACGTTTGCCTTTTCAGAAAAATGCTATGCCGAGAACGGACACCGTGAGGTGTACCGTTCCTGGGCAGGCACAGATCCCGTATGCTGTTGTGCCTGTGCATAGGCTGCACGGGGACAGTGAAGAGCAGCACGAGCTTTCAGGGCTGGCACCTTCCTTGTGGGACAAGGAGCCGGACGTTTGCCTTTTCGGAAGAGCCTCTGCCGAGAACGAACACCGTGAGGTGTACCGGTCCTGGGCAAGCACAGATCCCCAGTGCTGTTGTGCCTGTGCATAGGCTGCACGGGGACAGTGAAGAGCAGCACGATCTTTCAGGGCTGGCACCTTCCTTGTGGGACAAGGAGCCGGACATTTGCCTTTTCAGAAAAATGTTATGCCGAGAACGGACACCGAGAGGTGTACTGATCCTGGGCAAGCACAGATCCCCAATGCTGTTGTGCCTGTGCATAGGCTGCACGGGGACAGTGAAGAGCAGCACGAGCTTTCAGGGCTGGCACCTTCCTTGTGGGACAAGGAGCCGGACGTTTGCCTTTTCGGAAGAGCCTCTGCCGAGAACGAACACCGTGAGGTGTACCGATCCTGGGCAAGCACAGATCCCGTATACTGTTGTGCCTGTGCATAGACTGTACGGGGACAGTGAAGAGCAGCACGAGCTTTCAGGGCTGGCACCTTCCTTGTGGGAAAAGGAGCCAGACGTTTGCCTTTTCGGAAAGAGGCTCTGCTGACAACGAACACCGTGAGGTGTACCGATCATGGGCAAGCACAGATCTCGTATGCTGTTGTGCCTGTGCATAGGCTGCACGGGGACAGTGAAGAGCAGCACGAGCTTTCAGGGCTGGCACCTTCCTTGTGGCACAAGGAGCCGGACCTTTGCCTTTTCGGAATAGCCTCTGCCGAGAACGAACATCGTGAAGGATTACCGTTCCTGGGCAAGCACAGATCCCGTATGCTGTTGTGCCTGTGCATAGGCTGCACGGGGACAGTGAAGAGCAGCAAGAGCTTTCAGGGCTGGCACCTTCTTTGTGGCACAAGGAGCCGGACATTTGCCTTTTCAGAAAAATGCTATGACGAGAACGGACACCGTGAGGTGTACCGATCCTGGGCAAGCACAGATCCCGTATGCTGTTGTGCCTGTGCATAGGCTGCACAGGGACAGTGAAGAGCAGCATGAGCTTTCAGCGCTGGCACCTTCCTTGTGGGACAAGGAGCCGGACCTTTGCCTTTTCGGAATAGCCTCTGCCGAGAAAGAACATCGTGAAGTGTACCGTTCCTGGGCAAGCACAGATCCCGTATGCTGTTGTGCCTGTGCATAGGCTGCACGGGGACAGTGAAGAGCAGCACGAGCTTTCAGGGCTGGCACCTTCCTTGTGGGACAAGGAGCCGGACATTTGCCTTTTCAGAAATATGTTATGCCGAGAACGGACACCGAGAGGTGTACCGATCCTGGGCAAGCACAGATCCCGTATGCTGTTGTGCCTGTGCATAGGCTGCACGGGGACAGTGAAGAGCAGCACGAGCTTTCAGGGCTGGCACCTTCCTTGTGGGACAAGGAGCCGGACGTTTGCCTTTTCGGAAGAGCCTCTGCCGAGAACGAACACCGTGAGGTGTACCGATCCTGGGCAAGCACAGATCCCGTATGCTGTTGTGCCTGTGCATAGGCTGCACGGGGACAGTGAAGAGCAGCACGAGCTTTCAGGGCTGGCACCTTCCTTGTGGGACAAGGAGCCGGACGTTTGCCTTTTCAGAAAAATGTTATGCCGAGAACGGACACCGTGAGGTGTACCGTTCCTGCGCAAGCAGAGATCCCGTATGCTGTTGTGCCTGTGCATAGGCTGCACGGGGACAGTGAAGAGGAGCACGAGCTTTCAGGGCTGGCACCTTCCTTGTGGGACAAGGAGCCGGACGTTTGCCTTTTCGGAAAGAGGCTCTGCTGACAACGAACACCGTGAGGTGTACCGTTCCTGGGCAAGCACAGATCCCGTATGCTGTTGTGCCTGTGCATAGGCTGCACGGGGACAGTGAAGAGCAGCACGAGCTTTCAGGGCTGGCACCTTCCTTGTGGGACAAGGAGCCGGACGTTTGCCTTTTCAGAAAAATGCTATGCCGAGAACGGACACCGTGAGGTGTACCGTTCCTGGGCAGGCACAGATCCCGTATGCTGTTGTGCCTGTGCATAGGCTGCACGGGGACAGTGAAGAGCAGCACGAGCTTTCAGGGCTGGCACCTTCCTTGTGGGACAAGGAGCCGGACGTTTGCCTTTTCGGAAGAGCCTCTGCCGAGAACGAACACCGTGAGGTGTACCGATCCTAGGCAAGCACAGATCCCGTATGCTGTTGTGCCTGTGCATAGGCTGCACGGGGACAGTGAAGAGCAGCACGAGCTTTCAGGGCTGGCACCTTCCTTGTGGCACAAGGAGCCGGACGTTTGCCTTTTCGGAAAGAGGCTCTGCTGACAACGAACACCGAGAGGTGTACCGATCCTGGGCAAGCACAGATCCCGTATGCTGTTGTGCCTGTGCATAGGCTGCACGGGGACAGTGAAGAGCAGCACGAGCTTCCAGGGCTGGCACCTTCCTTGTGGGACAAGGAGCCGGACGTTTGCCTTTTCAGAAAAATGCTATGCCGAGAACGGACACCGAGAGGTGTACCGATCCTGGGCAAGCACAGATCCCGTATGCTGTTGTGCCTGTGCATAGGCTGCATGGGGACAGTGAAGAGCAGCACGAGCTTTCAGGGCTGGCACCTTCCTTGTGGCACAAGGAGCCGGACGTTTGCCTTTTCGGAATAGCCTCTGCCGAGAACGAACATCGTGAAGTATTACCGTTCCTGGGCAAGCACAGATCCCGTATGCTGTTGTGCCTGTGCATAGGCTGCACGGGGACAGTGAAGAGCAGCAAGAGCTTTCAGGGCTGGCACCTTCTTTGTGGCACAAGGAGCCGGACGTTTGCCTTTTCAGAAAAATGCTATGACGAGAACGGACACCGTGAGGTGTACCGATCCTGGGCAAGCACAGATCCCGTATGCTGTTGTGCCTGTGCATAGGCTGCACGGGGACAGTGAAGAGCAGCACGAGCTTTCAGGGCTGGCACCTTCCTTGTGGGACAAGGAGCCGGACGTTTGCCTTTTCGGAAGAGCCTCTGCCGAGAACGGACACCGAGAGGTGTACCGATCCTGGGCAAGCACAGATCCCCAATGCTTTTGTGCCTGTGCATAGGCTGCACGGGGACAGTGAAGAGCAGCACGAGCTTTCAGGGCTGGCACCTTCCTTGTGGGACAAGGAGCCGGACGTTTGCCTTTTCGGAAAGAGGCTCTGCTGACAACGAACACCGTGAGGTGTACCGTTCCTGGGCAAGCACAGATCCCGTATGCTGTTGTGCCTGTGCATAGGCTGCACGGGGACAGTGAAGAGCAGCAAGAGCTTTCAGGGCTGGCACCTTCTTTGTGGCACAAGGAGCCGGACGTTTGCCTTTTCAGAAAAATGCTATGACGAGAACGGACACCGTGAGGTGTACCGATCCTGGGCAAGCACAGATCCCGTATGCTGTTGTGCCTGTGCATAGGCTGCACGGGGACAGTGAAGAGCAGCACGAGCTTTCAGGGCTGGCACCTTCCTTGTGGCACAAGGAGCCGGACGTTTGCCTTTTCGGAATAGCCTCTGCCGAGAACGGACACCGAGAGGTGTACCGATCCTGGGCAAGCACAGATCCCCAATGCTGTTGTGCCTGTGCATAGGCTGCACGGGGACAGTGAAGAGCAGCACGAGCTTCCAGGGCTGGCACCTTCCTTGTGGGACGAGCCGGACGTTTGCCTTTTCAGAAAAATGCTATGCCGAGAACGGACACCGAGAGGTGTACCGATCCTGGGCAAGCACGGATCCCGTATGCTGTTGTGCCTGTGCATAGGCTGCACGGGGACAGTGAAGAGCAGCACGAGCTTTCAGGGCTGGCACCTTCCTTGTGGGACAAGGAGCCGGACCTTTGCCTTTTCGGAATAGCCTCTGCCGAGAACGAACATCGTGAAGTATTACCGTTCCTGGGCAAGCACAGATCCCGTATGCTGTTGTGCCTGTGCATAGGCTGCACGGGGACAGTGAAGAGCAGCACGAGCTTTCAGGGCTGGCACCTTCCTTGTGGCACAAGGAGCCGGACGTTTGCCTTTTCGGAATAGCCTCTGCCGAGAACGAACATCGTGAAGTATTACCGTTCCTGGGCAAGCACAGATCCCGTATGCTGTTGTGCCTGTGCATAGGCTGCACGGGGACAGTGAAGAGCAGCAAGAGCTTTCAGGGCTGGCACCTTCTTTGTGGCACAAGGAGCCGGACATTTGCCTTTTCAGAAAAATGCTATGACGAGAACGGACACCGTGAGGTGTACCGATCCTGGGCAAGCACAGATCCCGTATGCTGTTGTGCCTGTGCATAGGCTGCACGGGGACAGTGAAGAGCAGCATGAGCTTTCAGCGCTGGCACCTTCCTTGTGGGACAAGGAGCCGGACCTTTGCCTTTTCGGAATAGCCTCTGCTGAGAAAGAACATCGTGAAGTGTACCGTTCCTGGGCAAGCACAGATCCCCAGTGCTGTTGTGCCTGTGCATAGGCTGCACGGGGACAGTGAAGAGCAGCACGAGCTTTCAGGGCTGGCACCTTCCTTGTGGGACAAGGAGCCGGACATTTGCCTTTTCAGAAAAATGTTATGCCGAGAACGGACACCGAGAGGTGTACCGATCCTGGGCAAGCACAGATCCCGTATGCTGTTGTGCCTGTGCATAGGCTGCACGGGGACAGTGAAGAGCAGCACGAGCTTTCAGGGCTGGCACCTTCCTTGTGGGACAAGGAGCCGGACGTTTGCCTTTTCAGAAAAATATTATGCCGAGAACGGACACCGTGAGGTGTACCGTTCCTGCGCAAGCAGAGATCCCCAGTGCTGTTGTGCCTGTGCATAGGCTGCACGGGGACAGTGAAGAGGAGCACGAGCTTTCAGGGCTGGCACCTTCCTTGTGGGACAAGGAGCCGGACGTTTGCCTTTTCGGAAAGAGGCTCTGCTGACAACGAACACCGTGAGGTGTACCGTTCCTGGGCAAGCACAGATCCCGTATGCTGTTGTGCCTGTGCATAGGCTGCACGGGGACAGTGAAGAGCAGCAAGAGCTTTCAGGGCTGGCACCTTCCTTGTGGGACAAGGAGCCGGACGTTTGCCTTTTCAGAAAAATGCTATGCCGAGAACGGACACCGTGAGGTGTACCGTTCCTGGGCAGGCACAGATCCCGTATGCTGTTGTGCCTGTGCATAGGCTGCACGGGGACAGTGAAGAGCAGCACGAGCTTTCAGGGCTGGCACCTTCCTTGTGGGACAAGGAGCCGGACGTTTGCCTTTTCGGAAGAGCCTCTGCCGAGAACGAACACCGTGAGGTGTACCGGTCCTGGGCAAGCACAGATCCCCAGTGCTGTTGTGCCTGTGCATAGGCTGCACGGGGACAGTGAAGAGCAGCACGATCTTTCAGGGCTGGCACCTTCCTTGTGGGACAAGGAGCCGGACATTTGCCTTTTCAGAAAAATGTTATGCCGAGAACGGACACCGAGAGGTGTACTGATCCTGGGCAAGCACAGATCCCGTATGCTGTTGTGCCTGTACATAGGCTGCACGGGGACAGTGAAGAGCAGCACGAGCTTTCAGGGCTGGCACCTTCCTTGTGGGACAAGGAGCCGGACGTTTGCCTTTTCGGAAGAGCCTCTGCCGAGAACGAACACCGTGAGGTGTACCGATCCTGGGCAAGCACAGATCCCGTATACTGTTGTGCCTGTGCATAGACTGTACGGGGACAGTGAAGAGCAGCACGAGCTTTCAGGGCTGGCACCTTCCTTGTGGGAAAAGGAGCCAGACGTTTGCCTTTTCGGAAAGAGGCTCTGCTGACAACGAACACCGTGAGGTGTACCGATCATGGGCAAGCACAGATCTCGTATGCTGTTGTGCCTGTGCATAGGCTGCACGGGGACAGTGAAGAGCAGCACGAGCTTTCAGGGCTGGCACCTTCCTTGTGGCACAAGGAGCCGGACCTTTGCCTTTTCGGAATAGCCTCTGCCGAGAACGAACATCGTGAAGGATTACCGTTCCTGGGCAAGCACAGATCCCGTATGCTGTTGTGCCTGTGCATAGGCTGCACGGGGACAGTGAAGAGCAGCAAGAGCTTTCAGGGCTGGCACCTTCTTTGTGGCACAAGGAGCCGGACATTTGCCTTTTCAGAAAAATGCTATGACGAGAACGGACACCGTGAGGTGTACCGATCCTGGGCAAGCACAGATCCCGTATGCTGTTGTGCCTGTGCATAGGCTGCACAGGGACAGTGAAGAGCAGCATGAGCTTTCAGCGCTGGCACCTTCCTTGTGGGACAAGGAGCCGGACCTTTGCCTTTTCGGAATAGCCTCTGCCGAGAAAGAACATCGTGAAGTGTACCGTTCCTGGGCAAGCACAGATCCCGTATGCTGTTGTGCCTGTGCATAGGCTGCACGGGGACAGTGAAGAGCAGCACGAGCTTTCAGGGCTGGCACCTTCCTTGTGGGACAAGGAGCCGGACATTTGCCTTTTCAGAAATATGTTATGCCGAGAACGGACACCGAGAGGTGTACCGATCCTGGGCAAGCACAGATCCCGTATGCTGTTGTGCCTGTGCATAGGCTGCACGGGGACAGTGAAGAGCAGCACGAGCTTTCAGGGCTGGCACCTTCCTTGTGGGACAAGGAGCCGGACGTTTGCCTTTTCGGAAGAGCCTCTGCCGAGAACGAACACCGTGAGGTGTACCGATCCTGGGCAAGCACAGATCCCGTATGCTGTTGTGCCTGTGCATAGGCTGCACGGGGACAGTGAAGAGCAGCACGAGCTTTCAGGGCTGGCACCTTCCTTGTGGGACAAGGAGCCGGACGTTTGCCTTTTCAGAAAAATGTTATGCCGAGAACGGACACCGTGAGGTGTACCGTTCCTGCGCAAGCAGAGATCCCGTATGCTGTTGTGCCTGTGCATAGGCTGCACGGGGACAGTGAAGAGGAGCACGAGCTTTCAGGGCTGGCACCTTCCTTGTGGGACAAGGAGCCGGACGTTTGCCTTTTCGGAAAGAGGCTCTGCTGACAACGAACACCGTGAGGTGTACCGTTCCTGGGCAAGCACAGATCCCGTATGCTGTTGTGCCTGTGCATAGGCTGCACGGGGACAGTGAAGAGCAGCACGAGCTTTCAGGGCTGGCACCTTCCTTGTGGGACAAGGAGCCGGACGTTTGCCTTTTCAGAAAAATGCTATGCCGAGAACGGACACCGTGAGGTGTACCGTTCCTGGGCAGGCACAGATCCCGTATGCTGTTGTGCCTGTGCATAGGCTGCACGGGGACAGTGAAGAGCAGCACGAGCTTTCAGGGCTGGCACCTTCCTTGTGGGACAAGGAGCCGGACGTTTGCCTTTTCGGAAGAGCCTCTGCCGAGAACGAACACCGTGAGGTGTACCGATCCTAGGCAAGCACAGATCCCGTATGCTGTTGTGCCTGTGCATAGGCTGCACGGGGACAGTGAAGAGCAGCACGAGCTTTCAGGGCTGGCACCTTCCTTGTGGCACAAGGAGCCGGACGTTTGCCTTTTCGGAAAGAGGCTCTGCTGACAACGAACACCGAGAGGTGTACCGATCCTGGGCAAGCACAGATCCCGTATGCTGTTGTGCCTGTGCATAGGCTGCACGGGGACAGTGAAGAGCAGCACGAGCTTCCAGGGCTGGCACCTTCCTTGTGGGACAAGGAGCCGGACGTTTGCCTTTTCAGAAAAATGCTATGCCGAGAACGGACACCGAGAGGTGTACCGATCCTGGGCAAGCACAGATCCCGTATGCTGTTGTGCCTGTGCATAGGCTGCATGGGGACAGTGAAGAGCAGCACGAGCTTTCAGGGCTGGCACCTTCCTTGTGGCACAAGGAGCCGGACGTTTGCCTTTTCGGAATAGCCTCTGCCGAGAACGAACATCGTGAAGTATTACCGTTCCTGGGCAAGCACAGATCCCGTATGCTGTTGTGCCTGTGCATAGGCTGCACGGGGACAGTGAAGAGCAGCAAGAGCTTTCAGGGCTGGCACCTTCTTTGTGGCACAAGGAGCCGGACGTTTGCCTTTTCAGAAAAATGCTATGACGAGAACGGACACCGTGAGGTGTACCGATCCTGGGCAAGCACAGATCCCGTATGCTGTTGTGCCTGTGCATAGGCTGCACGGGGACAGTGAAGAGCAGCACGAGCTTTCAGGGCTGGCACCTTCCTTGTGGGACAAGGAGCCGGACGTTTGCCTTTTCGGAAGAGCCTCTGCCGAGAACGGACACCGAGAGGTGTACCGATCCTGGGCATGCACAGATCCCCAATGCTTTTGTGCCTGTGCATAGGCTGCACGGGGACAGTGAAGAGCAGCACGAGCTTTCAGGGCTGGCACCTTCCTTGTGGGACAAGGAGCCGGACGTTTGCCTTTTCGGAAAGAGGCTCTGCTGACAACGAACACCGTGAGGTGTACCGTTCCTGGGCAAGCACAGATCCCGTATGCTGTTGTGCCTGTGCATAGGCTGCACGGGGACAGTGAAGAGCAGCAAGAGCTTTCAGGGCTGGCACCTTCTTTGTGGCACAAGGAGCCGGACGTTTGCCTTTTCAGAAAAATGCTATGCCGAGAACGGACACCGTGAGGTGTACCGATCCTGGGCAAGCACAGATCCCGTATGCTGTTGTGCCTGTGCATAGGCTGCACGGGGACAGTGAAGAGCAGCACGAGCTTTCAGGGCTGGCACCTTCCTTGTGGGACAAGGAGCCGGACGTTTGCCTTTTCGGAATAGCCTCTGCCGAGAACGGACACCGAGAGGTGTACCGATCCTGGGCAAGCACAGATCCCCAATGCTGTTGTGCCTGTGCATAGGCTGCACGGGGACAGTGAAGAGCAGCACGAGCTTCCAGGGCTGGCACCTTCCTTGTGGGACGAGCCGGACGTTTGCCTTTTCAGAAAAATGCTATGCCGAGAACGGACACCGAGAGGTGTACCGATCCTGGGCAAGCACGGATCCCGTATGCTGTTGTGCCTGTGCATAGGCTGCACGGGGACAGTGAAGAGCAGCACGAGCTTTCAGGGCTGGCACCTTCCTTGTGGGACAAGGAGCCGGACCTTTGCCTTTTCGGAATAGCCTCTGCCGAGAACGAACATCGTGAAGTATTACCGTTCCTGGGCAAGCACAGATCCCGTATGCTGTTGTGCCTGTGCATAGGCTGCACGGGGACAGTGAAGAGCAGCAAGAGCTTTCAGGGCTGGCACCTTCTTTGTGGCACAAGGAGCCGGACGTTTGCCTTTTCAGAAAAATGCTATGACGAGAACGGACACCGTGAGGTGTACCGATCATGGGCAAGCACAGATCCCGTATGCTGTTGTGCCTGTGCATAGGCTGCACGGGGACAGTGAAGAGCAGCACGAGCTTTCAGGGCTGGCACCTTCCTTGTGGGACAAGGAGCCGGACGTTTGCCTTTTCGGAAGAGCCTCTGCCGAGAACGGACACCGAGAGGTGTACCGATCCTGGGCAAGCACAGATCCCCAATGCTTTTGTGCCTGTGCATAGGCTGCACGGGGACAGTGAAGAGCAGCACGAGCTTTCAGGGCTGGCACCTTCCTTGTGGGACAAGGAGCCGGACGTTTGCCTTTTCGGAAAGAGGCTCTGCTGACAACGAACACCGTGAGGTGTACCGTTCCTGGGCAAGCACAGATCCCGTATGCTGTTGTGCCTGTGCATAGGCTGCACGGGGACAGTGAAGAGCAGCACGAGCTTTCAGGGCTGGCACCTTCCTTGTGGGACAAGGAGCCGGACCTTTGCCTTTTCGGAAGAGCCTCTGCCGAGAACGAACATCGTGAAGTGTACCGTTCCTGGGCAAGCACAGATCCCGTATGCTGTTGTGCCTGTGCATAGGCTGCACGGGGACAGTGAAGAGCAGCACGAGCTTTCAGGGCTGGCACCTTCCTTGTGGGACAAGGAGCCGGACATTTGCCTTTTCAGAAAAATGTTATGCCGAGAACGGACACCGAGAGGTGTACTGATCCTGGGCAAGCACAGATCCCGTATGCTGTTGTGCCTGTACATAGGCTGCACGGGGACAGTGAAGAGCAGCACGAGCTTTCAGGGCTGGCACCTTCCTTGTGGGACAAGGAGCCGGACGTTTGCCTTTTCGGAAGAGCCTCTGCCGAGAACGAACACCGTGAGGTGTACCGATCCTGGGCAAGCACAGATCCCGTATACTGTTGTGCCTGTGCATAGACTGTACGGGGACAGTGAAGAGCAGCACGAGCTTTCAGGGCTGGCACCTTCCTTGTGGGAAAAGGAGCCAGACGTTTGCCTTTTCGGAAAGAGGCTCTGCTGACAACGAACACCGTGAGGTGTACCGATCATGGGCAAGCACAGATCTCGTATGCTGTTGTGCCTGTGCATAGGCTGCACGGGGACAGTGAAGAGCAGCACGAGCTTTCAGGGCTGGCACCTTCCTTGTGGCACAAGGAGCCGGACCTTTGCCTTTTCGGAATAGCCTCTGCCGAGAACGAACATCGTGAAGGATTACCGTTCCTGGGCAAGCACAGATCCCGTATGCTGTTGTGCCTGTGCATAGGCTGCACGGGGACAGTGAAGAGCAGCAAGAGCTTTCAGGGCTGGCACCTTCTTTGTGGCACAAGGAGCCGGACATTTGCCTTTTCAGAAAAATGCTATGACGAGAACGGACACCGTGAGGTGTACCGATCCTGGGCAAGCACAGATCCCGTATGCTGTTGTGCCTGTGCATAGGCTGCACAGGGACAGTGAAGAGCAGCATGAGCTTTCAGCGCTGGCACCTTCCTTGTGGGACAAGGAGCCGGACCTTTGCCTTTTCGGAATAGCCTCTGCCGAGAAAGAACATCGTGAAGTGTACCGTTCCTGGGCAAGCACAGATCCCGTATGCTGTTGTGCCTGTGCATAGGCTGCACGGGGACAGTGAAGAGCAGCACGAGCTTTCAGGGCTGGCACCTTCCTTGTGGGACAAGGAGCCGGACATTTGCCTTTTCAGAAATATGTTATGCCGAGAACGGACACCGAGAGGTGTACCGATCCTGGGCAAGCACAGATCCCGTATGCTGTTGTGCCTGTGCATAGGCTGCACGGGGACAGTGAAGAGCAGCACGAGCTTTCAGGGCTGGCACCTTCCTTGTGGGACAAGGAGCCGGACGTTTGCCTTTTCGGAAGAGCCTCTGCCGAGAACGAACACCGTGAGGTGTACCGATCCTGGGCAAGCACAGATCCCGTATGCTGTTGTGCCTGTGCATAGGCTGCACGGGGACAGTGAAGAGCAGCACGAGCTTTCAGGGCTGGCACCTTCCTTGTGGGACAAGGAGCCGGACGTTTGCCTTTTCAGAAAAATGTTATGCCGAGAACGGACACCGTGAGGTGTACCGTTCCTGCGCAAGCAGAGATCCCGTATGCTGTTGTGCCTGTGCATAGGCTGCACGGGGACAGTGAAGAGGAGCACGAGCTTTCAGGGCTGGCACCTTCCTTGTGGGACAAGGAGCCGGACGTTTGCCTTTTCGGAAAGAGGCTCTGCTGACAACGAACACCGTGAGGTGTACCGTTCCTGGGCAAGCACAGATCCCGTATGCTGTTGTGCCTGTGCATAGGCTGCACGGGGACAGTGAAGAGCAGCACGAGCTTTCAGGGCTGGCACCTTCCTTGTGGGACAAGGAGCCGGACGTTTGCCTTTTCAGAAAAATGCTATGCCGAGAACGGACACCGTGAGGTGTACCGTTCCTGGGCAGGCACAGATCCCGTATGCTGTTGTGCCTGTGCATAGGCTGCACGGGGACAGTGAAGAGCAGCACGAGCTTTCAGGGCTGGCACCTTCCTTGTGGGACAAGGAGCCGGACGTTTGCCTTTTCGGAAGAGCCTCTGCCGAGAACGAACACCGTGAGGTGTACCGATCCTAGGCAAGCACAGATCCCGTATGCTGTTGTGCCTGTGCATAGGCTGCACGGGGACAGTGAAGAGCAGCACGAGCTTTCAGGGCTGGCACCTTCCTTGTGGCACAAGGAGCCGGACGTTTGCCTTTTCGGAAAGAGGCTCTGCTGACAACGAACACCGAGAGGTGTACCGATCCTGGGCAAGCACAGATCCCGTATGCTGTTGTGCCTGTGCATAGGCTGCACGGGGACAGTGAAGAGCAGCACGAGCTTCCAGGGCTGGCACCTTCCTTGTGGGACAAGGAGCCGGACGTTTGCCTTTTCAGAAAAATGCTATGCCGAGAACGGACACCGAGAGGTGTACCGATCCTGGGCAAGCACAGATCCCGTATGCTGTTGTGCCTGTGCATAGGCTGCATGGGGACAGTGAAGAGCAGCACGAGCTTTCAGGGCTGGCACCTTCCTTGTGGCACAAGGAGCCGGACGTTTGCCTTTTCGGAATAGCCTCTGCCGAGAACGAACATCGTGAAGTATTACCGTTCCTGGGCAAGCACAGATCCCGTATGCTGTTGTGCCTGTGCATAGGCTGCACGGGGACAGTGAAGAGCAGCAAGAGCTTTCAGGGCTGGCACCTTCTTTGTGGCACAAGGAGCCGGACGTTTGCCTTTTCAGAAAAATGCTATGACGAGAACGGACACCGTGAGGTGTACCGATCCTGGGCAAGCACAGATCCCGTATGCTGTTGTGCCTGTGCATAGGCTGCACGGGGACAGTGAAGAGCAGCACGAGCTTTCAGGGCTGGCACCTTCCTTGTGGGACAAGGAGCCGGACGTTTGCCTTTTCGGAAGAGCCTCTGCCGAGAACGGACACCGAGAGGTGTACCGATCCTGGGCAAGCACAGATCCCCAATGCTTTTGTGCCTGTGCATAGGCTGCACGGGGACAGTGAAGAGCAGCACGAGCTTTCAGGGCTGGCACCTTCCTTGTGGGACAAGGAGCCGGACGTTTGCCTTTTCGGAAAGAGGCTCTGCTGACAACGAACACCGTGAGGTGTACCGTTCCTGGGCAAGCACAGATCCCGTATGCTGTTGTGCCTGTGCATAGGCTGCACGGGGACAGTGAAGAGCAGCAAGAGCTTTCAGGGCTGGCACCTTCTTTGTGGCACAAGGAGCCGGACGTTTGCCTTTTCAGAAAAATGCTATGCCGAGAACGGACACCGTGAGGTGTACCGATCCTGGGCAAGCACAGATCCCGTATGCTGTTGTGCCTGTGCATAGGCTGCACGGGGACAGTGAAGAGCAGCACGAGCTTTCAGGGCTGGCACCTTCCTTGTGGCACAAGGAGCCGGACGTTTGCCTTTTCGGAATAGCCTCTGCCGAGAACGGACACCGAGAGGTGTACCGATCCTGGGCAAGCACAGATCCCCAATGCTGTTGTGCCTGTGCATAGGCTGCACGGGGACAGTGAAGAGCAGCACGAGCTTCCAGGGCTGGCACCTTCCTTGTGGGACGAGCCGGACGTTTGCCTTTTCAGAAAAATGCTATGCCGAGAACGGACACCGAGAGGTGTACCGATCCTGGGCAAGCACGGATCCCGTATGCTGTTGTGCCTGTGCATAGGCTGCACGGGGACAGTGAAGAGCAGCACGAGCTTTCAGGGCTGGCACCTTCCTTGTGGGACAAGGAGCCGGACCTTTGCCTTTTCGGAATAGCCTCTGCCGAGAACGAACATCGTGAAGTATTACCGTTCCTGGGCAAGCACAGATCCCGTATGCTGTTGTGCCTGTGCATAGGCTGCACGGGGACAGTGAAGAGCAGCACGAGCTTTCAGGGCTGGCACCTTCCTTGTGGCACAAGGAGCCGGACGTTTGCCTTTTCGGAATAGCCTCTGCCGAGAACGAACATCGTGAAGTATTACCGTTCCTGGGCAAGCACAGATCCCGTATGCTGTTGTGCCTGTGCATAGGCTGCACGGGGACAGTGAAGAGCAGCAAGAGCTTTCAGGGCTGGCACCTTCTTTGTGGCACAAGGAGCCGGACATTTGCCTTTTCAGAAAAATGCTATGACGAGAACGGACACCGTGAGGTGTACCGATCCTGGGCAAGCACAGATCCCGTATGCTGTTGTGCCTGTGCATAGGCTGCACGGGGACAGTGAAGAGCAGCATGAGCTTTCAGCGCTGGCACCTTCCTTGTGGGACAAGGAGCCGGACCTTTGCCTTTTCGGAATAGCCTCTGCTGAGAAAGAACATCGTGAAGTGTACCGTTCCTGGGCAAGCACAGATCCCCAGTGCTGTTGTGCCTGTGCATAGGCTGCACGGGGACAGTGAAGAGCAGCACGAGCTTTCAGGGCTGGCACCTTCCTTGTGGGACAAGGAGCCGGACATTTGCCTTTTCAGAAAAATGTTATGCCGAGAACGGACACCGAGAGGTGTACCGATCCTGGGCAAGCACAGATCCCGTATGCTGTTGTGCCTGTGCATAGGCTGCACGGGGACAGTGAAGAGCAGCACGAGCTTTCAGGGCTGGCACCTTCCTTGTGGGACAAGGAGCCGGACGTTTGCCTTTTCAGAAAAATATTATGCCGAGAACGGACACCGTGAGGTGTACCGTTCCTGCGCAAGCAGAGATCCCCAGTGCTGTTGTGCCTGTGCATAGGCTGCACGGGGACAGTGAAGAGGAGCACGAGCTTTCAGGGCTGGCACCTTCCTTGTGGGACAAGGAGCCGGACGTTTGCCTTTTCGGAAAGAGGCTCTGCTGACAACGAACACCGTGAGGTGTACCGTTCCTGGGCAAGCACAGATCCCGTATGCTGTTGTGCCTGTGCATAGGCTGCACGGGGACAGTGAAGAGCAGCAAGAGCTTTCAGGGCTGGCACCTTCCTTGTGGGACAAGGAGCCGGACGTTTGCCTTTTCAGAAAAATGCTATGCCGAGAACGGACACCGTGAGGTGTACCGTTCCTGGGCAGGCACAGATCCCGTATGCTGTTGTGCCTGTGCATAGGCTGCACGGGGACAGTGAAGAGCAGCACGAGCTTTCAGGGCTGGCACCTTCCTTGTGGGACAAGGAGCCGGACGTTTGCCTTTTCGGAAGAGCCTCTGCCGAGAACGAACACCGTGAGGTGTACCGGTCCTGGGCAAGCACAGATCCCCAGTGCTGTTGTGCCTGTGCATAGGCTGCACGGGGACAGTGAAGAGCAGCACGATCTTTCAGGGCTGGCACCTTCCTTGTGGGACAAGGAGCCGGACATTTGCCTTTTCAGAAAAATGTTATGCCGAGAACGGACACCGAGAGGTGTACTGATCCTGGGCAAGCACAGATCCCGTATGCTGTTGTGCCTGTACATAGGCTGCACGGGGACAGTGAAGAGCAGCACGAGCTTTCAGGGCTGGCACCTTCCTTGTGGGACAAGGAGCCGGACGTTTGCCTTTTCGGAAGAGCCTCTGCCGAGAACGAACACCGTGAGGTGTACCGATCCTGGGCAAGCACAGATCCCGTATACTGTTGTGCCTGTGCATAGACTGTACGGGGACAGTGAAGAGCAGCACGAGCTTTCAGGGCTGGCACCTTCCTTGTGGGAAAAGGAGCCAGACGTTTGCCTTTTCGGAAAGAGGCTCTGCTGACAACGAACACCGTGAGGTGTACCGATCATGGGCAAGCACAGATCTCGTATGCTGTTGTGCCTGTGCATAGGCTGCACGGGGACAGTGAAGAGCAGCACGAGCTTTCAGGGCTGGCACCTTCCTTGTGGCACAAGGAGCCGGACCTTTGCCTTTTCGGAATAGCCTCTGCCGAGAACGAACATCGTGAAGGATTACCGTTCCTGGGCAAGCACAGATCCCGTATGCTGTTGTGCCTGTGCATAGGCTGCACGGGGACAGTGAAGAGCAGCAAGAGCTTTCAGGGCTGGCACCTTCTTTGTGGCACAAGGAGCCGGACATTTGCCTTTTCAGAAAAATGCTATGACGAGAACGGACACCGTGAGGTGTACCGATCCTGGGCAAGCACAGATCCCGTATGCTGTTGTGCCTGTGCATAGGCTGCACAGGGACAGTGAAGAGCAGCATGAGCTTTCAGCGCTGGCACCTTCCTTGTGGGACAAGGAGCCGGACCTTTGCCTTTTCGGAATAGCCTCTGCCGAGAAAGAACATCGTGAAGTGTACCGTTCCTGGGCAAGCACAGATCCCGTATGCTGTTGTGCCTGTGCATAGGCTGCACGGGGACAGTGAAGAGCAGCACGAGCTTTCAGGGCTGGCACCTTCCTTGTGGGACAAGGAGCCGGACATTTGCCTTTTCAGAAATATGTTATGCCGAGAACGGACACCGAGAGGTGTACCGATCCTGGGCAAGCACAGATCCCGTATGCTGTTGTGCCTGTGCATAGGCTGCACGGGGACAGTGAAGAGCAGCACGAGCTTTCAGGGCTGGCACCTTCCTTGTGGGACAAGGAGCCGGACGTTTGCCTTTTCGGAAGAGCCTCTGCCGAGAACGAACACCGTGAGGTGTACCGATCCTGGGCAAGCACAGATCCCGTATGCTGTTGTGCCTGTGCATAGGCTGCACGGGGACAGTGAAGAGCAGCACGAGCTTTCAGGGCTGGCACCTTCCTTGTGGGACAAGGAGCCGGACGTTTGCCTTTTCAGAAAAATGTTATGCCGAGAACGGACACCGTGAGGTGTACCGTTCCTGCGCAAGCAGAGATCCCGTATGCTGTTGTGCCTGTGCATAGGCTGCACGGGGACAGTGAAGAGGAGCACGAGCTTTCAGGGCTGGCACCTTCCTTGTGGGACAAGGAGCCGGACGTTTGCCTTTTCGGAAAGAGGCTCTGCTGACAACGAACACCGTGAGGTGTACCGTTCCTGGGCAAGCACAGATCCCGTATGCTGTTGTGCCTGTGCATAGGCTGCACGGGGACAGTGAAGAGCAGCACGAGCTTTCAGGGCTGGCACCTTCCTTGTGGGACAAGGAGCCGGACGTTTGCCTTTTCAGAAAAATGCTATGCCGAGAACGGACACCGTGAGGTGTACCGTTCCTGGGCAGGCACAGATCCCGTATGCTGTTGTGCCTGTGCATAGGCTGCACGGGGACAGTGAAGAGCAGCACGAGCTTTCAGGGCTGGCACCTTCCTTGTGGGACAAGGAGCCGGACGTTTGCCTTTTCGGAAGAGCCTCTGCCGAGAACGAACACCGTGAGGTGTACCGATCCTAGGCAAGCACAGATCCCGTATGCTGTTGTGCCTGTGCATAGGCTGCACGGGGACAGTGAAGAGCAGCACGAGCTTTCAGGGCTGGCACCTTCCTTGTGGCACAAGGAGCCGGACGTTTGCCTTTTCGGAAAGAGGCTCTGCTGACAACGAACACCGAGAGGTGTACCGATCCTGGGCAAGCACAGATCCCGTATGCTGTTGTGCCTGTGCATAGGCTGCACGGGGACAGTGAAGAGCAGCACGAGCTTCCAGGGCTGGCACCTTCCTTGTGGGACAAGGAGCCGGACGTTTGCCTTTTCAGAAAAATGCTATGCCGAGAACGGACACCGAGAGGTGTACCGATCCTGGGCAAGCACAGATCCCGTATGCTGTTGTGCCTGTGCATAGGCTGCATGGGGACAGTGAAGAGCAGCACGAGCTTTCAGGGCTGGCACCTTCCTTGTGGCACAAGGAGCCGGACGTTTGCCTTTTCGGAATAGCCTCTGCCGAGAACGAACATCGTGAAGTATTACCGTTCCTGGGCAAGCACAGATCCCGTATGCTGTTGTGCCTGTGCATAGGCTGCACGGGGACAGTGAAGAGCAGCAAGAGCTTTCAGGGCTGGCACCTTCTTTGTGGCACAAGGAGCCGGACGTTTGCCTTTTCAGAAAAATGCTATGACGAGAACGGACACCGTGAGGTGTACCGATCCTGGGCAAGCACAGATCCCGTATGCTGTTGTGCCTGTGCATAGGCTGCACGGGGACAGTGAAGAGCAGCACGAGCTTTCAGGGCTGGCACCTTCCTTGTGGGACAAGGAGCCGGACGTTTGCCTTTTCGGAAGAGCCTCTGCCGAGAACGGACACCGAGAGGTGTACCGATCCTGGGCAAGCACAGATCCCCAATGCTTTTGTGCCTGTGCATAGGCTGCACGGGGACAGTGAAGAGCAGCACGAGCTTTCAGGGCTGGCACCTTCCTTGTGGGACAAGGAGCCGGACGTTTGCCTTTTCGGAAAGAGGCTCTGCTGACAACGAACACCGTGAGGTGTACCGTTCCTGGGCAAGCACAGATCCCGTATGCTGTTGTGCCTGTGCATAGGCTGCACGGGGACAGTGAAGAGCAGCAAGAGCTTTCAGGGCTGGCACCTTCTTTGTGGCACAAGGAGCCGGACGTTTGCCTTTTCAGAAAAATGCTATGCCGAGAACGGACACCGTGAGGTGTACCGATCCTGGGCAAGCACAGATCCCGTATGCTGTTGTGCCTGTGCATAGGCTGCACGGGGACAGTGAAGAGCAGCACGAGCTTTCAGGGCTGGCACCTTCCTTGTGGGACAAGGAGCCGGACGTTTGCCTTTTCGGAATAGCCTCTGCCGAGAACGGACACCGAGAGGTGTACCGATCCTGGGCAAGCACAGATCCCCAATGCTGTTGTGCCTGTGCATAGGCTGCACGGGGACAGTGAAGAGCAGCACGAGCTTCCAGGGCTGGCACCTTCCTTGTGGGACGAGCCGGACGTTTGCCTTTTCAGAAAAATGCTATGCCGAGAACGGACACCGAGAGGTGTACCGATCCTGGGCAAGCACGGATCCCGTATGCTGTTGTGCCTGTGCATAGGCTGCACGGGGACAGTGAAGAGCAGCACGAGCTTTCAGGGCTGGCACCTTCCTTGTGGGACAAGGAGCCGGACCTTTGCCTTTTCGGAATAGCCTCTGCCGAGAACGAACATCGTGAAGTATTACCGTTCCTGGGCAAGCACAGATCCCGTATGCTGTTGTGCCTGTGCATAGGCTGCACGGGGACAGTGAAGAGCAGCAAGAGCTTTCAGGGCTGGCACCTTCTTTGTGGCACAAGGAGCCGGACGTTTGCCTTTTCAGAAAAATGCTATGACGAGAACGGACACCGTGAGGTGTACCGATCATGGGCAAGCACAGATCCCGTATGCTGTTGTGCCTGTGCATAGGCTGCACGGGGACAGTGAAGAGCAGCACGAGCTTTCAGGGCTGGCACCTTCCTTGTGGGACAAGGAGCCGGACGTTTGCCTTTTCGGAAGAGCCTCTGCCGAGAACGGACACCGAGAGGTGTACCGATCCTGGGCAAGCACAGATCCCCAATGCTTTTGTGCCTGTGCATAGGCTGCACGGGGACAGTGAAGAGCAGCACGAGCTTTCAGGGCTGGCACCTTCCTTGTGGGACAAGGAGCCGGACGTTTGCCTTTTCGGAAAGAGGCTCTGCTGACAACGAACACCGTGAGGTGTACCGTTCCTGGGCAAGCACAGATCCCGTATGCTGTTGTGCCTGTGCATAGGCTGCACGGGGACAGTGAAGAGCAGCACGAGCTTTCAGGGCTGGCACCTTCCTTGTGGGACAAGGAGCCGGACCTTTGCCTTTTCGGAAGAGCCTCTGCCGAGAACGAACATCGTGAAGTGTACCGTTCCTGGGCAAGCACAGATCCCGTATGCTGTTGTGCCTGTGCATAGGCTGCACGGGGACAGTGAAGAGCAGCACGAGCTTTCAGGGCTGGCACCTTCCTTGTGGGACAAGGAGCCGGACATTTGCCTTTTCAGAAAAATGTTATGCCGAGAACGGACACCGAGAGGTGTACCGTTCCTGGGCAAGCACAGATCCCCAATGCTGTTGTGCCTGTGCATAGGCTGCACGGGGACAGTGAAGAGCAGTAAGAGCTTTCAGGGCTGGCACCTTCTTGTGGCACAAGGAGCCGGACGTTTGCCTTTTCGGAAAGAGGCTCTGCTGACAACGAACACCGAGAGGTGTACCGATCCTGGGCAAGCACAGATCCCGTATGCTGTTGTGCCTGTGCATAGGCTGCACGGGGACAGTGAAGAGCAGCACGAGCTTTCAGGGCTGGCACCTTCCTTGTGGGACAAGGAGCCGGACCTTTGCCTTTTCGGAATAGCCTCTGCCGGGAACGAACATCGTGAAGTGTACCGTTCCTGGGCAAGCACAGATCCCGTATGCTGTTGTGCCTGTGCATAGGCTGCACGGGGACAGTGAAGAGCAGCACGAGCTTTCAGGGCTGGCACCTTCCTTGTGGGACAAGGAGCCGGACGTTTGCCTTTTCGGAAGAGCCTCTGCCGAGAACGGACACCGAGAGGTGTACCGATCCTGGGCAAGCACAGATCCCGTATGCTGTTGTGCCTGTGCATAGGCTGCACGGGGACAGTGAAGAGCAGCACGAGCTTTCAGGGCTGGCACCTTCCTTGTGGCACAAGGAGCCGGACGTTTGCCTTTTCAGAAAAATGCTATGACGAGAACGGACACCGAGAGGTGTACCGATCCTGGGCAAGCACAGATCCCGTATGCTGTTGTGCCTGTGCATAGGCTGCACGGGGACAGTGAAGAGCAGCACGAGCTTTCAGGGCTGGCACCTTCCTTGTGGGACAAGGAGCCGGACATTTGCCTTTTCGGAAAGCGGCTCTGCTGACAACGAACACCGTGAGGTGTACCGATCCTGGGCAAGCACAGATCCCGTATGCTGTTGTGCCTGTGCATAGGCTGCACGGGGACAGTGAAGAGCAGCAAGAGCTTTCAGGGCTGGCACCTTCCTTGTGGGACAAGGAGCCGGACGTTTGCCTTTTCAGAAAAATGCTATGCCGAGAACGGACACCGTGAGGTGTACCGTTCCTGGGCAAGCACAGATCCCCAGTGCTGTTGTGCCTGTGCATAGGCTGCACGGGGACAGTGAAGAGCAGCACGAGCTTTCAGGGCTGGCACCTTCCTTGTGGGACAAGGAGCCGGACGTTTGCCTTTTCGGAAGAGCCTCTGCCGAGAACGGACACCGAGAGGTGTACCGATCCTGGGCAAGCACAGATCCCCAATGCTGTTGTGCCTGTGCATAGGCTGCACGGGGACAGTGAAGAGCAGCACGAGCTTTCAGGGCTGGCACCTTCCTTGTGGGACAAGGAGCCGGACGTTTGCCTTTTCGGAAAGAGGCTCTGCTGACAACGAATACCGTGAGGTGTACCGTTCCTGGGCAAGCACAGATCCCGTATGCTGTTGTGCCTGTGCATAGGCTGCACGGGGACAGTGAAGAGCAGCAAGAGCTTTCAGGGCTGGCACCTTCTTTGTGGCACAAGGAGCCGGACGTTTGCCTTTTCAGAAAAATGCTATGCCGAGAACGGACACCGTGAGGTGTACCGATCCTGGGCAAGCACAGATCCCGTATGCTGTTGTGCCTGTGCATAGGCTGCACGGGGACAGTGAAGAGCAGCACGAGCTTTCAGGGCTGGCACCTTCCTTGTGGGACAAGGAGCCGGACGTTTGCCTTTTCGGAATAGCCTCTGCCGAGAACGAACATCGTGAAGTGTACCGTTCCTGGGCAAGCACAGATCCCCAGTGCTGTTGTGCCTGTGCATAGGCTGCACGGGGACAGTGAAGAGCAGCACGAGCTTTCAGGGCTGGCACCTTCCTTGTGGGACAAGGAGACGGACCTTTGCCTTTTCGGAATAGCCTCTGCCGAGAACGAACATCGTGAAGTGTACCGTTCCTGGGCAAGCACAGATCCCGTATGCTGTTGTGCCTGTGCATAGGCTGCACGGGGACAGTGAAGAGCAGCACGAGCTTTCAGGGCTGGCACCTTCCTTGTGGCACAAGGAGCCGGACGTTTGCCTTTTCAGAAAAATGCTCTACCGAGAACGGACACCGAGAGGTGTACCGATCCTGGGCAAGCACAGATCCCGTATGCTGTTGTGCCTGTGCATAGGCTGCACGGGGACAGTGAAGAGCAGCACGAGCTTTCAGGGCTGGCACCTTCCTTGTGGGACAAGGAGCCGGACGTTTGCCTTTTCAGAAAAATGCTATGCCGAGAACGGACACCGTGAGGTGTACCGTTCCTGGGCAGGCACAGATCCCGTATGCTGTTGTGCCTGTGCATAGACTGTACGGGGACAGTGAAGAGCAGCACGAGCTTTCAGGGCTGGCACCTTCCTTGTGGGAAAAGGAGCCAGACGTTTGCCTTTTCGGAAAGAGGCTCTGCTGACAACGAACACCGTGAGGTGTACCGATCATGGGCAAGCACAGATCCCGTATGCTGTTGTGCCTGTGCATAGGCTGCACGGGGACAGTGAAGAGCAGCACGAGCTTTCAGGGCTGGCACCTTCCTTGTGGGACAAGGAGCCGGACATTTGCCTTTTCGGAATAGCCTCTGCCGAGAACGAACATCGTGAAGTATTACCGTTCCTGGGCAAGCACAGATCCCGTATGCTGTTGTGCCTGTGCATAGGCTGCACGGGGACAGTGAAGAGCAGCACGAGCTTTCAGGGCTGGCACCTTCTTTGTGGCACAAGGAGCCGGACATTTGCCTTTTCAGAAAAATGCTATGACGAGAACGGACACCGTGAGGTGTACCGATCCTGGGCAAGCACAGATCCCGTATGCTGTTGTGCCTGTGCATAGGCTGCATGGGGACAGTGAAGAGCAGCATGAGCTTTCAGCGCTGGCACCTTCCTTGTGGGACAAGGAGCCGGATCTTTGTCTTTTCGGAATAGCCTCTGCCGAGAAAGAACATCGTGAAGTGTACCGATCCTGGGCAAGCACAGATCCCCAGTGCTGTTGTGCCTGTGCATAGGCTGCACGGGGACAGTGAAGAGCAGCACGAGCTTTCAGGGCTGGCACCTTCCTTGTGGCACAAGGAGCCGGACGTTTGCCTTTTCAGAAAAATGCTATGACGAGAACGGACACCGAGAGGTGTACCGATCCTGGGCAAGCACAGATCCCGTATGCTGTTGTGCCTGTGCATAGGCTGCACGGGGACAGTGAAGAGCAGCACGAGCTTTCAGGGCTGGCACCTTCCTTGTGGGACAAGGAGCCGGACCTTTGCCTTTTCGGAATAGCCTCTGCCGAGAACGAACATCGTGAAGTGTACCGTTCCTGGGCAAGCACAGATCCCGTATGCTGTTGTGCCTGTGCATAGGCTGCACGGGGACAGTGAAGAGCAGCACGAGCTTTCAGGGCTGGCACCTTCCTTGTGGCACAAGGAGCCGGATCTTTGTCTTTTCGGAATAGCCTCTGCCGAGAAAGAACATCGTGAAGTGTACCGATCCTGGGCAAGCACAGATCCCCAGTGCTGTTGTGCCTGTGCATAGGCTGCACGGGGACAGTGAAGAGCAGCACGAGCTTTCAGGGCTGGCACCTTCCTTGTGGCACAAGGAGCCGGACGTTTGCCTTTTCAGAAAAATGCTATGACGAGAACGGACACCGAGAGGTGTACCGATCCTGGGCAAGCACAGATCCCGTATGCTGTTGTGCCTGTGCATAGGCTGCACGGGGACAGTGAAGAGCAGCACGAGCTTTCAGGGCTGGCACCTTCCTTGTGGGACAAGGAGCCGGACATTTGCCTTTTCGGAAAGCGGCTCTGCTGACAACGAACACCGTGAGGTGTACCGATCCTGGGCAAGCACAGATCCCGTATGCTGTTGTGCCTGTGCATAGGCTGCACGGGGACAGTGAAGAGCAGCAAGAGCTTTCAGGGCTGGCACCTTCCTTGTGGGACAAGGAGCCGGACGTTTGCCTTTTCAGAAAAATGCTATGCCGAGAACGGACACCGTGAGGTGTACCGTTCCTGGGCAAGCACAGATCCCCAGTGCTGTTGTGCCTGTGCATAGGCTGCACGGGGACAGTGAAGAGCAGCACGAGCTTTCAGGGCTGGCACCTTCCTTGTGGGACAAGGAGCCGGACGTTTGCCTTTTCGGAAGAGCCTCTGCCGAGAACGGACACCGAGAGGTGTACCGATCCTGGGCAAGCACAGATCCCCAATGCTGTTGTGCCTGTGCATAGGCTGCACGGGGACAGTGAAGAGCAGCACGAGCTTTCAGGGCTGGCACCTTCCTTGTGGGACAAGGAGCCGGACGTTTGCCTTTTCGGAATAGCCTCTGCCGAGAACGAACATCGTGAAGTGTACCGTTCCTGGGCAAGCACAGATCCCCAGTGCTGTTGTGCCTGTGCATAGGCTGCACGGGGACAGTGAAGAGCAGCACGAGCTTTCAGGGCTGGCACCTTCCTTGTGGGACAAGGAGCCGGACCTTTGCCTTTTCGGAATAGCCTCTGCCGAGAACGAACATCGTGAAGTGTACCGTTCCTGGGCAAGCACAGATCCCGTATGCTGTTGTGCCTGTGCATAGGCTGCACGGGGACAGTGAAGAGCAGCACGAGCTTTCAGGGCTGGCACCTTCCTTGTGGCACAAGGAGCCGGACGTTTGCCTTTTCAGAAAAATGCTCTACCGAGAACGGACACCGAGAGGTGTACCGATCCTGGGCAAGCACAGATCCCGTATGCTGTTGTGCCTGTGCATAGGCTGCACGGGGACAGTGAAGAGCAGCACGAGCTTTCAGGGCTGGCACCTTCCTTGTGGCACAAGGAGCCGGACATTTGCCTTTTCGGAAAGCGGCTCTGCTGACAACGAACACCGTGAGGTGTACCGATCCTGGGCAAGCACAGATCCCGTATGCTGTTGTGCCTGTGCATAGGCTGCACAGGGACAGTGAAGAGCAGCACGAGCTTTCAGGGCTGGCACCTTCCTTGTGGGACAAGGAGCCGGACATTTGCCTTTTCAGAAAAATGTTATGCCGAGAACGGACACCGAGAGGTGTACTGATCCTGGGCAAGCACAGATCCCGTATGCTGTTGTGCCTGTGCATAGGCTGCACGGGGACAGTGAAGAGCAGCACGAGCTTTCAGGGCTGGCACCTTCCTTGTGGCACAAGTAGCCGGACGTTTGCCTTTTCAGAAAAATGCTATGCCGAGAACGGACACCGTGAGGTGTACCGTTCCTGGGCAGGCACAGATCCCGTATGCTGTTGTGCCTGTGCATAGACTGTACGGGGACAGTGAAGAGCAGCACGAGCTTTCAGGGCTGGCACCTTCCTTGTGGGAAAAGGAGCCAGACGTTTGCCTTTTCGGAAAGAGGCTCTGCTGACAACGAACACCGTGAGGTGTACCGATCATGGGCAAGCACAGATCCCGTATGCTGTTGTGCCTGTGCATAGGCTGCACGGGGACAGTGAAGAGCAGCACGAGCTTTCAGGGCTGGCACCTTCCTTGTGGGACAAGGAGCCGGACATTTGCCTTTTCGGAATAGCCTCTGCCGAGAACGAACATCGTGAAGTATTACCGTTCCTGGGCAAGCACAGATCCCGTATGCTGTTGTGCCTGTGCATAGGCTGCACGGGGACAGTGAAGAGCAGCACGAGCTTTCAGGGCTGGCACCTTCTTTGTGGCACAAGGAGCCGGACATTTGCCTTTTCAGAAAAATGCTATGACGAGAACGGACACCGTGAGGTGTACCGATCCTGGGCAAGCACAGATCCCGTATGCTGTTGTGCCTGTGCATAGGCTGCATGGGGACAGTGAAGAGCAGCATGAGCTTTCAGCGCTGGCACCTTCCTTGTGGGACAAGGAGCCGGATCTTTGTCTTTTCGGAATAGCCTCTGCCGAGAAAGAACATCGTGAAGTGTACCGATCCTGGGCAAGCACAGATCCCCAGTGCTGTTGTGCCTGTGCATAGGCTGCACGGGGACAGTGAAGAGCAGCACGAGCTTTCAGGGCTGGCACCTTCCTTGTGGGACAAGGAGCCGGACGTTTGCCTTTTCGGAAGAGCCTCTGCCGAGAACGAACACCGTGAGGTGTACCGATCCTGGGCAAGCACAGATCCCGTATGCTGTTGTGCCTGTGCATAGGCTGCACGGGGACAGTGAAGAGCAGCACGAGCTTCCAGGGCTGGCACCTTCCTTGTGGGACGAGCCGGACGTTTGCCTTTTCAGAAAAATGCTATGCCGAGAACGGACACCGAGAGGTGTACCGATCCTGGGCAAGCACGGATCCCGTATGCTGTTGTGCCTGTGCATAGGCTGCACGGGGACAGTGAAGAGCAGCACGAGCTTTCAGGGCTGGCACCTTCCTTGTGGGACAAGGAGCCGGACCTTTGCCTTTTCGGAATAGCCTCTGCCGAGAACGAACATCGTGAAGTATTACCGTTCCTGGGCAAGCACAGATCCCGTATGCTGTTGTGCCTGTGCATAGGCTGCACGGGGACAGTGAAGAGCAGCAAGAGCTTTCAGGGCTGGCACCTTCTTTGTGGCACAAGGAGCCGGACGTTTGCCTTTTCAGAAAAATGCTATGACGAGAACGGACACCGTGAGGTGTACCGATCATGGGCAAGCACAGATCCCGTATGCTGTTGTGCCTGTGCATAGGCTGCACGGGGACAGTGAAGAGCAGCACGAGCTTTCAGGGCTGGCACCTTCCTTGTGGGACAAGGAGCCGGACGTTTGCCTTTTCGGAAGAGCCTCTGCCGAGAACGGACACCGAGAGGTGTACCGATCCTGGGCAAGCACAGATCCCCAATGCTTTTGTGCCTGTGCATAGGCTGCACGGGGACAGTGAAGAGCAGCACGAGCTTTCAGGGCTGGCACCTTCCTTGTGGGACAAGGAGCCGGACGTTTGCCTTTTCGGAAAGAGGCTCTGCTGACAACGAACACCGTGAGGTGTACCGTTCCTGGGCAAGCACAGATCCCGTATGCTGTTGTGCCTGTGCATAGGCTGCACGGGGACAGTGAAGAGCAGCACGAGCTTTCAGGGCTGGCACCTTCCTTGTGGGACAAGGAGCCGGACCTTTGCCTTTTCGGAAGAGCCTCTGCCGAGAACGAACATCGTGAAGTGTACCGTTCCTGGGCAAGCACAGATCCCGTATGCTGTTGTGCCTGTGCATAGGCTGCACGGGGACAGTGAAGAGCAGCACGAGCTTTCAGGGCTGGCACCTTCCTTGTGGGACAAGGAGCCGGACATTTGCCTTTTCAGAAAAATGTTATGCCGAGAACGGACACCGAGAGGTGTACCGTTCCTGGGCAAGCACAGATCCCCAATGCTGTTGTGCCTGTGCATAGGCTGCACGGGGACAGTGAAGAGCAGTAAGAGCTTTCAGGGCTGGCACCTTCTTGTGGCACAAGGAGCCGGACGTTTGCCTTTTCGGAAAGAGGCTCTGCTGACAACGAACACCGAGAGGTGTACCGATCCTGGGCAAGCACAGATCCCGTATGCTGTTGTGCCTGTGCATAGGCTGCACGGGGACAGTGAAGAGCAGCACGAGCTTTCAGGGCTGGCACCTTCCTTGTGGGACAAGGAGCCGGACCTTTGCCTTTTCGGAATAGCCTCTGCCGGGAACGAACATCGTGAAGTGTACCGTTCCTGGGCAAGCACAGATCCCGTATGCTGTTGTGCCTGTGCATAGGCTGCACGGGGACAGTGAAGAGCAGCACGAGCTTTCAGGGCTGGCACCTTCCTTGTGGGACAAGGAGCCGGACGTTTGCCTTTTCGGAAGAGCCTCTGCCGAGAACGGACACCGAGAGGTGTACCGATCCTGGGCAAGCACAGATCCCGTATGCTGTTGTGCCTGTGCATAGGCTGCACGGGGACAGTGAAGAGCAGCACGAGCTTTCAGGGCTGGCACCTTCCTTGTGGCACAAGGAGCCGGACGTTTGCCTTTTCAGAAAAATGCTATGACGAGAACGGACACCGAGAGGTGTACCGATCCTGGGCAAGCACAGATCCCGTATGCTGTTGTGCCTGTGCATAGGCTGCACGGGGACAGTGAAGAGCAGCACGAGCTTTCAGGGCTGGCACCTTCCTTGTGGGACAAGGAGCCGGACATTTGCCTTTTCGGAAAGCGGCTCTGCTGACAACGAACACCGTGAGGTGTACCGATCCTGGGCAAGCACAGATCCCGTATGCTGTTGTGCCTGTGCATAGGCTGCACGGGGACAGTGAAGAGCAGCAAGAGCTTTCAGGGCTGGCACCTTCCTTGTGGGACAAGGAGCCGGACGTTTGCCTTTTCAGAAAAATGCTATGCCGAGAACGGACACCGTGAGGTGTACCGTTCCTGGGCAAGCACAGATCCCCAGTGCTGTTGTGCCTGTGCATAGGCTGCACGGGGACAGTGAAGAGCAGCACGAGCTTTCAGGGCTGGCACCTTCCTTGTGGGACAAGGAGCCGGACGTTTGCCTTTTCGGAATAGCCTCTGCCGAGAACGGACACCGAGAGGTGTACCGATCCTGGGCAAGCACAGATCCCCAATGCTGTTGTGCCTGTGCATAGGCTGCACGGGGACAGTGAAGAGCAGCACGAGCTTTCAGGGCTGGCACCTTCCTTGTGGGACAAGGAGCCGGACGTTTGCCTTTTCGGAAAGAGGCTCTGCTGACAACGAATACCGTGAGGTGTACCGTTCCTGGGCAAGCACAGATCCCGTATGCTGTTGTGCCTGTGCATAGGCTGCACGGGGACAGTGAAGAGCAGCAAGAGCTTTCAGGGCTGGCACCTTCTTTGTGGCACAAGGAGCCGGACGTTTGCCTTTTCAGAAAAATGCTATGCCGAGAACGGACACCGTGAGGTGTACCGATCCTGGGCAAGCACAGATCCCGTATGCTGTTGTGCCTGTGCATAGGCTGCACGGGGACAGTGAAGAGCAGCACGAGCTTTCAGGGCTGGCACCTTCCTTGTGGGACAAGGAGCCGGACGTTTGCCTTTTCGGAATAGCCTCTGCCGAGAACGAACATCGTGAAGTGTACCGTTCCTGGGCAAGCACAGATCCCCAGTGCTGTTGTGCCTGTGCATAGGCTGCACGGGGACAGTGAAGAGCAGCACGAGCTTTCAGGGCTGGCACCTTCCTTGTGGGACAAGGAGACGGACCTTTGCCTTTTCGGAATAGCCTCTGCCGAGAACGAACATCGTGAAGTGTACCGTTCCTGGGCAAGCACAGATCCCGTATGCTGTTGTGCCTGTGCATAGGCTGCACGGGGACAGTGAAGAGCAGCACGAGCTTTCAGGGCTGGCACCTTCCTTGTGGCACAAGGAGCCGGACGTTTGCCTTTTCAGAAAAATGCTCTACCGAGAACGGACACCGAGAGGTGTACCGATCCTGGGCAAGCACAGATCCCGTATGCTGTTGTGCCTGTGCATAGGCTGCACGGGGACAGTGAAGAGCAGCACGAGCTTTCAGGGCTGGCACCTTCCTTGTGGGACAAGGAGCCGGACGTTTGCCTTTTCAGAAAAATGCTATGCCGAGAACGGACACCGTGAGGTGTACCGTTCCTGGGCAGGCACAGATCCCGTATGCTGTTGTGCCTGTGCATAGACTGTACGGGGACAGTGAAGAGCAGCACGAGCTTTCAGGGCTGGCACCTTCCTTGTGGGAAAAGGAGCCAGACGTTTGCCTTTTCGGAAAGAGGCTCTGCTGACAACGAACACCGTGAGGTGTACCGATCATGGGCAAGCACAGATCCCGTATGCTGTTGTGCCTGTGCATAGGCTGCACGGGGACAGTGAAGAGCAGCACGAGCTTTCAGGGCTGGCACCTTCCTTGTGGGACAAGGAGCCGGACATTTGCCTTTTCGGAATAGCCTCTGCCGAGAACGAACATCGTGAAGTATTACCGTTCCTGGGCAAGCACAGATCCCGTATGCTGTTGTGCCTGTGCATAGGCTGCACGGGGACAGTGAAGAGCAGCACGAGCTTTCAGGGCTGGCACCTTCTTTGTGGCACAAGGAGCCGGACATTTGCCTTTTCAGAAAAATGCTATGACGAGAACGGACACCGTGAGGTGTACCGATCCTGGGCAAGCACAGATCCCGTATGCTGTTGTGCCTGTGCATAGGCTGCATGGGGACAGTGAAGAGCAGCATGAGCTTTCAGCGCTGGCACCTTCCTTGTGGGACAAGGAGCCGGATCTTTGTCTTTTCGGAATAGCCTCTGCCGAGAAAGAACATCGTGAAGTGTACCGATCCTGGGCAAGCACAGATCCCCAGTGCTGTTGTGCCTGTGCATAGGCTGCACGGGGACAGTGAAGAGCAGCACGAGCTTTCAGGGCTGGCACCTTCCTTGTGGCACAAGGAGCCGGACGTTTGCCTTTTCAGAAAAATGCTATGACGAGAACGGACACCGAGAGGTGTACCGATCCTGGGCAAGCACAGATCCCGTATGCTGTTGTGCCTGTGCATAGGCTGCACGGGGACAGTGAAGAGCAGCACGAGCTTTCAGGGCTGGCACCTTCCTTGTGGGACAAGGAGCCGGACCTTTGCCTTTTCGGAATAGCCTCTGCCGAGAACGAACATCGTGAAGTGTACCGTTCCTGGGCAAGCACAGATCCCGTATGCTGTTGTGCCTGTGCATAGGCTGCACGGGGACAGTGAAGAGCAGCACGAGCTTTCAGGGCTGGCACCTTCCTTGTGGCACAAGGAGCCGGATCTTTGTCTTTTCGGAATAGCCTCTGCCGAGAAAGAACATCGTGAAGTGTACCGATCCTGGGCAAGCACAGATCCCCAGTGCTGTTGTGCCTGTGCATAGGCTGCACGGGGACAGTGAAGAGCAGCACGAGCTTTCAGGGCTGGCACCTTCCTTGTGGCACAAGGAGCCGGACGTTTGCCTTTTCAGAAAAATGCTATGACGAGAACGGACACCGAGAGGTGTACCGATCCTGGGCAAGCACAGATCCCGTATGCTGTTGTGCCTGTGCATAGGCTGCACGGGGACAGTGAAGAGCAGCACGAGCTTTCAGGGCTGGCACCTTCCTTGTGGGACAAGGAGCCGGACATTTGCCTTTTCGGAAAGCGGCTCTGCTGACAACGAACACCGTGAGGTGTACCGATCCTGGGCAAGCACAGATCCCGTATGCTGTTGTGCCTGTGCATAGGCTGCACGGGGACAGTGAAGAGCAGCAAGAGCTTTCAGGGCTGGCACCTTCCTTGTGGGACAAGGAGCCGGACGTTTGCCTTTTCAGAAAAATGCTATGCCGAGAACGGACACCGTGAGGTGTACCGTTCCTGGGCAAGCACAGATCCCCAGTGCTGTTGTGCCTGTGCATAGGCTGCACGGGGACAGTGAAGAGCAGCACGAGCTTTCAGGGCTGGCACCTTCCTTGTGGGACAAGGAGCCGGACGTTTGCCTTTTCGGAAGAGCCTCTGCCGAGAACGGACACCGAGAGGTGTACCGATCCTGGGCAAGCACAGATCCCCAATGCTGTTGTGCCTGTGCATAGGCTGCACGGGGACAGTGAAGAGCAGCACGAGCTTTCAGGGCTGGCACCTTCCTTGTGGGACAAGGAGCCGGACGTTTGCCTTTTCGGAATAGCCTCTGCCGAGAACGAACATCGTGAAGTGTACCGTTCCTGGGCAAGCACAGATCCCCAGTGCTGTTGTGCCTGTGCATAGGCTGCACGGGGACAGTGAAGAGCAGCACGAGCTTTCAGGGCTGGCACCTTCCTTGTGGGACAAGGAGCCGGACCTTTGCCTTTTCGGAATAGCCTCTGCCGAGAACGAACATCGTGAAGTGTACCGTTCCTGGGCAAGCACAGATCCCGTATGCTGTTGTGCCTGTGCATAGGCTGCACGGGGACAGTGAAGAGCAGCACGAGCTTTCAGGGCTGGCACCTTCCTTGTGGCACAAGGAGCCGGACGTTTGCCTTTTCAGAAAAATGCTCTACCGAGAACGGACACCGAGAGGTGTACCGATCCTGGGCAAGCACAGATCCCGTATGCTGTTGTGCCTGTGCATAGGCTGCACGGGGACAGTGAAGAGCAGCACGAGCTTTCAGGGCTGGCACCTTCCTTGTGGCACAAGGAGCCGGACATTTGCCTTTTCGGAAAGCGGCTCTGCTGACAACGAACACCGTGAGGTGTACCGATCCTGGGCAAGCACAGATCCCGTATGCTGTTGTGCCTGTGCATAGGCTGCACAGGGACAGTGAAGAGCAGCACGAGCTTTCAGGGCTGGCACCTTCCTTGTGGGACAAGGAGCCGGACATTTGCCTTTTCAGAAAAATGTTATGCCGAGAACGGACACCGAGAGGTGTACTGATCCTGGGCAAGCACAGATCCCGTATGCTGTTGTGCCTGTGC
This sequence comes from Buteo buteo, assembly GCF_964188355.1. Taxonomy (NCBI): domain Eukaryota; kingdom Metazoa; phylum Chordata; class Aves; order Accipitriformes; family Accipitridae; genus Buteo; species Buteo buteo. Next base: position 539,778 of record NW_027439214.1, read on the forward strand.
ATAGGCTGCACGGGGACAGTGAAGAGCAGCACGAGCTTTCAGGGCTGGCACCTTCCTTGTGGCACAAGTAGCCGGACGTTTGCCTTTTCAGAAAAATGCTATGCCGAGAACGGACACCGTGAGGTGTACCGTTCCTGGGCAGGCACAGATCCCGTATGCTGTTGTGCCTGTGCATAGACTGTACGGGGACAGTGAAGAGCAGCACGAGCTTTCAGGGCTGGCACCTTCCTTGTGGGAAAAGGAGCCAGACGTTTGCCTTTTCGGAAAGAGGCTCTGCTGACAACGAACACCGTGAGGTGTACCGATCATGGGCAAGCACAGATCCCGTATGCTGTTGTGCCTGTGCATAGGCTGCACGGGGACAGTGAAGAGCAGCACGAGCTTTCAGGGCTGGCACCTTCCTTGTGGGACAAGGAGCCGGACATTTGCCTTTTCGGAATAGCCTCTGCCGAGAACGAACATCGTGAAGTATTACCGTTCCTGGGCAAGCACAGATCCCGTATGCTGTTGTGCCTGTGCATAGGCTGCACGGGGACAGTGAAGAGCAGCACGAGCTTTCAGGGCTGGCACCTTCTTTGTGGCACAAGGAGCCGGACATTTGCCTTTTCAGAAAAATGCTATGACGAGAACGGACACCGTGAGGTGTACCGATCCTGGGCAAGCACAGATCCCGTATGCTGTTGTGCCTGTGCATAGGCTGCATGGGGACAGTGAAGAGCAGCATGAGCTTTCAGCGCTGGCACCTTCCTTGTGGGACAAGGAGCCGGATCTTTGTCTTTTCGGAATAGCCTCTGCCGAGAAAGAACATCGTGAAGTGTACCGATCCTGGGCAAGCACAGATCCCCAGTGCTGTTGTGCCTGTGCATAGGCTGCACGGGGACAGTGAAGAGCAGCACGAGCTTTCAGGGCTGGCACCTTCCTTGTGGGACAAGGAGCCGGACGTTTGCCTTTTCGGAAGAGCCTCTGCCGAGAACGAACACCGTGAGGTGTACCGATCCTGGGCAAGCACAGATCCCGTATGCTGTTGTGCCTGTGCATAGGCTGCACGGGGACAGTGAAGAGGAGCACGAGCTTTCAGGGCTGGCACCTTCCTTGTGGGACAAGGAGCCGGACGTTTGCCTTTTCGGAAGAGCCTCTGCCGAGAACGAACACCGTGAGGTGTACCGATCCTGGGCAAGCACAGATCACGTATGCTGTTGTGCCTGTGCATAGGCTGCACGGGGACAGTGAAGAGCAGCACGAGCTTTCAGGGCTGGCACCTTCCTTGTGGCACAAGGAGCCGGACGTTTGCCTTTTCAGAAATATGCTATACCGAGAACGGACACCGAGAGGTGTACCGATCCTGGGCAAGCACAGATCCCGTATGCTGTTGTGCCTGTGCATAGGCTGCACGGGGACAGTGAAGAGCAGCACGAGCTTTCAGGGCTGGCACCTTCCTTGTGGCACAAGGAGCCGGACATTTGCCTTTTCGGAAAGCGGCTCTGCTGACAACGAACACCGTGAGGTGTACCGATCCTGGGCAAGCACAGATCCCGTATGCTGTTGTGCCTGTGCATAGGCTGCACGGGGACAGTGAAGAGCAGCAAGAGCTTTCAGGGCTGGCACCTTCCTTGTGGGACAAGGAGCCGGACGTTTGCCTTTTCAGAAAAATGCTATGCCGAGAACGGACACCGTGAGGTGTACCGTTCCTGGGCAGGCACAGATCCCCAGTGCTGTTGTGCCTGTGCATAGGCTGCACGGGGACAGTGAAGAGCAGCACGAGCTTTCAGGGCTGGCACCTTCCTTGTGGGACAAGGAGCCGGACATTTGCCTTTTCGGAAAGCGGCTCTGCTGACAACGAACACCGTGAGGTGTACCGATCCTGGGCAAGCACAGATCCCGTATGCTGTTGTGCCTGTGCATAGGCTGCACGGGGACAGTGAAGAGCAGCACGAGCTTTCAGGGCTGGCACCTTCCTTGTGGGACAAGGAGCCGGATCTTTGTCTTTTCGGAATAGCCTCTGCCGAGAAAGAACATCGTGAAGTGTACCGATCCTGGGCAAGCACAGATCCCCAGTGCTGTTGTGCCTGTGCATAGGCTGCACGGGGACAGTGAAGAGCAGCACGAGCTTTCAGGGCTGGCACCTTCCTTGTGGCACAAGGAGCCGGACGTTTGCCTTTTCAGAAAAATGCTATGACGAGAACGGACACCGAGAGGTGTACCGATCCTGGGCAAGCACAGATCCCGTATGCTGTTGTGCCTGTGCATAGGCTGCACGGGGACAGTGAAGAGCAGCACGAGCTTTCAGGGCTGGCACCTTCCTTGTGGGACAAGGAGCCGGACATTTGCCTTTTCGGAAAGCGGCTCTGCTGACAACGAACACCGTGAGGTGTACCGATCCTGGGCAAGCACAGATCCCGTATGCTGTTGTGCCTGTGCATAGGCTGCACGGGGACAGTGAAGAGCAGCACGAGCTTTCAGGGCTGGCACCTTCCTTGTGGGACAAGGAGCCGGACGTTTGCCTTTTCAGAAAAATGCTATGCCGAGAACGGACACCGTGAGGTGTACCGTTCCTGGGCAAGCACAGATCCCCAGTGCTGTTGTGCCTGTGCATAGGCTGCACGGGGACAGTGAAGAGCAGCACGAGCTTTCAGGGCTGGCACCTTCCTTGTGGGACAAGGAGCCGGACGTTTGCCTTTTCGGAAGAGCCTCTGCCGAGAACGGACACCGAGAGGTGTACCGATCCTGGGCAAGCACAGATCCCCAATGCTGTTGTTCCTGTGCATAGGCTGCACGGGGACAGTGAAGAGCAGCACGAGCTTTCAGGGCTGGCACCTTCCTTGTGGGACAAGGAGCCGGACGTTTGCCTTTTCGGAAAGAGGCTCTGCTGACAACGAATACCGTGAGGTGTACCGTTCCTGGGCAAGCACAGATCCCGTATGCTGTTGTGCCTGTGCATAGGCTGCACGGGGACAGTGAAGAGCAGCACGAGCTTTCAGGGCTGGCACCTTCCTTGTGGCACAAGGAGCCGGACGTTTGCCTTTTCGGAATAGCCTCTGCCGAGAACGAACATCGTGAAGTGTACCGTTCCTGGGCAAGCACAGATCCCCAGTGCTGTTGTGCCTGTGCATAGGCTGCACGGGGACAGTGAAGAGCAGCACGAGCTTTCAGGGCTGGCACCTTCCTTGTGGGACAAGGAGCCGGACCTTTGCCTTTTCGGAATAGCCTCTGCCGAGAACGAACATCGTGAAGTGTACCGTTCCTGGGCAAGCACAGATCCCGTATGCTGTTGTGCCTGTGCATAGGCTGCACGGGGACAGTGAAGAGCAGCACGAGCTTTCAGGGCTGGCACCTTCCTTGTGGCACAAGGAGCCGGACGTTTGCCTTTTCAGAAAAATGCTCTACCGAGAACGGACACCGAGAGGTGTACCGATCCTGGGCAAGCACAGATCCCGTATGCTGTTGTGCCTGTGCATAGGCTGCACGGGGACAGTGAAGAGCAGCACGAGCTTTCAGGGCTGGCACCTTCCTTGTGGCACAAGGAGCCGGACATTTGCCTTTTCGGAAAGCGGCTCTGCTGACAACGAACACCGTGAGGTGTACCGATCCTGGGCAAGCACAGATCCCGTATGCTGTTGTGCCTGTGCATAGGCTGCACAGGGACAGTGAAGAGCAGCACGAGCTTTCAGGGCTGGCACCTTCCTTGTGGGACAAGGAGCCGGACATTTGCCTTTTCAGAAAAATGCTATGCCGAGAACGGACACCGAGAGGTGTACTGATCCTGGGCAAGCACAGATCCCGTATGCTGTTGTGCCTGTGCATAGGCTGCACGGGGACAGTGAAGAGCAGCACGAGCTTTCAGGGCTGGCACCTTCCTTGTGGCACAAGTAGCCGGACGTTTGCCTTTTCAGAAAAATGCTATGCCGAGAACGGACACCGTGAGGTGTACCGTTCCTGGGCAGGCACAGATCCCGTATGCTGTTGTGCCTGTGCATAGACTGTACGGGGACAGTGAAGAGCAGCACGAGCTTTCAGGGCTGGCACCTTCCTTGTGGGAAAAGGAGCCAGACGTTTGCCTTTTCGGAAAGAGGCTCTGCTGACAACGAACACCGTGAGGTGTACCGATCATGGGCAAGCACAGATCCCGTATGCTGTTGTGCCTGTGCATAGGCTGCACGGGGACAGTGAAGAGCAGCACGAGCTTTCAGGGCTGGCACCTTCCTTGTGGGACAAGGAGCCGGACATTTGCCTTTTCGGAATAGCCTCTGCCGAGAACGAACATCGTGAAGTATTACCGTTCCTGGGCAAGCACAGATCCCGTATGCTGTTGTGCCTGTGCATAGGCTGCACGGGGACAGTGAAGAGCAGCACGAGCTTTCAGGGCTGGCACCTTCTTTGTGGCACAAGGAGCCGGACATTTGCCTTTTCAGAAAAATGCTATGACGAGAACGGACACCGTGAGGTGTACCGATACTGGGCAAGCACAGATCCCGTATGCTGTTGTGCCTGTGCATAGGCTGCATGGGGACAGTGAAGAGCAGCATGAGCTTTCAGCGCTGGCACCTTCCTTGTGGGACAAGGAGCCGGATCTTTGTCTTTTCGGAATAGCCTCTGCCGAGAAAGAACATCGTGAAGTGTACCGATCCTGGGCAAGCACAGATCCCCAGTGCTGTTGTGCCTGTGCATAGGCTGCACGGGGACAGTGAAGAGCAGCACGAGCTTTCAGGGCTGGCACCTTCCTTGTGGGACAAGGAGCCGGACGTTTGCCTTTTCGGAAGAGCCTCTGCCGAGAACGAACACCGTGAGGTGTACCGATCCTTGGCAAGCTCAGATCCCGTATGCTGTTGTGCCTGTGCATAGGCTGCACGGGGACAGTGAAGAGGAGCACGAGCTTTCAGGGCTGGCACCTTCCTTGTGGGACAAGGAGCCGGACGTTTGCCTTTTCCGAAGAGCCTCTGCCGAGAACGAACACCGTGAGGTGTACCGATCCTGGGCAAGCACAGATCCCGTATGCTGTTGTGCCTGTGCATAGGCTGCACGGGGACAGTGAAGAGCAGCACGAGCTTTCAGGGCTGGCACCTTCCTTGTGGCACAAGGAGCCGGACGTTTGCCTTTTCAGAAATATGCTATACCGAGAACGGACACCGAGAGGTGTACCGATCCTGGGCAAGCACAGATCCCGTATGCTGTTGTGCCTGTGCATAGGCTGCACGGGGACAGTGAAGAGCAGCACGAGCTTTCAGGGCTGGCACCTTCCTTGTGGGACAAGGAGCCGGACATTTGCCTTTTCGGAAAGCGGCTCTGCTGACAACGAACACCGTGAGGTGTACCGATCCTGGGCAAGCACAGATCCCGTATGCTGTTGTGCCTGTGCATAGGCTGCACGGGGACAGTGAAGAGCAGCACGAGCTTTCAGGGCTGGCACCTTCCTTGTGGGACAAGGAGCCGGACGTTTGCCTTTTCAGAAAAATGCTATGCCGAGAACGGACACCGTGAGGTGTACCGTTCCTGGGCAGGCACAGATCCCCAGTGCTGTTGTGCCTGTGCATAGGCTGCACGGGGACAGTGAAGAGCAGCACGAGCTTTCAGGGCTGGCACCTTCCTTGTGGGACAAGGAGCCGGACGTTTGCCTTTTCGGAAAGAGGCTCTGCTGACAACGAACACCGAGAGGTGTACCGATCCTGGGCAAGCACAGATCCCGTATGCTGTTGTGCCTGTGCATAGGCTGCACGGGGACAGTGAAGAGCAGCACGAGCTTTCAGGGCTGGCACCTTCCTTGTGGGACAAGGAGACGGACCTTTGCCTTTTCGGAATAGCCTCTGCCGAGAACGAACATCGTGAAGTGTACCGATCCTGGGCAAGCACAGATCCCCAGTGCTGTTGTGCCTGTGCATAGGCTGCACGGGGACAGTGAAGAGCAGCACGAGCTTTCAGGGCTGGCACCTTCCTTGTGGGACAAGGAGCCGGACATTTGCCTTTTCAGAAAAATATTATGCCGAGAACGGACACCGAGAGGTGTACTGATCCTGGACAAGCACAGATCCCGTATGCTGTTGTGCCTGTGCATAGGCTGCACGGGGACAGTGAAGAGCAGCACGAGCTTTCAGGGCTGGCACCTTCCTTGTGGGACAAGGAGCCGGACGTTTGCCTTTTCGGAAGAGCCTCTGCCGAGAACGAACACCGTGAGGTGTACCGATCCTGGGCAAGCACAGATCCCGTATACTGTTGTGCCTGTGCATAGACTGTACGGGGACAGTGAAGAGCAGCACGAGCTTTCAGGGCTGGCACCTTCCTTGTGGGAAAAGGAGCCAGACGTTTGCCTTTTCGGAAAGAGGCTCTGCTGACAACGAACACCGTGAGGTGTACCGATCCTGGGCAAGCACAGATCCCGTATGCTGTTGTGCCTGTGCATAGGCTGCACGGGGACAGTGAAGAGCAGCACGAGCTTTCAGGGCTGGCACCTTCCTTGTGGGACAAGGAGCCGGATGTTTGCCTTTTCAGAAAAATGCTATGACGAGAACGGACACCGTGAGGTGTACCGATCCTGGGCAAGCACAGATCCCATATGCTGTTGTGCCTGTGCATAGGCTGCATGGGGACAGTGAAGAGCAGCATGAGCTTTCAGCGCTGGCACCTTCCTTGTGGGACAAGGAGCCGGATCTTTGCCTTTTCGGAATAGCCTCTGCCGAGAAAGAACATCGTGAAGTGTACCGATCCTGGGCAAGCACAGATCCCCAGTGCTGTTGTGCCTGTGCATAGGCTGCACGGGGACAGTGAAGAGCAGCACGAGCTTTCAGGGCTGGCACCTTCCTTGTGGGACAAGGAGCCGGACGTTTGCCTTTTCAGAAAAATGTTATGCCGAGAACGGACACCGAGAGGTGTACCGATCCTGGGCAGGCACAGATCCCCAGTGCTGTTGTGCCTGTGCATAGGCTGCACGGGGACAGTGAAGAGGAGCACGAGCTTTCAGGGCTGGCACCTTCCTTGTGGGACATGAGCCGGACGTTTGCCTTTTCGGAAAGAGGCTCTGCTGACAACGAACACCGTGAGGTGTACCGTTCCTGGGCAAGCACAGATCCCGTATGCTGTTGTGCCTGTGCATAGGCTGCACGGGGACAGTGAAGAGCAGCACGAGCTTTCAGGGCTGGCACCTTCCTTGTGGCACAAGGAGCCGGACGTTTGCCTTTTCAGAAAAATGCTATGCCGAGAACGGACACCGTGAGGTGTACCGTTCCTGGGCAGGCACAGATCCCGTATGCTGTTGTGCCTGTGCATAGGCTGCACGGGGACAGTGAAGAGCAGCACGAGCTTTCAGGGCTGGCACCTTCCTTGTGGCACAAGGAGCCGGACGTTTGCCTTTTCGGAAAGAGGCTCTGCTGACAACGAACACCGAGAGGTGTACCGATCCTGGGCAAGCACAGATCCCCAATGCTGTTGTGCCTGTGCATAGGCTGCACGGGGACAGTGAAGAGCAGCACGAGCTTTCAGGGCTGGCACCTTCCTTGTGGGACAAGGAGCCGGACCTTTGCCTTTTCGGAATAGCCTCTGCCGAGAACGAACATCGTGAAGTGTACCGTTCCTGGGCAAGCACAGATCCCGTATGCTGTTGTGCCTGTGCATAGGCTGCACGGGGACAGTGAAGAGCAGCACGAGCTTTCAGGGCTGGCACCTTCCTTGTGGCACAAGGAGCCGGACGTTTGCCTTTTCAGAAAAATGCTATGCCGAGAACGGACACCGTGAGGTGTACCGTTCCTGCGCAAGCAGAGATCCCCAGTGCTGTTGTGCCTGTGCATAGGCTGCACGGGGACAGTGAAGAGCAGCACGAGCTTTCAGGGCTGGCACCTTCCTTGTGGGACAAGGAGCCGGACGTTTGCCTTTTCGGAAAGAGGCTCTGCTGACAACGAACACCGTGAGGTGTACCGTTCCTGGGCAAGCACAGATCCCGTATGCTGTTGTGCCTGTGCATAGGCTGCACGGGGACAGTGAAGAGCAGCACGAGCTTTCAGGGCTGGCACCTTCCTTGTGGCACAAGGAGCCGGACGTTTGCCTTTTCAGAAAAATGCTATGCCGAGAACGGACACCGTGAGGTGTACCGTTCCTGCGCAAGCAGAGATCCCCAGTGCTGTTGTGCCTGTGCATAGGCTGCACGGGGACAGTGAAGAGCAGCACGAGCTTTCAGGGCTGGCACCTTCCTTGTGGCACAAGGAGCCGGACGTTTGCCTTTTCAGAAAAATGCTATGCCGAGAACGGACACCGTGAGGTGTACCGTTCCTGCGCAAGCAGAGATCCCCAGTGCTGTTGTGCCTGTGCATAGGCTGCACGGGGACAGTGAAGAGCAGCACGAGCTTTCAGGGCTGGCACCTTCCTTGTGGGACAAGGAGCCGGACGTTTGCCTTTTCGGAAAGAGGCTCTGCTGACAACGAACACCGAGAGGTGTACCGATCCTGGGCAAGCACAGATCCCGTATGCTGTTGTGCCTGTGCATAGGCTGCACGGGGACAGTGAAGAGCAGCACGAGCTTTCAGGGCTGGCACCTTCCTTGTGGGACAAGGAGCCGGACGTTTGCCTTTTCGGAAAGAGGCTCTGCCGAGAACGAACACCGTGAGGTGTACCGTTCCTGGGCAAGCACAGATCCCGTATGCTGTTGTGCCTGTGCATAGGCTGCACGGGGACAGTGAAGAGCAGCACGAGCTTTCAGGGCTGGCACCTTCTTTGTGGCACAAGGAGCCGGACGTTTGCCTTTTCAGAAAAATGCTATGCTGAGAACGGACACCGTGAGGTGTACCGTTCCTGCGCAAGCAGAGATCCCCAGTGCTGTTGTGCCTGTGCATAGGCTGCACGGGGACAGTGAAGAGCAGCACGAGCTTTCAGGGCTGGCACCTTCCTTGTGGGACAAGGAGCCGGACGTTTGCCTTTTCGGAATAGCCTCTGCCGAGAACGAACATCGTGAAGTATTACCGTTCCTGGGCAAGCACAGATCCCGTATGCTGTTGTGCCTGTGCATAGGCTGCACGGGGACAGTGAAGAGCAGCAAGAGCTTTCAGGGCTGGCACCTTCTTTGTGGCACAAGGAGCCGGACATTTGACTTTTCAGAAAAATGCTATGACGAGAACGGACACCGTGAGGTGTACCGATCCTGGGCAAGCACAGATCCCGTATGCTGTTGTGCCTGTGCATAGGCTGCACGGGGACAGTGAAGAGCAGCACGAGCTTTCAGGGCTGGCACCTTCCTTGTGGGACAAGGAGCCGGACGTTTGCCTTTTCGGAAGAGCCTCTGCCGAGAACGGACACCGTGAGGTGTACCGATCCTGGGCAAGCACAGACCCCCAATGCTGTTGTGCCTGTGCATAGGCTGCACGGGGACAGTGAAGAGCAGCACGAGCTTTCAGGGCTGGCACCTTCCTTGTGGGACAAGGAGCCGGACGTTTGCCTTTTCGGAAAGAGGCTCTGCCGAGAACGAACACCGTGAGGTGTACCGTTCCTGGGCAAGCACAGATCCCGTATGCTGTTGTGCCTGTGCATAGGCTGCACGGGGACAGTGAAGAGCAGCAAGAGCTTTCAGGGCTGGCACCTTCTTTGTGGCACAAGGAGCCGGACGTTTGCCTTTTCAGAAAAATGCTATGCTGAGAACGGACACCGTGAGGTGTACCGATCCTGGGCAAGCACAGATCCCGTATGCTGTTGTGCCTGTGCATAGGCTGCACGGGGACAGTGAAGAGCAGCACGAGCTTTCAGGGCTGGCACCTTCCTTGTGGGACAAGGAGCCGGACCTTTGCCTTTTCGGAAGAGCCTCTGCCGAGAATGAACATCGTGAAGTGTACCGTTCCTGGGCAAGCACAGATCCCCAGTGCTGTTGTTCCTGTGCATAGGCTGCACGGGGACAGTGAAGAGCAGCACGAGCTTTCAGGGCTGGCACCTTCCTTGTGGCACAAGGAGCCGGACGTTTGCCTTTTCGGAAAGAGGCTCTGCTGACAACGAACACCGAGAGGTGTACCGATCCTGGGCAAGCACAGATCCCGTATGCTGTTGTGCCTGTGCATAGGCTGCACGGGGACAGTGAAGAGCAGCACGAGCTTTCAGGGCTGGCACCTTCCTTGTGGGACAAGGAGCCGGACCTTTGCCTTTTCGGAATAGCCTCTGCCGAGAACGAACATCGTGAAGTGTACCGTTCCTGGGCAAGCACAGATCCCCAGTGCTGTTGTGCCTGTGCATAGGCTGCACGGGGACAGTGAAGAGCAGCACGAGCTTTCAGGGCTGGCACCTTCCTTGTGGGACAAGGAGACGGACCTTTGCCTTTTCGGAATAGCCTCTGCCGAGAACGAACATCGTGAAGTGTACCGTTCCTGGGCAAGCACAGATCCCGTATGCTGTTGTGCCTGTGCATAGGCTGCACGGGGACAGTGAAGAGCAGCACGAGCTTTCAGGGCTGGCACCTTCCTTGTGGGACAAGGAGCCGGACGTTTGCCTTTTCGGAAGAGCCTCTGCCGAGAACGGACACCGAGAGGTGTACCGATCCTGGGCAAGCACAGATCCCGTATGCTGTTGTGCCTGTGCATAGGCTGCACGGGGACAGTGAAGAGCAGCAAGAGCTTTCAGGGCTGGCACCTTCCTTGTGGCACAAGGAGCCGGACGTTTGCCTTTTCAGAAAAATGCTATACCGAGAACGGACACCGAGAGGTGTACCGATCCTGGGCAAGCACAGATCCCGTATGCTGTTGTGCCTGTGCATAGGCTGCACGGGGACAGTGAAGAGCAGCACGAGCTTTCAGGGCTGGCACCTTCCTTGTGGGACAAGGAGCCGGACGTTTGCCTTTTCGGAAAGCGGCTCTGCTGACAACGAACACCGAGAGGTGTACCGATCCTGGGCAAGCACAGATCCCGTATGCTGTTGTGCCTGTGCATAGGCTGCACGGGGACAGTGAAGAGCAGCAAGAGCTTTCAGGGCTGGCACCTTCCTTGTGGGACAAGGAGCCGGACGTTTGCCTTTTCAGAAAAATGCTATGACAAGAACGGACACCGTGAGGTGTACCGATCCTGGGCAAGCACAGATCCCGTATGCTGTTGTGCCTGTGCATAGGCTGCACGGGGACAGTGAAGAGCAGCAAGAGCTTTCAGGGCTGGCACCGTCCTTGAGGGACAAGGAGCCGGACGTTTGCCTTTTCGGAAGAGCCTCTGCCGAGAACGAACACCGTGAGGTGTACCGATCCTGGGCAAGCACAGATCCCGTATACTGTTGTGCCTGTGCATAGACTGTACGGGGACAGTGAAGAGCAGCACGAGCTTTCAGGGCTGGCACCTTCCTTGTGGCACAAGGAGCCAGACGTTTGCCTTTTCGGAAAGAGGCTCTGCTGACAACGAACACCGTGAGGTGTACCGATCATGGGCAAGCACAGATCTCGTATGCTGTTGTGCCTGTGCATAGGCTGCACGGGGACAGTGAAGAGCAGCACGAGCTTTCAGGGCTGGCACCTTCCTTGTGGGACAAGGAGACGGACCTTTGCCTTTTCGGAATAGCCTCTGCCGAGAACGAACATCGTGAAGTGTACCGTTGCTGGGCAAGCACAGATCCCGTATGCTGTTGTGCCTGTGCATAGGCTGCACGGGGACAGTGAAGAGCAGCACGAGCTTTCAGGGCTGGCACCTTCCTTGTGGGACAAGGAGCCGGACGTTTGCCTTTTCGGAAGAGCCTCTGCCGAGAACGGACACCGAGAGGTGTACCGATCCTGGGCAAGCACAGATCCCGTATGCTGTTGTGCCTGTGCATAGGCTGCACGGGGACAGTGAAGAGCAGCAAGAGCTTTCAGGGCTGGCACCTTCCTTGTGGCACAAGGAGCCGGACGTTTGCCTTTTCAGAAAAATGCTATACCGAGAACGGACACCGAGAGGTGTACCGATCCTGGGCAAGCACAGATCCCGTATGCTGTTGTGCCTGTGCATAGGCTGCACGGGGACAGTGAAGAGCAGCACGAGCTTTCAGGGCTGGCACCTTCCTTGTGGGACAAGGAGCCGGACCTTTGCCTTTTCGGAAAGCGGCTCTGCTGACAACGAACACCGAGAGGTGTACCGATCCTGGGCAAGCACAGATCCCGTATGCTGTTGTGCCTGTGCATAGGCTGCACGGGGACAGTGAAGAGCAGCAAGAGCTTTCAGGGCTGGCACCTTCCTTGTGGGACAAGGAGCCGGACGTTTGCCTTTTCAGAAAAATGCTATGACAAGAACGGACACCGTGAGGTGTACCGATCCTGGGCAAGCACAGATCCCGTATGCTGTTGTGCCTGTGCATAGGCTGCACGGGGACAGTGAAGAGCAGCACGAGCTTTCAGGGCTGGCACCGTCCTTGAGGGACAAGGAGCCGGACGTTTGCCTTTTCAGAAAAATGCTATGCCGAGAACGGACACCGAGAGGTGTACTGATCCTGGGCAAGCACAGATCCCGTATGCTGTTGTGCCTGTGCATAGGCTGCACGGGGACAGTGAAGAGCAGCACGAGCTTTCAGGGCTGGCACCTTCCTTGTGGGACAAGGAGCCGGACGTTTGCCTTTTCGGAAGAGCCTCTGCCGAGAACGAACACCGTGAGGTGTACCGATCCTGGGCAAGCACAGATCCCGTATACTGTTGTGCCTGTGCATAGACTGTACGGGGACAGTGAAGAGCAGCACGAGCTTTCAGGGCTGGCACCTTCCTTGTGGCACAAGGAGCCAGACGTTTGCCTTTTCGGAAAGAGGCTCTGCTGACAACGAACACCGTGAGGTGTACCGATCATGGGCAAGCACAGATCTCGTATGCTGTTGTGCCTGTGCATAGGCTGCACGGGGACAGTGAAGAGCAGCACGAGCTTTCAGGGCTGGCACCTTCCTTGTGGGACAAGGAGCCGGACGTTTGCCTTTTCGGAATAGCCTCTGCCGAGAACGAACATCGTGAAGTATTACCGTTCCTGGGCAAGCACAGATCCCGTATGCTGTTGTGCCTGTGCATAGGCTGCACGGGGACAGTGAAGAGCAGCACGAGCTTTCAGGGCTGGCACCTTCCCTGTGGGACAAGGAGCCGGACGTTTGCCTTTTCGGAAGAGCCTCTGCCGAGAACGGACACCGAGAGGTGTACCGATCCTGGGCAAGCACAGATCCCGTATGCTGTTGTGCCTGTGCATAGGCTGCACGGGGACAGTGAAGAGCAGCACGAGCTTTCAGGGCTGGCACCTTCCTTGTGGCACAAGGAGCCGGACGTTTGCCTTTTCAGAAAAATGCTAGACCGAGAACGGACACCGAGAGGTGTACCGATCCTGGGCAAGCACAGATCCCGTATGCTGTTGTGCCTGTGCATAGGCTGCACGGGGACAGTGAAGAGCAGCACGAGCTTTCAGGGCTGGCACCTTCCTTGTGGGACAAGGAGCCGGACCTTTGCCTTTTCGGAAAGCGGCTCTGCTGACAACGAACACCGAGAGGTGTACCGATCCTGGGCAAGCACAGATCCCGTATGCTGTTGTGCCTGTGCATAGGCTGCACGGGGACAGTGAAGAGCAGCAAGAGCTTTCAGGGCTGGCACCTTCCTTGTGGGACAAGGAGCCGGACGTTTGCCTTTTCAGAAAAATGCTATGACAAGAACGGACACCGTGAGGTGTACCGATCCTGGGCAAGCACAGATCCCGTATGCTGTTGTGCCTGTGCATAGGCTGCACGGGGACAGTGAAGAGCAGCACGAGCTTTCAGGGCTGGCACCTTCCTTGTGGGACAAGGAGCCGGACGTTTGCCTTTTCGGAAGAGCCTCTGCCGAGAACGGACACCGAGAGGTGTACCGATCCTGGGCAATCACAGATCCCCAATGCTGTTGTGCCTGTGCATAGGCTGCACGGGGACAGTGAAGAGCAGCACAAGCTTTCAGGGCTGGCACCTTCCTTGTGGGACAAGGAGACGGACCTTTGCCTTTTCGGAAAGCGGCTCTGCTGACAACGAACACCGTGAGGTGTACCGTTCCTGGGCAAGCACAGATCCCGTATGCTGTTGTGCCTGTGCATAGGCTGCACGGGGACAGTGAAGAGCAGCAAGAGCTTTCAGGGCTGGCACCGTCCTTGAGGGACAAGGAGCCGGACGTTTGCCTTTTCAGAAAAATGCTATGCCGAGAACGGACACCGAGAGGTGTACTGATCCTGGGCAAGCACAGATCCCGTATGCTGTTGTGCCTGTGCATAGGCTGCACGGGGACAGTGAAGAGCAGCACGAGCTTTCAGGGCTGGCACCTTCCTTGTGGGACAAGGAGCCGGACGTTTGCCTTTTCGGAATAGCCTCTGCCGAGAACGAACACCGTGAGGTGTACCGATCCTGGGCAAGCACAGATCCCGTATACTGTTGTGCCTGTGCATAGACTGTACGGGGACAGTGAAGAGCAGCACGAGCTTTCAGGGCTGGCACCTTCCTTGTGGCACAAGGAGCCAGACGTTTGCCTTTTCGGAAAGAGGCTCTGCTGACAACGAACACCGTGAGGTGTACCGATCATGGGCAAGCACAGATCTCGTATGCTGTTGTGCCTGTGCATAGGCTGCACGGGGACAGTGAAGAGCAGCACGAGCTTTCAGGGCTGGCACCTTCCTTGTGGGACAAGGAGCCGGACGTTTGCCTTTTCGGAATAGCCTCTGCCGAGAACGAACATCGTGAAGTATTACCGTTCCTGGGCAAGCACAGATCCCGTATGCTGTTGTGCCTGTGCATAGGCTGCACGGGGACAGTGAAGAGCAGCAAGAGCTTTCAGGGCTGGCACCTTCTTTGTGGCACAAGGAGCCGGACATTTGCCTTTTCAGAAAAATGCTATGACGAGAACGGACACCGTGAGGTGTACCGATCCTGGGCAAGCACAGATCCCGTATGCTGTTGTGCCTGTGCATAGGCTGCATGGGGACAGTGAAGAGCAGCACGAGCTTTCAGGGCTGGCACCTTCCTTGTGGGACAAGGAGCCGGATCTTTGCCTTTTCGGAATAGCCTCTGCCGAGAAAGAACATCGTGAAGTGTACCGTTCCTGGGCAAGCACAGATCCCGTATGCTGTTGTGCCTGTGCATAGGCTGCACGGGGACAGTGAAGAGCAGCACGAGCTTTCAGGGCTGGCACCTTCCTTGTGGCACAAGGAGCCGGACATTTGCCTTTTCAGAAAAATGTTATGCCGAGAACGGACACCGAGAGGTGTACCGATCCTGGGCAAGCACAGATCCCGTATGCTGTTGTGCCTGTGCATAGGCTGCACGGGGACAGTGAAGAGGAGCACGAGCTTTCAGGGCTGGCACCTTCCTTGTGGGACAAGGAGCCGGACGTTTGCCTTTTCGGAAGAGCCTCTGCCGAGAACGAACACCGTGAGGTGTACCGATCCTGGGCAAGCACAGATCCCGTATGCTGTTGTGCCTGTGCATAGGCTGCAGGGGGACAGTGAAGAGCAGCACGAGCTTTCAGGGCTGGCACCTTCCTTGTGGCACAAGGAGCCGGACGTTTGCCTTTTCAGAAAAATGCTATGCCGAGAACGGACACCGAGAGGTGTACCGATCCTGGGCAAGCACAGATCCCGTATGCTGTTGTGCCTGTGCATAGGCTGCACGGGGACAGTGAAGAGCAGCACGAGCTTTCAGGGCTGGCACCTTCCTTGTGGGACAAGGAGCCGGACCTTTGCATTTTCGGAATAGCCTCTGCCGAGAACGAACACCGTGAGGTGTACCGATCCTGGGAAAGCACAGATCCCGTATGCTGTTGTGCCTGTGCATAGGCTGCACGGGGACAGTGAAGAGCAGCACGAGCTTTCAGGGCTGGCACCTTCCTTGTGGCACAAGGAGCCGGACGTTTGCCTTTTCAGAAAAATGTTATGCCGAGAACGGACACCGTGAGGTGTACCGTTCCTGCGCAAGCAGAGATCCCCAGTGCTGTTGTGCCTGTGCATAGGCTGCACGGGGACAGTGAAGAGGAGCACGAGCTTTCAGGGCTGGCACCTTCCTTGTGGCACAAGGAGCCGGACGTTTGCCTTTTCGGAAGAGCCTCTGCCGAGAACGAACACCGTGAGGTGTACCGATCCTGGCCAAGCACAGATCCCGTATGCTGTTGTGCCTGTGCATAGGCTGCACGGGGACAGTGAAGAGCAGCACGAGCTTTCAGGGCTGGCACCTTCCTTGTGGGACAAGGAGCCGGACCTTTGCCTTTTCGGAATAGCCTCTGCCGAGAACGAACATCGTGAAGTGTACCGTTCCTGGGCAAGCACATATCCCCAGTGCTGTTGTGCCTGTGCATAGGCTGCACGGGGACAGTGAAGAGGAGCACGAGCTTTCAGGGCTGGCACCTTCCTTGTGGCACAAGGAGCCGGACGTTTGCCTTTTCAGAAAAATGTTATGCCGAGAACGGACACCGTGAGGTGTACCGTTCCTGCGCAAGCAGAGATCCCCAGTGCTGTTGTGCCTGTGCATAGGCTGCACGGGGACAGTGAAGAGGAGCACGAGCTTTCAGGGCTAGCACCTTCCTTGTGGGACAAGGAGCCGGACGTTTGCCTTTTCGGAAAGAGGCTCTGCTGACAACGAACACCGAGATGTGTACCGATCCTGGGCAAGCACAGATCCCGTATGCTGTTGTGCCTGTGCATAGGCTGCACGGGGACAGTGAAGAGCAGCACGAGCTTTCAGGGCTGGCACCTTCCTTGTGGCACAAGGAGCCGGACGTTTGCCTTTTCAGAAAAATGCTATGCCGAGAACGGACACCGTGAGGTGTACCGTTCCTGGGCAGGCACAGATCCCGTATGCTGTTGTGCCTGTGCATAGGCTGCACGGGGACAGTGAAGAGGAGCACGAGCTTTCAGGGCTGGCACCTTCCTTGTGGGACAAGGAGCCGGACGTTTGCCTTTTCGGAAGAGCCTCTGCCGAGAACGAACACCGTGAGGTGTACCGATCCTGGGCAAGCACAGATCCCGTATGCTGTTGTGCCTGTGCATAGGCTGCACGGGGACAGTGAAGAGCAGCACGAGCTTTCAGGGCTGGCACCTTCCTTGTGGCACAAGGAGCCGGACATTTGCCTTTTCGGAAAGAGGCTCTGCTGACAACGAACACCGAGAGGTGTACCGATCCTGGGTAAGCACAGATCCCGTATGCTGTTGTGCCTGTGCATAGGCTGCACGGGGACAGTGAAGAGCAGCACGAGCTTTCAGGGCTGGAACCTTCCTTGTGGGACAAGGAGACGGACCTTTTCCTTTTCGGAATAGCCTCTGCCGAGAACGAACATCGTGAAGTGTACCGTTCCTGGGCAAGCACAGATCCCCAGTGCTGTTGTGCCTGTGCATAGGCTGCACGGGGACAGTGAAGAGCAGCACGAGCTTTCAGGGCTGGCACCTTCCTTGTGGCACAAGGAGCCGGACGTTTGCCTTTTCAGAAAAATGTTATGCCGAGAACGGACACCGTGAGGTGTACCGTTTCTGCGCAAGCAGAGATCCCCAGTGCTGTTGTGCCTGTGCATAGGCTGCACGGGGACAGTGAAGAGCAGCACGAGCTTTCAGGGCTGGCACCTTCATTGTGGCACAAGGAGCCGGACGTTTGCCTTTTCGGAAAGAGGCTCTGCTGACAACGAACACCGTGAGGTGTACCGTTCCTGGGCAAGCACAGATCCCGTATGCTGTTGTGCCTGTGCATAGGCTGCACGGGGACAGTGAAGAGCAGCACGAGCTTTCAGGGCTGGCACCTTCCTTGTGGCACAAGGAGCCGGACGTTTGCCTTTTCAGAAAAATGCTATGCCGAGAACGGACACCGTGAGGTGTACCGTTCCTGGGCAGGCACAGATCCCGTATGCTGTTGTGCCTGTGCATAGGCTGCACGGGGACAGTGAAGAGCAGCACGAGCTTTCAGGGCTGGCACCTTCCTTGTGGGACAAGGAGCCGGACGTTTGCCTTTTCGGAAGAGCCTCTGCCGAGAACGAACACCGTGAGGTGTACCGATCCTGGGCAAGCACAGATCCCGTATGCTGTTGTGCCTGTGCATAGGCTGCACGGGGACAGTGAAGAGCAGCACGAGCTTTCAGGGCTGGCACCTTCCTTGTGGCACAAGGAGCCGGACATTTGCCTTTTCGGAAAGAGGCTCTGCTGACAACGAACACCGAGAGGTGTACCGATCCTGGGTAAGCACAGATCCCGTATGCTGTTGTGCCTGTGCATAGGCTGCACGGGGACAGTGAAGAGCAGCACGAGCTTTCAGGGCTGGCACCTTCCTTGTGGGACAAGGAGCCGGACCTTTTCCTTTTCGGAATAGCCTCTGCCGAGAACGAACATCGTGAAGTGTACCGTTCCTGGGCAAGCACAGATCCCCAGTGCTGTTGTGCCTGTGCATAGGCTGCACGGGGACAGTGAAGAGCAGCACGAGCTTTCAGGGCTGGCACCTTCCTTGTGGCACAAGGAGCCGGACGTTTGCCTTTTCGGAAAAATGCTATGACGAGAACGGACACCGTGAGGTGTACCGATCCTGGGCAAGCACAGATCCCGTATGCTGTTGTGCCTGTGCATAGGCTGCACGGGGACAGTGAAGAGCAGCACGAGCTTTCAGGGCTGGCACCTTCCTTGTGGGACAAGGAGCCGGACGTTTGCCTTTTCGGAAAAATGCTATGCCGAGAACGGACACCGTGAGGTGTACCGTTCCTGGGCAAGCACAGATCCCGTATGCTGTTGTGCCTGTGCATAGGCTGCACGGGGACAGTGAAGAGCAGCAAGAGCTTTCAGGGCTGGCACCTTCTTTGTGGGACAAGGAGCCGGACGTTTGCCTTTTCAGAAAAATGCTATGCTGAGAACGGACACCGTGAGGTGTACCGATCCTGGGCAAGCACAGATCTCGTATGCTGTTGTGCCTGTGCATAGGCTGCACGGGGACAGTGAAGAGCAGCACGAGCTTTCAGGGCTGGCACCTTCCTTGTGGGACAAGGAGCCGGACCTTTGCCTTTTCGGAAGAGCCTCTGCCGAGAACGAACATAGTGAAGTGTACCGTTCCTGGGCAAGCACAGATCCCCAGTGCTGTTGTTCCTGTGCATAGGCTGCACGGGGACAGTTAAGAGCAGCACGAGCTTTCAGGGCTGGCACCTTCCTTGTGGGACAAGGAGCCGGACATTTGCCTTTTCAGAAAAATGTTATGCCGAGAACGGACACCGAGAGGTGTACCGTTCCTGGGCAAGCACAGATCCCCAATGCTGTTGTGCCTGTGCATAGGCTGCACGGGGACAGTGAAGAGCAGTAAGAGCTTTCAGGGCTGGCACCTTCCTTGTGGCACAAGGAGCCGGACGTTTGCCTTTTCGGAAAGAGGCTCTGCTGACAACGAACACCGAGAGGTGTACCGATCCTGGGCAAGCACAGATCCCGTATGCTGTTGTGCCTGTGCATAGGCTGCACGGGGACAGTGAAGAGCAGCACGAGCTTTCAGGGCTGGCACCTTCCTTGTGGGACAAGGAGACGGACGTTTGCCTTTTCGGAATAGCCTCTGCCGAGAACGAACATCGTGAAGTGTACCGTTCCTGGGCAAGCACAGATCCCGTATGCTGTTGTGCCTGTGCATAGGCTGCACGGGGACAGTGAAGAGCAGCACGAGCTTTCAGGGCTGGCACCTTCCTTGTGGGACAAGGAGCCGGACCTTTGCCTTTTCGGAAAGCGGCTCTGCTGACAACGAACACCGAGAGGTGTACCGATCCTGGGCAAGCACAGATCCCGTATGCTGTTGTGCCTGTGCATAGGCTGCACGGGGACAGTGAAGAGCAGCAAGAGCTTTCAGGGCTGGCACCTTCCTTGTGGGACAAGGAGCCGGACGTTTGCCTTTTCAGAAAAATGCTATGACAAGAACGGACACCGTGAGGTGTACCGATCCTGGGCAAGCACAGATCCCGTATGCTGTTGTGCCTGTGCATAGGCTGCACGGGGACAGTGAAGAGCAGCACGAGCTTTCAGGGCTGGCACCTTCCTTGTGGGACAAGGAGCCGGACGTTTGCCTTTTCGGAAGAGCCTCTGCCGAGAACGGACACCGAGAGGTGTACCGATCCTGGGCAAGCACAGATCCCCAATGCTGTTGTGCCTGTGCATAGGCTGCACGGGGACAGTGAAGAGCAGCACAAGCTTTCAGGGCTGGCACCTTCCTTGTGGGACAAGGAGACGGACCTTTGCCTTTTCGGAAAGCGGCTCTGCTGACAACGAACACCGTGAGGTGTACCGATCATGGGCAAGCACAGATCTCGTATGCTGTTGTGCCTGTGCATAGGCTGCACGGGGACAGTGAAGAGCAGCACGAGCTTTCAGGGCTGGCACCTTCCTTGTGGGACAAGGAGCCGGACGTTTGCCTTTTCGGAATAGCCTCTGCCGAGAACGAACATCGTGAAGTATTACCGTTCCTGGGCAAGCACAGATCCCGTATGCTGTTGTGCCTGTGCATAGGCTGCACGGGGACAGTGAAGAGCAGCACGAGCTTTCAGGGCTGGCACCTTCCTTGTGGGACAAGGAGACGGACCTTTGCCTTTTCCGAATAGCCTCTGCCGAGAACGAACATCGTGAAGTGTACCGTTGCTGGGCAAGCACAGATCCCGTATGCTGTTGTGCCTGTGCATAGGCTGCACGGGGACAGTGAAGAGCAGCACGAGCTTTCAGGGCTGGCACCTTCCTTGTGGGACAAGGAGCCGGACGTTTGCCTCTTCGGAAGAGCCTCTGCCGAGAACGGACACCGAGAGGTGTACCGATCCTGGGCAAGCACAGATCCCGTATGCTGTTGTGCCTGTGCATAGGCTGCACGGGGACAGTGAAGAGCAGCACGAGCTTTCAGGGCTGGCACCTTCCTTGTGGGACAAGGAGCCGGACCTTTGCCTTTTCGGAAAGCGGCTCTGCTGACAACGAACACCGAGAGGTGTACCGATCCTGGGCAAGCACAGATCCCGTATGCTGTTGTGCCTGTGCATAGGCTGCACGGGGACAGTGAAGAGCAGCAAGAGCTTTCAG
The DNA here is from genome assembly GCF_964188355.1 of Buteo buteo. Taxonomy (NCBI): domain Eukaryota; kingdom Metazoa; phylum Chordata; class Aves; order Accipitriformes; family Accipitridae; genus Buteo; species Buteo buteo. The sequence goes on from NW_027439214.1 coordinate 560,712, forward strand.
GGCTGGCACCTTCCTTGTGGGACAAGGAGCCGGACGTTTGCCTTTTCAGAAAAATGCTATGACAAGAACGGACACCGTGAGGTGTACCGTTCCTGGGCAAGCACAGATCCCGTATGCTGTTGTGCCTGTGCATAGGCTGCACGGGGACAGTGAAGAGCAGCACGAGCTTTCAGGGCTGGCACCGTCCTTGAGGGACAAGGAGCCGGACGTTTGCCTTTTCAGAAAAATGCTATGCCGAGAACGGACACCGAGAGGTGTACTGATCCTGGGCAAGCACAGATCCCGTATGCTGTTGTGCCTGTGCATAGGCTGCACGGGGACAGTGAAGAGCAGCACGAGCTTTCAGGGCTGGCACCTTCCTTGTGGGACAAGGAGCCGGACGTTTGCCTTTTCGGAATAGCCTCTGCCGAGAACGAACATTGTGAAGTATTACCGTTCCTGGGCAAGCACAGATCCCGTATGCTGTTGTGCCTGTGCATAGGCTGCACGGGGACAGTGAAGAGCAGCACGAGCTTTCAGGGCTGGCACCTTCCTTGTGGGACAAGGAGACGGACCTTTGCCTTTTCGGAATAGCCTCTGCCGAGAACGAACATCGTGAAGTGTACCGTTGCTGGGCAAGCACAGATCCCGTATGCTGTTGTGCCTGTGCATAGGCTGCACGGGGACAGTGAAGAGCAGCACGAGCTTTCAGGGCTGGCACCTTCCTTGTGGGACAAGGAGCCGGACGTTTGCCTTTTCGGAAGAGCCTCTGCCGAGAACGGACACCGAGAGGTGTACCGATCCTGGGCAAGCACAGATCCCGTATGCTGTTGTGCCTGTGCATAGGCTGCACGGGGACAGTGAAGAGCAGCAAGAGCTTTCAGGGCTGGCACCTTCCTTGTGGCACAAGGAGCCGGACGTTTGCCTTTTCAGAAAAATGCTATACCGAGAACGGACACCGAGAGGTGTACCGATCCTGGGCAAGCACAGATCCCGTATGCTGTTGTGCCTGTGCATAGGCTGCACGGGGACAGTGAAGAGCAGCACGAGCTTTCAGGGCTGGCACCTTCCTTGTGGGACAAGGAGCCGGACCTTTGCCTTTTCGGAAAGCGGCTCTGCTGACAACGAACACCGAGAGGTGTACCGATCCTGGGCAAGCACAGATCCCGTATGCTGTTGTGCCTGTGCATAGGCTGCACGGGGACAGTGAAGAGCAGCAAGAGCTTTCAGGGCTGGCACCTTCCTTGTGGGACAAGGAGCCGGACGTTTGCCTTTTCAGAAAAATGCTATGACAAGAACGGACACCGTGAGGTGTACCGTTCCTGGGCAAGCACAGATCCCGTATGCTGTTGTGCCTGTGCATAGGCTGCACGGGGACAGTGAAGAGCAGCACGAGCTTTCAGGGCTGGCACCTTCCTTGTGGGACAAGGAGCCGGACGTTTGCCTTTTCGGAAGAGCCTCTGCCGAGAACGGACACCGAGAGGTGTACCGATCCTGGGCAAGCACAGATCCCCAATGCTGTTGTGCCTGTGCATAGGCTGCACGGGGACAGTGAAGAGCAGCACAAGCTTTCAGGGCTGGCACCTTCCTTGTGGGACAAGGAGACGGACCTTTGCCTTTTCGGAAAGCGGCTCTGCTGACAACGAACACCGTGAGGTGTACCGATCATGGGCAAGCACAGATCTCGTATGCTGTTGTGCCTGTGCATAGGCTGCACGGGGACAGTGAAGAGCAGCACGAGCTTTCAGGGCTGGCACCTTCCTTGTGGGACAAGGAGCCGGACGTTTGCCTTTTCGGAATAGCCTCTGCCGAGAACGAACATCGTGAAGTATTACCGTTCCTGGGCAAGCACAGATCCCGTATGCTGTTGTGCCTGTGCATAGGCTGCACGGGGACAGTGAAGAGCAGCACGAGCTTTCAGGGCTGGCACCTTCCTTGTGGGACAAGGAGACGGACCTTTGCCTTTTCCGAATAGCCTCTGCCGAGAACGAACATCGTGAAGTGTACCGTTGCTGGGCAAGCACAGATCCCGTATGCTGTTGTGCCTGTGCATAGGCTGCACGGGGACAGTGAAGAGCAGCACGAGCTTTCAGGGCTGGCACCTTCCTTGTGGGACAAGGAGCCGGACGTTTGCCTCTTCGGAAGAGCCTCTGCCGAGAACGGACACCGAGAGGTGTACCGATCCTGGGCAAGCACAGATCCCGTATGCTGTTGTGCCTGTGCATAGGCTGCACGGGGACAGTGAAGAGCAGCACGAGCTTTCAGGGCTGGCACCTTCCTTGTGGGACAAGGAGCCGGACCTTTGCCTTTTCGGAAAGCGGCTCTGCTGACAACGAACACCGAGAGGTGTACCGATCCTGGGCAAGCACAGATCCCGTATGCTGTTGTGCCTGTGCATAGGCTGCACGGGGACAGTGAAGAGCAGCAAGAGCTTTCAGGGCTGGCACCTTCCTTGTGGGACAAGGAGCCGGACGTTTGCCTTTTCAGAAAAATGCTATGACAAGAACGGACACCGTGAGGTGTACCGTTCCTGGGCAAGCACAGATCCCGTATGCTGTTGTGCCTGTGCATAGGCTGCACGGGGACAGTGAAGAGCAGCACGAGCTTTCAGGGCTGGCACCGTCCTTGAGGGACAAGGAGCCGGACGTTTGCCTTTTCAGAAAAATGCTATGCCGAGAACGGACACCGAGAGGTGTACTGATCCTGGGCAAGCACAGATCCCGTATGCTGTTGTGCCTGTGCATAGGCTGCACGGGGACAGTGAAGAGCAGCACGAGCTTTCAGGGCTGGCACCTTCCTTGTGGGACAAGGAGCCGGATGTTTGCCTTTTCGGAAGAGCCTCTGCCGAGAACGAACACCGTGAGGTGTACCGATCCTGGGCAAGCACAGATCCCGTATACTGTTGTGCCTGTGCATAGACTGTACGGGGACAGTGAAGAGCAGCACGAGCTTTCAGGGCTGGCACCTTCCTTGTGGCACAAGGAGCCGGACCTTTGCCTTTTCGGAAAGCGGCTCTGCTGACAACGAACACCGAGAGGTGTACCGATCCTGGGCAAGCACAGATCCCGTATGCTGTTGTGCCTGTGCATAGGCTGCACGGGGACAGTGAAGAGCAGCAAGAGCTTTCAGGGCTGGCACCTTCCTTGTGGGACAAGGAGCCGGACGTTTGCCTTTTCAGAAAAATGCTATGACAAGAACGGACACCGTGAGGTGTACCGATCCTGGGCAAGCACAGATCCCGTATGCTGTTGTGCCTGTGCATAGGCTGCACGGGGACAGTGAAGAGCAGCACGAGCTTTCAGGGCTGGCACCTTCCTTGTGGGACAAGGAGCCGGACGTTTGCCTTTTCGGAAGAGCCTCTGCCGAGAACGAACATCGTGAAGTATTACCGTTCCTGGGCAAGCACAGATCCCGTATGCTGTTGTGCCTGTGCATAGGCTGCACGGGGACAGTGAAGAGCAGCACGAGCTTTCAGGGCTGGCACCTTCCTTGTGGGACAAGGAGACGGACCTTTGCCTTTTCGGAATAGCCTCTGCCGAGAACGAACATCGTGAAGTGTACCGTTGCTGGGCAAGCACAGATCCCGTATGCTGTTGTGCCTGTGCATAGGCTGCACGGGGACAGTGAAGAGCAGCACGAGCTTTCAGGGCTGGCACCTTCCTTGTGGGACAAGGAGCCGGACGTTTGCCTTTTCGGAAGAGCCTCTGCCGAGAACGGACACCGAGAGGTGTACCGATCCTGGGCAAGCACAGATCCCGTATGCTGTTGTGCCTGTGCATAGGCTGCACGGGGACAGTGAAGAGCAGCAAGAGCTTTCAGGGCTGGCACCTTCCTTGTGGCACAAGGAGCCGGACGTTTGCCTTTTCAGAAAAATGCTATACCGAGAACGGACACCGAGAGGTGTACCGATCCTGGGCAAGCACAGATCCCGTATGCTGTTGTGCCTGTGCATAGGCTGCACGGGGACAGTGAAGAGCAGCACGAGCTTTCAGGGCTGGCACCTTCCTTGTGGGACAAGGAGCCGGACCTTTGCCTTTTCGGAAAGCGGCTCTGCTGACAACGAACACCGAGAGGTGTACCGATCCTGGGCAAGCACAGATCCCGTATGCTGTTGTGCCTGTGCATAGGCTGCACGGGGACAGTGAAGAGCAGCAAGAGCTTTCAGGGCTGGCACCTTCCTTGTGGGACAAGGAGCCGGACGTTTGCCTTTTCAGAAAAATGCTATGACAAGAACGGACACCGTGAGGTGTACCGTTCCTGGGCAAGCACAGATCCCGTATGCTGTTGTGCCTGTGCATAGGCTGCACGGGGACAGTGAAGAGCAGCACGAGCTTTCAGGGCTGGCACCGTCCTTGAGGGACAAGGAGCCGGACGTTTGCCTTTTCAGAAAAATGCTATGCCGAGAACGGACACCGAGAGGTGTACTGATCCTGGGCAAGCACAGATCCCGTATGCTGTTGTGCCTGTGCATAGGCTGCACGGGGACAGTGAAGAGCAGCACGAGCTTTCAGGGCTGGCACCTTCCTTGTGGGACAAGGAGCCGGACGTTTGCCTTTTCGGAAGAGCCTCTGCCGAGAACGAACACCGTGAGGTGTACCGATCCTGGGCAAGCACAGATCCCGTATACTGTTGTGCCTGTGCATAGACTGTACGGGGACAGTGAAGAGCAGCACGAGCTTTCAGGGCTGGCACCTTCCTTGTGGCACAAGGAGCCAGACGTTTGCCTTTTCGGAAAGAGGCTCTGCTGACAACGAACACCGTGAGGTGTACCGATCATGGGCAAGCACAGATCTCGTATGCTGTTGTGCCTGTGCATAGGCTGCACGGGGACAGTGAAGAGCAGCACGAGCTTTCAGGGCTGGCACCTTCCTTGTGGCACAAGGAGCCGGACGTTTGCCTTTTCGGAATAGCCTCTGCCGAGAACGAACATCGTGAAGTATTACCGTTCCTGGGCAAGCACAGATCCCGTATGCTGTTGTGCCTGTGCATAGGCTGCACGGGGACAGTGAAGAGCAGCACGAGCTTTCAGGGCTGGCACCATCCCTGTGGGACAAGGAGCCGGACGTTTGCCTTTTCGGAAGAGCCTCTGCCGAGAACGGACACCGAGAGGTGTACCGATCCTGGGCAAGCACAGATCCCGTATGCTGTTGTGCCTGTGCATAGGCTGCACGGGGACAGTGAAGAGCAGCACGAGCTTTCAGGGCTGGCACCTTCCTTGTGGCACAAGGAGCCGGACGTTTGCCTTTTCAGAAAAATGCTAGACCGAGAACGGACACCGTGAGGTGTACCGATCCTGGGCAAGCACAGATCCCGTATGCTGTTGTGCCTGTGCATAGGCTGCACGGGGACAGTGAAGAGCAGCACGAGCTTTCAGGGCTGGCACCTTCCTTGTGGGACAAGGAGCCGGACCTTTGCCTTTTCGGAAAGCGGCTCTGCTGACAACGAACACCGAGAGGTGTACCGATCCTGGGCAAGCACAGATCCCGTATGCTGTTGTGCCTGTGCATAGGCTGCACGGGGACAGTGAAGAGCAGCAAGAGCTTTCAGGGCTGGCACCTTCCTTGTGGGACAAGGAGCCGGACGTTTGCCTTTTCAGAAAGATGCTATGACAAGAACGGACACCGTGAGGTGTACCGATCCTGGGCAAGCACAGATCCCGTATGCTGTTGTGCCTGTGCATAGGCTGCACGGGGACAGTGAAGAGCAGCACGAGCTTTCAGGGCTGGCACCTTCCTTGTGGGACAAGGAGCCGGACGTTTGCCTTTTCGGAAGAGCCTCTGCCGAGAACGGACACCGAGAGGTGTACCGATCCTGGGCAATCACAGATCCCGTATGCTGTTGTGCCTGTGCATAGGCTGCACGGGGACAGTGAAGAGCAGCACAAGCTTTCAGGGCTGGCACCTTCCTTGTGGGACAAGGAGACGGACCTTTGCCTTTTCGGAAAGCGGCTCTGCTGACAACGAACACCGTGAGGTGTACCGTTCCTGGGCAAGCACAGATCCCGTATGCTGTTGTGCCTGTGCATAGGCTGCACGGGGACAGTGAAGAGCAGCAAGAGCTTTCAGGGCTGGCACCGTCCTTGAGGGACAAGGAGCCGGACGTTTGCCTTTTCAGAAAAATGCTATGCCGAGAACGGACACCGAGAGGTGTACTGATCCTGGGCAAGCACAGATCCCGTATGCTGTTGTGCCTGTGCATAGGCTGCACGGGGACAGTGAAGAGCAGCACGAGCTTTCAGGGCTGGCACCTTCCTTGTGGGACAAGGAGCCGGACGTTTGCCTTTTCGGAAGAGCCTCTGCCGAGAACGAACACCGTGAGGTGTACCGATCCTGGGCAAGCACAGATCCCGTATACTGTTGTGCCTGTGCATAGACTGTACGGGGACAGTGAAGAGCAGCACGAGCTTTCAGGGCTGGCACCTTCCTTGTGGCACAAGGAGCCAGACGTTTGCCTTTTCGGAAAGAGGCTCTGCTGACAACGAACACCGTGAGGTGTACCGATCATGGGCAAGCACAGATCTCGTATGCTGTTGTGCCTGTGCATAGGCTGCACGGGGACAGTGAAGAGCAGCACGAGCTTTCAGGGCTGGCACCTTCCTTGTGGGACAAGGAGCCGGACGTTTGCCTTTTCGGAATAGCCTCTGCCGAGAACGAACATCGTGAAGTATTACCGTTCCTGGGCAAGCACAGATCCCGTATGCTGTTGTGCCTGTGCATAGGCTGCACGGGGACAGTGAAGAGCAGCAAGAGCTTTCAGGGCTGGCACCTTCTTTGTGGCACAAGGAGCCGGACATTTGCCTTTTCAGAAAAATGCTATGACGAGAACGGACACCGTGAGGTGTACCGATCCTGGGCAAGCACAGATCCCGTATGCTGTTGTGCCTGTGCATAGGCTGCATGGGGACAGTGAAGAGCAGCACGAGCTTTCAGGGCTGGCACCTTCCTTGTGGGACAAGGAGCCGGATCTTTGCCTTTTCGGAATAGCCTCTGCCGAGAAAGAACATCGTGAAGTGTACCGTTCCTGGGCAAGCACAGATCCCGTATGCTGTTGTGCCTGTGCATAGGCTGCACGGGGACAGTGAAGAGCAGCACGAGCTTTCAGGGCTGGCACCTTCCTTGTGGCACAAGGAGCCGGACATTTGCCTTTTCAGAAAAATGTTATGCCGAGAACGGACACCGAGAGGTGTACCGATCCTGGGCAAGCACAGATCCCGTATGCTGTTGTGCCTGTGCATAGGCTGCACGGGGACAGTGAAGAGGAGCACGAGCTTTCAGGGCTGGCACCTTCCTTGTGGGACAAGGAGCCGGACGTTTGCCTTTTCGGAAGAGCCTCTGCCGAGAACGAACACCGTGAGGTGTACCGATCCTGGGCAAGCACAGATCCCGTATGCTGTTGTGCCTGTGCATAGGCTGCAGGGGGACAGTGAAGAGCAGCACGAGCTTTCAGGGCTGGCACCTTCCTTGTGGCACAAGGAGCCGGACGTTTGCCTTTTCAGAAAAATGCTATGCCGAGAACGGACACCGAGAGGTGTACCGATCCTGGGCAAGCACAGATCCCGTATGCTGTTGTGCCTGTGCATAGGCTGCACGGGGACAGTGAAGAGCAGCACGAGCTTTCAGGGCTGGCACCTTCCTTGTGGGACAAGGAGCCGGACCTTTGCATTTTCGGAATAGCCTCTGCCGAGAACGAACACCGTGAGGTGTACCGATCCTGGGAAAGCACAGATCCCGTATGCTGTTGTGCCTGTGCATAGGCTGCACGGGGACAGTGAAGAGCAGCACGAGCTTTCAGGGCTGGCAACTTCCTTGTGGCACAAGGAGCCGGACGTTTGCCTTTTCAGAAAAATGTTATGCCGAGAACGGACACCGTGAGGTGTACCGTTCCTGCGCAAGCAGAGATCCCCAGTGCTGTTGTGCCTGTGCATAGGCTGCACGGGGACAGTGAAGAGGAGCACGAGCTTTCAGGGCTGGCACCTTCCTTGTGGGACAAGGAGCCGGACGTTTGCCTTTTCGGAAGAGCCTCTGCCGAGAACGAACACCGTGAGGTGTACCGATCCTGGCCAAGCACAGATCCCGTATGCTGTTGTGCCTGTGCATAGGCTGCACGGGGACAGTGAAGAGCAGCACGAGCTTTCAGGGCTGGCACCTTCCTTGTGGGACAAGGAGCCGGACCTTTGCCTTTTCGGAATAGCCTCTGCCGAGAACGAACATCGTGAAGTGTACCGTTCCTGGGCAAGCACAGATCCCCAGTGCTGTTGTGCCTGTGCATAGGCTGCACGGGGACAGTGAAGAGGAGCACGAGCTTTCAGGGCTAGCACCTTCCTTGTGGGACAAGGAGCCGGACGTTTGCCTTTTCGGAAAGAGGCTCTGCTGACAACGAACACCGAGATGTGTACCGATCCTGGGCAAGCACAGATCCCGTATGCTGTTGTGCCTGTGCATAGGCTGCACGGGGACAGTGAAGAGCAGCACGAGCTTTCAGGGCTGGCACCTTCCTTGTGGCACAAGGAGCCGGACGTTTGCCTTTTCAGAAAAATGCTATGCCGAGAACGGACACCGTGAGGTGTACCGTTCCTGGGCAGGCACAGATCCCGTATGCTGTTGTGCCTGTGCATAGGCTGCACGGGGACAGTGAAGAGGAGCACGAGCTTTCAGGGCTGGCACCTTCCTTGTGGGACAAGGAGCCGGACGTTTGCCTTTTCGGAAGAGCCTCTGCCGAGAACGAACACCGTGAGGTGTACCGATCCTGGGCAAGCACAGATCCCGTATGCTGTTGTGCCTGTGCATAGGCTGCACGGGGACAGTGAAGAGCAGCACGAGCTTTCAGGGCTGGCACCTTCCTTGTGGCACAAGGAGCCGGACATTTGCCTTTTCGGAAAGAGGCTCTGCTGACAACGAACACCGAGAGGTGTACCGATCCTGGGTAAGCACAGATCCCGTATGCTGTTGTGCCTGTGCATAGGCTGCACGGGGACAGTGAAGAGCAGCACGAGCTTTCAGGGCTGGAACCTTCCTTGTGGGACAAGGAGACGGACCTTTTCCTTTTCGGAATAGCCTCTGCCGAGAACGAACATCGTGAAGTGTACCGTTCCTGGGCAAGCACAGATCCCCAGTGCTGTTGTGCCTGTGCATAGGCTGCACGGGGACAGTGAAGAGCAGCACGAGCTTTCAGGGCTGGCACCTTCCTTGTGGCACAAGGAGCCGGACGTTTGCCTTTTCAGAAAAATGTTATGCCGAGAACGGACACCGTGAGGTGTACCGTTTCTGCGCAAGCAGAGATCCCCAGTGCTGTTGTGCCTGTGCATAGGCTGCACGGGGACAGTGAAGAGCAGCACGAGCTTTCAGGGCTGGCACCTTCATTGTGGCACAAGGAGCCGGACGTTTGCCTTTTCGGAAAGAGGCTCTGCTGACAACGAACACCGTGAGGTGTACCGTTCCTGGGCAAGCACAGATCCCGTATGCTGTTGTGCCTGTGCATAGGCTGCACGGGGACAGTGAAGAGCAGCACGAGCTTTCAGGGCTGGCACCTTCCTTGTGGCACAAGGAGCCGGACGTTTGCCTTTTCAGAAAAATGCTATGACGAGAACGGACACCGTGAGGTGTACCGTTCCTGGGCAGGCACAGATCCCGTATGCTGTTGTGCCTGTGCATAGGCTGCACGGGGACAGTGAAGAGCAGCACGAGCTTTCAGGGCTGGCACCTTCCTTGTGGGACAAGGAGCCGGACGTTTGCCTTTTCGGAAGAGCCTCTGCCGAGAACGAACACCGTGAGGTGTACCGATCCTGGGCAAGCACAGATCCCGTATGCTGTTGTGCCTGTGCATAGGCTGCACGGGGACAGTGAAGAGCAGCACGAGCTTTCAGGGCTGGCACCTTCCTTGTGGCACAAGGAGCCGGACATTTGCCTTTTCGGAAAGAGGCTCTGCTGACAACGAACACCGAGAGGTGTACCGATCCTGGGTAAGCACAGATCCCGTATGCTGTTGTGCCTGTGCATAGGCTGCACGGGGACAGTGAAGAGCAGCACGAGCTTTCAGGGCTGGCACCTTCCTTGTGGGACAAGGAGCCGGACCTTTTCCTTTTCGGAATAGCCTCTGCCGAGAACGAACATCGTGAAGTGTACCGTTCCTGGGCAAGCACAGATCCCCAGTGCTGTTGTGCCTGTGCATAGGCTGCACGGGGACAGTGAAGAGCAGCACGAGCTTTCAGGGCTGGCACCTTCCTTGTGGCACAAGGAGCCGGACGTTTGCCTTTTCGGAAAAATGCTATGACGAGAACGGACACCGTGAGGTGTACCGATCCTGGGCAAGCACAGATCCCGTATGCTGTTGTGCCTGTGCATAGGCTGCACGGGGACAGTGAAGAGCAGCACGAGCTTTCAGGGCTGGCACCTTCCTTGTGGGACAAGGAGCCGGACGTTTGCCTTTTCGGAAAAATGCTATGCCGAGAACGGACACCGTGAGGTGTACCGTTCCTGGGCAAGCACAGATCCCGTATGCTGTTGTGCCTGTGCATAGGCTGCACGGGGACAGTGAAGAGCAGCAAGAGCTTTCAGGGCTGGCACCTTCTTTGTGGGACAAGGAGCCGGACGTTTGCCTTTTCAGAAAAATGCTATGCTGAGAACGGACACCGTGAGGTGTACCGATCCTGGGCAAGCACAGATCTCGTATGCTGTTGTGCCTGTGCATAGGCTGCACGGGGACAGTGAAGAGCAGCACGAGCTTTCAGGGCTGGCACCTTCCTTGTGGGACAAGGAGCCGGACCTTTGCCTTTTCGGAAGAGCCTCTGCCGAGAACGAACATAGTGAAGTGTACCGTTCCTGGGCAAGCACAGATCCCCAGTGCTGTTGTTCCTGTGCATAGGCTGCACGGGGACAGTTAAGAGCAGCACGAGCTTTCAGGGCTGGCACCTTCCTTGTGGGACAAGGAGCCGGACATTTGCCTTTTCAGAAAAATGTTATGCCGAGAACGGACACAGAGAGGTGTACCGTTCCTGGGCAAGCACAGATCCCCAATGCTGTTGTGCCTGTGCATAGGCTGCACGGGGACAGTGAAGAGCAGTAAGAGCTTTCAGGGCTGGCACCTTCCTTGTGGGACAAGGAGCCGGACGTTTGCCTTTTCGGAAAGAGGCTCTGCTGACAACGAACACCGAGAGGTGTACCGATCCTGGGCAAGCACAGATCCCGTATGCTGTTGTGCCTGTGCATAGGCTGCACGGGGACAGTGAAGAGCAGCACGAGCTTTCAGGGCTGGCACCTTCCTTGTGGGACAAGGAGACGGACGTTTGCCTTTTCGGAATAGCCTCTGCCGAGAACGAACATCGTGAAGTGTACCGTTCCTGGGCAAGCACAGATCCCGTATGCTGTTGTGCCTGTGCATAGGCTGCACGGGGACAGTGAAGAGCAGCACGAGCTTTCAGGGCTGGCACCTTCCTTGTGGGACAAGGAGCCGGACCTTTGCCTTTTCGGAAAGCGGCTCTGCTGACAACGAACACCGAGAGGTGTACCGATCCTGGGCAAGCACAGATCCCGTATGCTGTTGTGCCTGTGCATAGGCTGCACGGGGACAGTGAAGAGCAGCAAGAGCTTTCAGGGCTGGCACCTTCCTTGTGGGACAAGGAGCCGGACGTTTGCCTTTTCAGAAAAATGCTATGACAAGAACGGACACCGTGAGGTGTACCGATCCTGGGCAAGCACAGATCCCGTATGCTGTTGTGCCTGTGCATAGGCTGCACGGGGACAGTGAAGAGCAGCACGAGCTTTCAGGGCTGGCACCTTCCTTGTGGGACAAGGAGCCGGACGTTTGCCTTTTCGGAAGAGCCTCTGCCGAGAACGGACACCGAGAGGTGTACCGATCCTGGGCAAGCACAGATCCCCAATGCTGTTGTGCCTGTGCATAGGCTGCACGGGGACAGTGAAGAGCAGCACAAGCTTTCAGGGCTGGCACCTTCCTTGTGGGACAAGGAGACGGACCTTTGCCTTTTCGGAAAGCGGCTCTGCTGACAACGAACACCGTGAGGTGTACCGATCATGGGCAAGCACAGATCTCGTATGCTGTTGTGCCTGTGCATAGGCTGCACGGGGACAGTGAAGAGCAGCACGAGCTTTCAGGGCTGGCACCTTCCTTGTGGGACAAGGAGCCGGACGTTTGCCTTTTCGGAATAGCCTCTGCCGAGAACGAACATCGTGAAGTATTACCGTTCCTGGGCAAGCACAGATCCCGTATGCTGTTGTGCCTGTGCATAGGCTGCACGGGGACAGTGAAGAGCAGCAAGAGCTTTCAGGGCTGGCACCTTCTTTGTGGCACAAGGAGCCGGACATTTGCCTTTTCAGAAAAATGCTATGACGAGAACGGACACCGTGAGGTGTACCGATCCTGGGCAAGCACAGATCCCGTATGCTGTTGTGCCTGTGCATAGGCTGCATGGGGACAGTGAAGAGCAGCACGAGCTTTCAGGGCTGGCACCTTCCTTGTGGGACAAGGAGCCGGATCTTTGCCTTTTCGGAATAGCCTCTGCCGAGAAAGAACATCGTGAAGTGTACCGTTCCTGGGCAAGCACAGATCCCGTATGCTGTTGTGCCTGTGCATAGGCTGCACGGGGACAGTGAAGAGCAGCACGAGCTTTCAGGGCTGGCACCTTCCTTGTGGGACAAGGAGCCGGACATTTGCCTTTTCAGAAAAATGTTATGCCGAGAACGGACACCGAGAGGTGTACCGATCCTGGGCAAGCACAGATCCCGTATGCTGTTGTGCCTGTGCATAGGCTGCACGGGGACAGTGAAGAGCAGCACGAGCTTTCAGGGCTGGCACCTTCCTTGTGGGACAAGGAGCCGGACGTTTGCCTTTTCGGAAGAGCCTCTGCCGAGAACGAACACCGTGAGGTGTACCGATCCTGGGCAAGCACAGATCCCGTATGCTGTTGTGCCTGTGCATAGGCTGCACGGGGACAGTGAAGAGGAGCACGAGCTTTCAGGGCTGGCACCTTCCTTGTGGGACAAGGAGCCGGACGTTTGCCTTTTCAGAAAAATGCTATGCCGAGAACGGACACCGAGAGGTGTACCGATCCTGGGCAAGCACAGATCCCGTATGCTGTTGTGCCTGTGCATAGGCTGCACGGGGACAGTGAAGAGCAGCACGAGCTTTCAGGGCTGGCACCTTCCTTGTGGCACAAGGAGCCGGACGTTTGCCTTTTCAGAAAAATGTTATGCCGAGAACGGACACCGTGAGGTGTACCGTTCCTGCGCAAGCAGAGATCCCCAGTGCTGTTGTGCCTGTGCATAGGCTGCACGGGGACAGTGAAGAGCAGCACGAGCTTTCAGGGCTGGCACCTTCCTTGTGGGACAAGGAGCCGGACCTTTGCCTTTTCGGAATAGCCTCTGCCGAGAACGAACATCGTGAAGTGTACCGTTCCTGGGCAAGCACAGATCCCCAGTGCTGTTGTGCCTGTGCATAGGCTGCACGGGGACAGTGAAGAGCAGCACGAGCTTTCAGGGCTGGCACCTTCCTTGTGGCACAAGGAGCCGGACGTTTGCCTTTTCAGAAAAATGTTATGCCGAGAACGGACACCGTGAGGTGTACCGTTCCTGCGCAAGCAGAGATCCCCAGTGCTGTTGTGCCTGTGCATAGGCTGCACGGGGACAGTGAAGAGGAGCACGAGCTTTCAGGGCTAGCACCTTCCTTGTGGGACAAGGAGCCGGACGTTTGCCTTTTCGGAAAGAGGCTCTGCTGACAACGAACACCGAGATGTGTACCGATCCTGGGCAAGCACAGATCCCGTATGCTGTTGTGCCTGTGCATAGGCTGCACGGGGACAGTGAAGAGCAGCACGAGCTTTCAGGGCTGGCACCTTCCTTGTGGGACAAGGAGCCGGACGTTTGCCTTTTCGGAAGAGCCTCTGCCGAGAACGAACACCGTGAGGTGTACCGATCCTGGGCAAGCACAGATCCCGTATGCTGTTGTGCCTGTGCATAGGCTGCACGGGGACAGTGAAGAGCAGCACGAGCTTTCAGGGCTGGCACCTTCCTTGTGGCACAAGGAGCCGGACCTTTGCCTTTTCGGAAAGAGGCTCTGCTGACAACGAACACCGAGAGGTGTACCGATCCTGGGTAAGCACAGATCCCGTATGCTGTTGTGCCTGTGCATAGGCTGCACGGGGACAGTGAAGAGCAGCACGAGCTTTCAGGGCTGGCACCTTCCTTGTGGGACAAGGAGACGGACCTTTTCCTTTTCGGAATAGCCTCTGCCGAGAACGAACATCGTGAAGTGTACCGTTCCTGGGCAAGCACAGATCCCGTATGCTGTTGTGCCTGTGCATAGGCTGCACGGGGACAGTGAAGAGCAGCACGAGCTTTCAGGGCTGGCACCTTCCTTGTGGGACAAGGAGCCGGACGTTTGCCTTTTCAGAAAAATGTTATGCCGAGAACGGACACCGTGAGGTGTACCGTTTCTGCGCAAGCAGAGATCCCCAGTGCTGTTGTGCCTGTGCATAGGCTGCACGGGGACAGTGAAGAGGAGCACGAGCTTTCAGGGCTGGCACCTTCCTTGTGGGACAAGGAGCCGGACGTTTGCCTTTTCGGAAAGAGGCTCTGCTGACAACGAACACCTTGAGGTGTACCGTTCCTGGGCAAGCACAGATCCCGTATGCTGTTGTGCCTGTGCATAGGCTGCACGGGGACAGTGAAGAGCAGCACGAGCTTTCAGGGCTGGCACCTTCCTTGTGGGACAAGGAGCCGGACGTTTGCCTTTTCAGAAAAATGCTATGCCGAGAACGGACACCGTGAGGTGTACCGTTCCTGGGCAGGCACAGATCCCGTATGCTGTTGTGCCTGTGCATAGGCTGCACGGGGACAGTGAAGAGCAGCACGAGCTTTCAGGGCTGGCACCTTCCTTGTGGGACAAGGAGCCGGACGTTTGCCTTTTCGGAAGAGCCTCTGCCGAGAACGAACACCGTGAGGTGTACCGATCCTGGGCAAGCACAGATCCCGTATGCTGTTGTGCCTGTGCATAGGCTGCACGGGGACAGTGAAGAGCAGCACGAGCTTTCAGGGCTGGCACCTTCCTTGTGGCACAAGGAGCCGGACATTTGCCTTTTCGGAAAGAGGCTCTGCTGACAACGAACACCGAGAGGTGTACCGATCCTGGGTAAGCACAGATCCCGTATGCTGTTGTGCCTGTGCATAGGCTGCACGGGGACAGTGAAGAGCAGCACGAGCTTTCAGGGCTGGCACCTTCCTTGTGGGACAAGGAGACGGACCTTTTCCTTTTCGGAATAGCCTCTGCCGAGAACGAACATCGTGAAGTGTACCGTTCCTGGGCAAGCACAGATCCCCAGTGCTGTTGTGCCTGTGCATAGGCTGCACGGGGACAGTGAAGAGCAGCACGAGCTTTCAAGGCTGGCACCTTCCTTGTGGCACAAGGAGCCGGACGTTTGCCTTTTCAGAAAAATGTTATGCCGAGAACGGACACCGTGAGGTGTACCGTTTCTGCGCAAGCAGAGATCCCCAGTGCTGTTGTGCCTGTGCATAGGCTGCACGGGGACAGTGAAGAGGAGCACGAGCTTTCAGGGCTGGCACCTTCCTTGTGGGACAAGGAGCCGGACGTTTGCCTTTTCAGAAAGAGGCTCTGCTGACAACGAACACCGTGAGGTGTACCGTTCCTGGGCAAGCACAGATCCCGTATGCTGTTGTGCCTGTGCATAGGCTGCACGGGGACAGTGAAGAGCAGCACGAGCTTTCAGGGCTGGCACCTTCCTTGTGGCACAAGGAGCCGGACGTTTGCCTTTTCAGAAAAATGCTATGCCGAGAACGGACACCGTGAGGTGTACCGTTCCTGGGCAGGCACAGATCCCGTATGCTGTTGTGCCTGTGCATAGGCTGCACGGGGACAGTGAAGAGCAGCACGAGCTTTCAGGGCTGGCACCTTCCTTGTGGCACAAGGAGGGGGACGTTTGCCTTTTCGGAAGAGCCTCTGCCGAGAACGAACACCGTGAGGTGTACCGATCCTGGGCAAGCACAGATCCCGTATACTGTTGTGCCTGTGCATAGACTGTACGGGGACAGTGAAGAGCAGCACGAGCTTTCAGGGCTGGCACCTTCCTTGTGGCACAAGGAGCCGGATCTTTGCCTTTTCGGAATAGCCTCTGCTGAGAACGAACATCGTGAAGATACCGTTCCTGGGCAAGCACAGATCCCCAGTGCTGTTGTGCCTGTGCATAGGCTGCACGGGGACAGTGAAGAGCAGCACGAGCTTTCAGGGCTGGCACCTTCCTTGTGGGACAAGGATCCGGACATTTGCCTTTTCAGAAAAATGTTATGCCGAGAACGGACACCGAGAGGTGTACCGTTCCTGGGCAAGCACAGATCCCATATGCTGTTGTGCCTGTGCATAGGCTGCACGGGGACAGTGAAGAGCAGCACGAGCATTCAGGGCTGGCACCTTCCTTGTGGGACAAGGAGCCGGATGTTTGCCTTTTCGGAAGAGCCTCTGCCGAGAACGGACACCGTGAGGTGTACCGATCCTGGGCAAGCACAGATCCCGTATGCTGTTGTGCCTGTGCATAGGCTGCACGGGGACAGTGAAGAGCAGCACGAGCTTTCAGGGCTGGCACCTTCCTTGTGGGACAAGGAGCCGGACGTTTGCCTTTTCGGAAGAGCCTCTGCCGAGAACGAACACCGTGAGGTGTACCGATCCTGGGCAAGCACAGATCCCGTATGCTGTTGTGCCTGTGCATAGGCTGCACGGGGACAGTGAAGAGCAGCACGAGCTTTCAGGGCTGGCACCTTCCTTGTGGCACAAGGAGCCGGACGTTTGCCTT